>NC_037678.1:72590064-72902765 GCF_003255815.1 Theropithecus gelada
AAAAAAAAAAAAAAAAAAAAGTATAATAATGTATTTAATTTATTAATTTGTTGAATGTTATAGACAAGCAAAACTTTGTATATGGTATTTCTAAATATGCTTCACAACTATCCAAGGAGTATGATGCTCCTAGGGACATTGGCCAGTATTCACTACAGTGTTTCTTTCTTTTTTTTTTTTTTTTCTTTTTTTGAGATGGGGTCTCACATCACCCATGCTAGAGTGCAGTGGTGTGATCTCGGCTCACTGCAACCTCTTCCTCCCGGTTTCAAGCAATTCTCCTGCCTTAGCCTCCCAAATAGCTGGGATTACAGGCACATGCCACCATGCCCAGCTAATTTTTGTATTTTTAGTACAGACAAGGTTCCACCGTGTTTGCTAGACTGGTCTGGAATTCCTGACTTCAAGTGCTCCGCCCTCCTTGGCCTCCCAAAGGATTACAGGCGTGAGCCACCGCACCTGGCCACACTGCAGTATTTCTAACTAAAAAATTATACTTCTCTAGGAATCTGATTCCAAATCTTAGTCTTCATGAAAAGAATTATCTTCATCCGTAATTAAAATACTTTATTGTACCTCAGTTATTTTCAGTAGGTACACAGATGTCATATAGTGAATCCGACATCTTTTTAATCTGTGCAAAGAAATTGGGAGTTGTTTACATAGTCATAATCCCCTGACACTGAAACTAGAGTTGTTTATAGTCAACACCAACACTAGTACCTTTAAGTAGAAGAAGACTGATAGGCTGATCATTTTCACTGTATTTGAAGCCTCCCAAAGTCCTGTGGAATTTTTTTTTTTTTTTTGTCTCTGCAAATATAGACTAATTGCCCCTTCCACAGGAGCCATTTATGTTAACATCCATTTTAAAAAGGTCTAACATTTGTATAATACATTACAAATTTGTATAACACTTTGGAATTCTTTTGCATGTGTGTTCTTCATGAACCAAGCTTGTGTACAGTGACTTGTTTTGTTTTTATGTTTACTAAGGAGTCATTTCCCTTTTTCCACTTAAGGATTTTATAGTCATTTATCCAAAATGTTAATATTTTGTTGTTCATTATGCATTTATAGCTGGCTTTACTTCTAATGATCTTGTTTCCCTTTTCTTTTTTCTTTTCTAACTATTTTCCCAGGAATCTAACAAGATGGGAATGCAGTCCTTTAGTCTGATGAAGCTCTGTAGAAATAGCGACCGAAAACAAGCAGCTGCCAAATTTTATAGCTTTCTTGTCCTAAGAAAACAGCGGGCTATCGAGCTGAGCCAGAGTGCTCCCTATGCAGATATTATAGCTACAATGGGACCAATGTTTTATAACATGTGAAGGAAACCCAGACATATAGATTTATGTCATCACTGGAATTTCTGTGTAGATTGTTCCGTTTAATGCAGAAGCCATCTGGAAGCAGCTGAAGGTCTGATCCATTTCATAGATAGGCTGACCTATTTCCTCTCTGTAGTTCAGAATAATCATAGCTAGAATTGGAAACCTACATGCTTACAAAGAAATACTTTAAATTCTGTTTTGTTTTGTTTTTTGTTTTTTTAAGGACAAAGGCCTCACTATGTTGCCCAGGCTGGACTTGAACTCTGGGCTCAAGTGATTCTCCTGCCTCAGCCTCCTGAATAGCTGGGACTACAGGCACATGCCACCATACCTGGCTCAGAAATACTTAATTACAGCTAAGTAATTTTTTTTTTTTTTTTTTTTTTGAGACAGAGTCTCGCTCTGTCACCCAGGCTGGAGTGTAGTGGCCAGATCTCAGCTCACTGCAAGCTCCGCCTCCCGGGTTTATGCCATTCTCCTGCCTCAGCCTCTCGAGTAGCTGGGACTACAGGTGCCCGTCACCTCGCCCAGCTAGTTTTTTGTATTCTTTTAGTAGAGACAGGGTTTCACCGTGTTAGCCAGGATGGTCTCGATTTCCTGACCTCGTGATCCACCCGTCTCGGCCTCCCAAAGTGCTGGGATTACAGGCTTGAGCCACTGCGCAGCCAGTTAAGTAATTTTTTTTAACTTAGCTGATTTGAATATATAGCATTTATCATTTCCCTGACTTGAATGTTGCATTTAGCATACATTTAGGATGCATTTTTAAAATGCTATATGTTTTTGACAAACATTCAAAGATGTTTCTTAAAAGGCTATTTTACATTGGAGTATTTACTTGAATTTTATGGGGTTAATGATGAAAACTTCCTTATTTCTACACAGTTTATTTGATTGCAATGCATTTCATCCTTGATTTGACCTAATGCTATGGTTTTTAATCCAACATTTTAAAATTGAAGAGTTACAAAGCTCATCTTTACTTTAAATTACCTGTGTGGGTTTTAGTCTATTTATAGGTCATTTAACCTTTTTATTTACTATTTAATGAGTATTATAATCACCATTAATGTGTCAGCAAAACTAAATCTGCTTTTTATGTTTAAAAAAATTAGCAGACACTTGTTCCACATGTTGTTTGCAGCTACAGTCTAAGTAAAGATCACCAAAATAAATGTTCTTTTGCTTGGCGTTTACCAAACATTTTTGACGTTAAAACTGTTGTTTTCCTCTTTTCTTAATTGAAATTTGAGTTAGGACATTTTCATATTATGCTCTGTGAGCGCCATCATACACTGTAAAGTGAAGCCTATGGTACTCATTAAAATGTTGTTGTATATGGAAATATGCTGCAAACAACAAATTCTAAATAGCCTCTCTAAATGTATTAACTATAAATTTTAAATGGCAAAATTGCCTTTTTAAAATTTCTTTTATTTTTTAAATTAACATACAGAAAAATTGACTTCTTAATTTTGGTGCACAGTTCTGTGAGTTTTAACATATGTATAGAGTCCTGTAACCATCTCCACAATTAGGATTCCAGCAGTAACATCACCCTAAAAAATTCTCTGTGTTATCCCTTTGTAGTAACACCCTTCCCCCATATAACATCTGGCAACCACTCTTCTCCATGACTGCACTTTTGTCTTTTTGAAAATGTCATAAAAATGGAATTATATAGCATGTAACCTTTCGATACTGGCTTCTTTCACTCATAAATGTCTTTGAGATTCATCAAGTGGTTGCATGTGTCAGTGGTTTATTCCTACTTATTGCTGAGTAATATTCTGTTGCCTAGATATACCACAGTTTATTTATCCATTTACCCATTGAAAGATATTTAAGTTGTTTCCAGTTTTGACAATTATTAATAGAGCTTCATACATTTGTGTACATTTTTGTGTAGATACAAGTTCTTATTTGTTTAGGGTAAATATCTAGAAATGGGATTGCTGGGTCATATAGCAAGTATATGTTTAACTTTAGAAGAAATTAAGAATTATTTTCCAGAGTGGATGTACCATTTTGCATTCCCAGTAACCATGTAAGAGAGTTCCAGTTGATTTTTTTGTTTACTCTTTATTTTGAGATAATTGTAGATTCACATGCAGTTGTGAGAAATAATACAGAGATCCCATATATCAGTTTACCTCAATGGTAACATCTTGCATAACTTTAGTATAATACACAACTAGGAAGTTGGCATTGACAGTATCTACCCAGCTTATTCAGACATCACCAGTTTTATATGCACTCATTTTGTGTATGTATTAATTCTATGCAATTTTATCACATGTGTAGGTTTGTGTGGCCACCACCATAGTCAAGAAACAGAACAGTTCCATCACAAGGATCACTTGTGCTACCCTTTGTTAGCCACAGCCATCTCCCTCCTTACTGTCCTCCCTGGCTCCTAAAACCCACTAACCTGTTCTCCATCTCTATAATTTTGTCATTAGCACAATTAAGTTTTATGGATTAGCCTTGTATCCTATGAACTTGCTAAACTCACAAATTAGTTCCAGGTGTTTTTGTTTTACATAAATGGAATTAAACAATGTTTTGCCTTTTTTTTTTTTTTTTTTTTTTGAGACAGAGTCTCGCCCTGTCACCCAGGCTGGAGTGCAGTGGCACAATCTTGGCTGCCTGCAGCATCGACCTCCTGGGTTCAAGCGATTCTCCTGCCTCAGCCTCCTGAGTAACTGTGATTACAGGGGCGTGCCACCATGCCCGGCTAATTTTTTTGTATTTTTAGTACAGATGGGGTTTCACCATGTCAGCCAGGCTAGACTCAAACTCCTGACCTCAAATGATCCACCCGCCTTGGCCTCCCAAAGTGCTGGGATTACAGGTGTGAGCCACCACTCCTGGCAATGTTTTGCCTTTTGTATCTGGTTCCTTTCACCTAGTATAAAAGTTTCAGGTTTTATCCATGCTGTAGAATGTATCTGTAAGTCACTGCTTGTTATGGCCAAATAATATTCCATTGTATGAATATACAACATTTTGTTTATCCACTCATCAGCTGATGGACATGTGGATTGTTTCCACTTTTGAACTACTATGAATAATGCTGCTATCAACATTAGTACCTACGTTTTTGTGTATATAAGTTTTTATTTTTCTTGGTTACATACCTAGGCGTGGAATTACCAGGTCACATGATAACTTTATGTTTAACTTTTTGAGGAGCTGTCAAACTGTTTTCCAAAGTAGCTATGCTATAGTACATTTCTACCAGCAATACATCAGAGTTCCAATTTCTTAATATCCTTGACAATACTTGTTATTGTCCCTTTTTAAAATTATAGCAATCCTAGTGAGCATCTCATGGTTTTGATTTGCATTTTCCTAATGACTAATTATGTTGAATATCCTTTCATGTGTATTTGCTAATAGTTTATTGAGGATTTTTGCATCTGGTATTGGTCTGTATTTTTCTTTTACTGTCTTTTTCTGGTTTTGGTATCAGGGTTATACTGGCCTCATAAAATAACTTAGAAAGTGTTTCCTCCTATTCTACTTTTCTACAATAGATTGTGTGTATTTGTGTTATTTCTTCTTGAAATAGTTGATAGAATTCACCCATAAACAATCTGGATCTGGATATTTGTATTTTGTAAAGTTTTTTTAACTATGAATTCAATTTTTTAAATAGAGGTAGATTATTCAGTTATTTATTTCATTTTGAATGAGTTTGGGTAGTTTCTTATTTTAAGTAATTGGTCTATTTCATCTACATTGCTGAGTTTATGTGTGTAGAGTTGTTCAGAGTATTCCCTTATTATCCTTTTAGTGTCTGTGGGGTCCATAGTAATAACCTCTCTTTCATTTCAGACATAGTTAATATGTTTTCTCTGTTCAGTTGTGCTAGAGGCTTATTAATTTTATTGATCTTTTAAAAAGATTTTCTCTTTTGTTTTTCTGCTTTCTGTTTCATTTCATTTATTCCTGCTTTTACATTTATTATTATTTTCCTTTGACTTGCTTTGGGCTTATTTTGCTCTTTCTAGTTTTATTAAGGTGGAGGCTTAGATAACTGATTTGAGATCTTCCCTCTTTTCTAATGTAAAGACATAAAGTTCTATGTTTCCCTCTAGGCACTGCTTTAGCTGCATCACACAGATACTTATTGTTATATCTTCACTTTTGTTCTGTTAAAAATATTTTCTAATTTCCCTTGAGACTTGAAAGTCTTTTACCTGCAGATTATTTAGAAGTATAGTATGTTCAATTTCTAAGGAATATTTCCAGTAATTGATTTTGAGTTTAATTCCATTATGGTGAGAGAACATGCTTTAAATGATTTCAATTCTTTTAAATTTATTAAGATTTATTTTATGACCCTATACTAAGTTGAAAATTTGTGTATACGTTTTGACTTCCCAACAACTTAACTACTAATAGCCTACTGTTGACCAGAAGTCTTACCTATAACATAAACTGTCAATTAGCACATATGTTGTATATGTATTATATACTATATTCTTACAATAAAGCAAGCTAGAGAAAAGAAAATGTTATTAAGAAAATCACAAGGAAGATAAATATATTTTCTATTCATTAAGTAGAAGTGGATCAACATAAAGGTCTTCATCTTCATGGTCTTCACATTGAGTAGGCTGAGGAGGAGAAGGAAGAAGAGAGGTTAGTGTTGCTGTCTCAGAGATGGCAGAGTCAGAAGAAAATCCACATAGAAGTGGACACACACAGTTCAAAGCTGTGTTGTTCAAGGATCAACTCTGTTCTGCATTTGTTAGGTGGAGTGTTCTATAAATGTCAGTTGGACCTAGTTGGTTCATAGTGTTGTTTAGATCTTCTACATCCTTGTTTATTTTGTCTACTAGTTCTATCAGTTACTGAGAAGAAATGTGTCTTCAGCTATAATTGTGGATCTGTTTATTTCCCCTTTCCATTCTGTCAGTTTTTGCTTTATATATTTTGAAGCTCTTTTATTAGGTGCGTATACATTTATAATTATTACATCTTCTTGGTGAAATGACCCTTTTATTATTTTATAATAATTATCTTTATTCCTGGTAATATTTTTTGCTCTGTAGTCTACTTTTTCTAATATTAATATAGTTATTCCATCTTTCCTTTGATTAGTATTTGCATGGTATATCTTTTTTTATCTTTTACTTTTAGCCTACCTATATCATTCATTATAGTTAAAGTGAATTTCTTGTAGACTGCATTAAATAATTTTCTTATCCATTTGGATAACCTCTATTTTAATTGAAGTGTTTAGATCACTTATATTTAATGTAATTATTGACATTTTTGGATTTTGGATTTTATTTATTTAGGATTTTTGGATTTTTTTTTTTTTTTTACTGTTTGTTCCCTTTAATTTGTATTCCTCTGTTTTCCCCTTTCTTGCCTTCTTTTGGAATATTTGGAATTTTTTGGAATTCCATTTTTACTTCTTTTCCTTTTTCTTTTTCTTTTTTCTGACAGAGTCTCACTCTGTTGCCCAGGCTGGAGTGCAGAGGTACAGACTCAGCTCACTGCAACCTCTCCCTCCCAGGTTCAAGCAATTCCCGTGCCTCAGCCTCCTGAGTAGCTGGGATTACAGGTACACACCACCCCACTCAGCTAGTTTTTGTATTTTTAATAGAGACTGGGTTTTGTATTTTTAATAGAGACCTGTTGGCCAGGGTTGTCTTGAACTCCTGGCCTCAAGTGATCCACCCACCTCTACTTCCCAAAGTGCTGTAATTACAGGCATGAGCCACTGCACCCGGCCTATTGTGTTTTTTTTTTTTACCATATTTTTTTGTTATAGATTTTAAAAATAGCTATTCTAGGGGTTACAAAATACATACTTAACTTTTCATGCTCTACTTAGAATTGATATTTTACCACTTCAAGAGGAGTGTAAAAATCTTACACCATATAGGTCCCTTTATACTGTAAAGGAATATACATACTCCTCCTTTATATTGTACTTGTCTTATCTACATACATTAAACCTCCATCAACAATTGTTACTTTCAACTGTCAAACATATTTTAAAAGATCAAGAGAAGATAGCCTATTAAATTTACCCAAATATTTACCATTTTTGTTCTCCTTCCTTCCCAATGTTCCACATTTCTTTCTAATATAATGTCCCTTTTGTCTGAAGAATTTAATTCAGTAGTTCTTTTAGAGCAAGTGTGCTGGCAATGGATTATCTTCATTTTCCTTAATTGGAGAATGTGTTTATTTCACTTTCATTTCTAAAGGATATTTTTGCTGGGTGCAAAATCCTGGTTGACAACTCTTTAAGCAATTAAAAAAATTTGTTCTATATTCTTCTGCCCTCCATGGTTTCTGATAAGAAATCCACAGTTATTTAAATTATTATTCCTGTATTTTTTTTTTTTTTTTTTTTTTTTTTTTTGAGACAGGGTCTTGCTCTGTCACCCAGGCTACCCTGCAGTGGTGCAGTCAGTCATGGCTCACTGCAACTTCGACCTCCTGGGTTCCAGCAATCCTCCCACTTCAGCCTCCCGAGTAACTGGGACTACAGGCAAATGCCACTACACACAGCTGATTTTTGTATTTTTTGTAGAGGTGGGGTCTCGCCATATTGCCCAGGCTGTTCTCAAACTCCTGGGCTCAAGCAATCTGCCTCTTGGCCTCCCAAAGCGCAGGGATTACAAGTGTGAGCCACTGCATGCAGCCTATTCCTGTATTATTAATGCATCATTTTTCTCTGACTGCTCTCAAGATCTTGTTTTGTTTTTAATTTTCAGCAGTAACTGAAAACTATTATTATTATCATTATCATCATTTGGTTTATCCTCTCTAGGGTTCACCAGAATGCTGGAGTTTGGAGCTTTATTTACTCTGTTCTGCTTTGCTGCCTACTTTCCACAATTGAACTTGCATCTGGGACCAGGTGGTAGGAGGACAGAGACAAAAAAACAGCAGGGACTCACCCTCCCTCAGGACTACAGCTACTTTTATTGAAGAAGTTTCTCCTCCCTCAGAGTTTTAGACACCTGTGTCTGCTGTCACAGATACCACTGCAGGATGGCCTAGAGACTGGGTCATGAGACAATGGAGAAAAGATTTGAAAGGAGAAGAAAAATGATATCTCCCACATACTCTGAGCATCAGAAGTCCCTTTTCCTGATCTTCAAGTCAAAATTAGGGAGATTCTTTGGGAGCTTTCTCTTTATTGAGCCCCAATTCCAGATTTTGATCTGCCTTGAGACCAGGCCAGAAGTTATAGGAATAAATAAAAATGATAAATTCACCAGTAGTTCAGTGGTAGGGTATGTCAAATTCTGGCTTCTTCCCCAATGTGCCTGCTAGTATTTTGTCTTCAGAATCCTCAAATAGCTGCTGTATGCATTTTGTTCAGGTTTTATTGCTGCATTCTGTGGGAGAGTATGCTTAGCCAGAATTGGAATAAAATTGTTTTTGAAACTAAAAAAAAAAATTTATGTATTTTCACCTAGTCCAAAACAAAACAAAATTACTAATTTCTTAGGAATAATTTTGTTTTATATGCATAATCCTCGTTTGTTGCAATTTACATTATAACTAAACACAGTTCTCAATCATCTGCTTCCTGATGCTAAAGAGAATACTGGCTAACACCATTCCAGATGGGAGTAATGTGAGTGAAGGTGCTCTCTTACTTTGGGGAAGTTCCTTGTGGAGATTTCTGGGAAATGTAGTCTTCTAAGTATCAAGCAAAACAAAACAAAAAACCCCACAAACATACACACATGATGATGGGACAACCAGGCATGGTGACTCAAGCCTGTAATCCCAGCACTTTGGGAGGCTGAGGATTGCTTAAGCCCAGGAGGGAGACCATCCTGGGCAACATAGTAAAGTCCCATCTCTATTAATAAACAAAACAGCATGGGAACAGACAAAAACAATTTTAATGACAATCTCAGAAATGTTCTCCTGCTAAACATATAATAATTACATGGCTTCCTTTGGTTTTGCTTTAAGTGTAAAAATGTCACTTATATAATTTCAGTGAGCATTAGAGCAGATAAAACATTTTATCAATTAACTTGCTAATATAGCGTTAGGTGTTTTGGACAGAAAGCCTCAATATTTCACATGGCTTTTTCAACTCGTTTCCTATTCCTGCTACAATTGCTCTGCCATGTTTTTCTGGAAAACATAATATAATAATGGCTATCTGATAGGATACAGTTTAACTGAATACTGGAGAAAATAGAATCAATGTCTCCTCCAAAATTTATTAGCATTTGTTGCAAAAAAGTAATGGATTTATTGCAGCTCAGAAATATAGGAAAATATTTGACTGTGAAAAGCAAAAGTAAACTTAAAATAATTATTTTTTCATGTACATTATCAATATTAACTATTTCTCACCAGGCCAGTACTGCAGAGTCATGATGTAAATCAGCGAAGGCACTTCACAAATTCTTCTCTTGGAAAAGTCAGCTTGGCGCAGAGAGTGGAGGGTACCAAGTTCAGCACCAGCGAGAGTAAACAGACGTAAGGACTTAAGAGCCTTAAGAGACTTAAGACAAAAAGACTTCCAGGATGGCATCTGGCCGAGTGTTCCCATAGAAGACTGGGGCTGGGCACAATGTGTGCTTAGTCAGTATTTATTGAGCTCCTACTATGTTAGGCACTACTCTGGACATTGGTAATATGGCAAGGGAAAAAAAGTGCCTTCCCTCATGAAGTATACATTCTAGTGGGAGTGACAAATGACAAATAGTAAATATACACTATGTCAGCTGGTAATTCAGTATAGCAAAACTAGGGGCAAAGGAGATGGAGAGGAGGGAGTTAATATTTTATGTAGAATGGTTAAGGAAGGCCTCCCTGAGACAGTAACATTTGAGCAGAGACCTGGAGGAAGGGACGGATTGAACCATGTGGCTCTCTGGTATGCTCTAGGCAAAGGGGACAGCGAATGCAAAGACCCAGCAGTGAGGCCTCAGCAAGAAGGAGAGTTTGATGGGAGAAAAGTGAGTGATGGGGAGAGCCATGTAAGATGAAGTCAGAGAGCTGGAGTAAGATAAGGGCATGTGGTGGAGAGTGATACAGAAAACCACTGGATGGTTTAGAGCAGAGTAATGGCAGATCAGACAGGGCCGGTTCAGAAAGAAGGAGCCCAATCTCACTCACCTACTTCCCACACATGAAGCAGATAAGAAACCAAGCCCAGAAGGTGAGTTAACTTACATAAAGTTGTATGGCTAGAAACGGAAGGGCTAGGCAGAAAATCCTAAACTCCAAAAAAAATTTGGAGTTTTTGGTCTTGTTGTTTCCCCTGTGATATCAGATGGAAGACAGAGGGAAAAGAGCCACAATGAACATTTTAAGTTGTGATTGCTTATCTCTCTGAGATCTTTCCAATGATTCACCTTTTTACTACTTCAAAGGAAAACATTTCCATTTTCAGGCACTTAAGATTCCTGCTATCATTTTTAGTGGCCCAAGTGCTTGCCATTCACATTAAATACCCCTGGTACTCAGACTTGGTTTGGGCAATGAAAAATGTTCCTAAAGGCTTTTAGATAAAAATTACTATTTAACTAGAGCCAACTATGTGCCAGGGAGTGAGATTGGTATCATCACCCCATGTTATGGAAGAAAAAGCTGAGGCCCAGAGAGGTGAAGGGACTTGCACAGGGTCACACAGCTGACCAAGACTCTTTCCACCATGCCCGATCGATCGCCCAGCTCAAAATACCCGCTGGTGTGTAGGTGGGAGCCCCCGTTCCCCGTGTGCTCGTTGTCTCTGCTCCCAGGCCCTGTAGAGCAAGATACTAACTATCTCTTTAAGAAGGAAAGTAAAGACGGGCCGCTTACGCAGCTGCCGGCGAGCCGCCGACTGGCTGGTCCCCTCCATCCACCTCACCCTCCCCGCCCCTCCCTCCCGGCAGCCCCAGCCCCGGCGAGCACCCAGCTAGCCGCCTCCTGCAGGGGCTCGGGAGAGCAATTCGGCGGCCCTGGCAGGGCAGCTGAAGCCATGGAAGCCTCCGCAGGTGATGACAAGGACCCCGGGGACCTCCAGGCCCACCGCCCAGCTGCACCCGCCGCAGTCCAGAGTGCCAAGTGCCAGGGGGTGGGGTGGGGGCCGCGGGCCGCGAGGAGGAGGGGACGGAGCGCCCGGCAGGCAGCCTGCCCTCCAAGCCTTCTGGCTGCAGCGGCCCAGCTGTCAGCAGCCGGGGGCTCAGCTGCCCGTTGGGTGTCCCCCGCCCGTGCTCACCCGCCCCGGTCTATCTTTTTCCTAACCCCGCAGGTCGCTGATCAGGGCCAGGCGGCTGCAGCAGCGACTGCAGAGGCGCTGCGCCAAGCCGGGCCGGAGTGGTGCGAGCCGGCTGGGCTGCGGAGGGCGAGTGGACTCAGGTGAGGAGGCCGCGGCGGAGCTGGGAGCTGGCCCCACCACCGCGGCAGGTGGGGGCCGCTTGCAACCGCTCGCTGCGGTAGAATCCCTTGGAGGGCACCAGCCTAAGAGGGGTTAATCGTGACTCATTCTTACCCTCCCTTCATTCCCCTACATCCCTTTAAGCGCTTCCCTCCCTCCCCCTCCTTGAAATGTACGAATTAGAGGGTGCTGATTGCAGCAGGGAAGAGGCCCGAAGTGGGCGATTAGCAGGTTTTTAGGGAACCCACCCCCCAATTTTTATTTGTCTTCCTCTTCTGGAATTTGGCAAACATTTAAGCTTCTCTTTTCCTTCTTGGAGGAGGAGCAGGGGTACCTGGGGATGGGAGAAGGATGGAACCCCACACCCACCCCAAGGTCAAGTGCCAGTGACTGCTTCCATCCCATCTTTCCCTCTGAGAAGCATCAGGGCCCTGCAGTAGATCTGGGGGAAAAAATGCCCGTAAGTCCTAGAGTGGACGATCTGAGCCTCAGTCTCCCTGGAGCTTCCCTGGGGTATGAAACCTTCCACTCCCCAGCAGGGAGCTGGGCTATTTGCAACACCTACTAGCCTGGGGAGCCCCATATTCCCTTTCCCAACCCTGCAGACTGAAGGAGAGGCCGGTCACATGCTGCCTGTTTCTTCTGCCTTCTCTGCCCATCTGGTGGTGTCGGGATGGGCTGGAGGAGCTTCTCAGAAAAAGGTGATCTCTGCAGGCAGAGTTGTGTAAGAAAAGTGCCAGAGATTGGGGTTCTAGGCCCTTAACTTGCTAGTTGGCCACAAGTAGCCATCTTAAAATTCTTTAGGCGTGGGTGTCTGTCTGCTCATCTGTTAAATGCAGGAATTGGAATAAATGATCTGTATAATTTTAGTATATCACTCAAGCAGCTTTTACATGTCAGGGGGAACCCTCTGCTAAGGCAATTTAAATTTGGGTCCATGAAATAACTGGGGTTTCCTCAGTTGATCTCTTTCAACTCTGACTTCTTAAGTGAAACACTGACCTTGTGGGCCTGAAGGAACTGGAGGTGCCAGACAGTCTTATGTTGACATCCCTGAGCTGCCAAGTGACTTCCCTTCCCCCAGCTTCAGTTTCTCCATCTGTAAATCTAGGGGTACACCCCGCAGAGGGCTGATGTGAAAATTAAATGAGATGTATGTGGAAGCACCTAAAATAGTTCCTGTGCCTGGCACATAGTAGGTTCTCAGGAACTCAGGACTTGGGAGATGGACTGGGGAAAGAGAAGAGGTGGCTGCTTTTAGTCCTCTTCTCCTGCCCCTCCCCTGCCTGTCTCTTCCACACCCCTGCAGATGGTGTCCCTGCCAGGGGTAATGAATGCTGAAGTGTATTGGGCCACCAGGCTGAGGGCCTAGGCAGCAACATTTCCACTGCAAGGGTTGTGACATCATTCTAGCAAATGATGGTCCTAAGGAAGCCTGTAGCCGAGCACCGGGTTTGGAAACTCCTGGCATCCAAGGGCGGAGTCTCTGATGGAACAGAAGAAGCAGAATCTTGTGTGCTGGCAGCAAGGCAAGGATCAGGTCTTCCGGATCTCACACGAATCCCACTGTGGCTCTCTTGCCCTCCCTGGAGTGTCTCCCTAGAGTCACCCTGAGGCCAGGCAGTCAAGTATTTGGTGCCTGTATTTTTGATTCTTTATCTTCCTTCCTGCTGTCATTTTCAGCCTAGCACTCAAGCCTTTCTCACTCCTCTTTATTCCACAGATACTTCCTGCATTTTGACAGCATGATAAAGGAGGTTATCCATAGGGTCGGGTGCGGAATTTTGCTGCTGCACCATTTGGGCCAAAAGAAGTTGTCATGTCCCCCCACCCCCACCCTAAATTCCTGTTTGGCAGAGACCCTGTCATTTTCCTTTCTGTGTCTGCAGTCTCTGGCCCATGAGTAGGCCCAAAGTAGGTGCTCCATAAGTGTTGAATGAAACAAACTTGAGGAAATTATGTCCCTAAGCCAGCTAGGTTAGGGAGAAACTGTGGGAATGTGTTGATTGTATAGGTGAAAGCCATTTTAAGTGTAGGACATTGTCCAGGTTGTTGGTTGTTATTATTATTGCTATTACAACTACTGTTATTATTGCTATTGCTGGTGATTAACAGATGCTTTGCCTTCTCCTCTAGGGCTCCTGACTAGACCAAAAGGGGCCAGATGTGCCTGGGTGGGTGGTGATGTTGGCAAAAAGGGATCCAGATGGTGCTGGCTGGTGTGAGATGACTGTGAAGGGAGGAGGATTGGGAAAGGAATGATTCTAGCCATTTTCTGTGTTTGAGGGAGGGAGCAGATAATTAGAATCAAGTGGGCCAACATGGATATTAAGTAGAAAGTCAGGAGACCCAGGTCCCATGTCCCATTGAACCACTGCTTTATTATGTGACCTTGGGCCAGTCAGGCCTCCCCTCAAGGCCTCGCTGTGCCCATCTATATAATGATGGGACTGGACTAAGTGATTTCTAAGACCCCTTCTGCTTCTGATATTCTGTCAAGTGGATTTTGTTAAATAAGAATCGGAAAATTATTATTACCCTCAAAGTCATTTATGGAGTCCCAGACTATTAACTATCTCAGGTAATCCTTAAAGAAAACTATGCCTATTTCAAAGATGAGGAGACTGAGGCTTGGAGAGATTAAGTGACTTGCTCAGGATTGCACAGCTAAAACTGTTACCTGACACCAGGTCTGTCTGGATCATCCTCTTCCAAAAGTTTCCCTGCCTCTTCATGCATACCTTGCTGATGCTGTGAGTTGTGTGTGCACTTGCAGGTGTGAATAGGGGTTTGGAGAAGAAAAAGCTATGAACAATTTATAGTGGGAGATCAGGCATTTCTCCCAGGTGATTGTTGCAGGGTATTTCCTGGTTGAAAACTGTGTGAGCCAGGAATGGAGAGTTTTCCTTTCACCATGAGCTCTGCTATGCTGACGGTTGGTGGATGCCCCTTTACTGAGGATGATGGTTAGGCCTGAATGACAGTCAGGACAGACACATTTTTAGTCTTCTTATGTGTTGTGCTCTGTTTTACACAGGTTCAATAATTTACTGCTCAGATCATCCCATTATGTAGGCACTATATGTAAATTTACCCATTTAAGTGAGAAAGCCAGGGTAGAGAGGCGAAGGGTCTTATGCAGAGTCATACAACCAGTGTGTCATAGAACCGAGAAAATGTTTAGCTGGAAGTACACTGGACTGGGTGTCCAAAGGGTTGCTTTTAGTCTGAGCCCTCTTAATAACTGAGTAACCTTGGGTCAGCCAGTTTCCCTCCGAGAGTTCCCATCCCTCAAATGATCTGCATGCATCTACTGACTCTAAAAGGCCTACATGCAACCTTGTTCCAGTATTGGAGGTGGAGGGGATTCCTGAACTTGCTAAACATTGATCAGCATTTGTCCTTATTTATTAGCTAGGCTCTGGGCTAAGTGCACGCGCAGGAAAGAGTAAATGGTGAGTCCTAGTTGCAGGAAGCTCATATCTAACAGAGGGAGACAGATACCTAAACATGCAGATATGAGAAAACATCTGGAAGCTATAAGACATACTGATATGTGTGTGATGGGAGGGGACAGGGAGAGGGGAATGATCTTTCCTACTGAGTAGGTCAGGAAGGCTTTAGAGAGATGATGCCATTGTTATCTCTATTTTTGGCATTGAGCTTGTGAATAATAATTTAATAATAATAGTAAAGGGTTGTACTCGATTTAGAATGTTTCTAAACAGCCCTAAAGACTTATTGGCTCCTGTCCTCGTCGATACACAAGGTGGACACAGAGTCTCGGGGACCAATCAAGCTCACTCTGTAGCACAGTTTCGATGGAACTCTCCATTTGTCCCAGGTAGACCAGAACCTTTCCTGTCCTTAGAGACTTCTAGAAGCAGGATTTTGAAATTCCTCTGACAAAGACTGTCTTGTGCCTATAACCATCTGCTAGGCTTGGGGAATTCTTCTTCATTTCTATTCTAGGCATCCCACCTGCCTGGAGGAACACCTAACACCTGAGAGGTGAAGTCATTTGCCTAAGATTACTCAGCAGGGCTTGGTTCATAACTCTGGCCTAATGGGGATTGCATTTCTAAGCCACATGGGGTCTTTCTACATTTAGGCCACCAGAGACCCCGGGTGCCAGTTCTCCATTTGATGGGCAGCTGGTGCTGAGGGAAGTCTCAATGCAGGTGGTCTGAAGCTCAAGCCGAGGGCCTTGGAGAGGCTGAGGCCTGTGTGCCCCAGGCTGCTTTGCATTAATGGACAGATATTTGTGACATGTTTGTCACATGCTCAGCACTGTCCTCTGAATTGAGGTTCTGAGCCAACCAAAAGGGAGTGGCTGGAGAGCAGCCTGGCGCAGCCGGAAGAGCCAACACTGAGGAGTCAGGAGACTTGGGTCCTCACCCCAGCTCTGCCATTGACCCACTGGGTGGCCTTAGGTCAGACCCTTTGCTTTTCTAAGGCTGCAAAATGGGAGTCACGAGTGATGATCTCTAAGAGCCCTTCTAGCTCTGAGTGGCTAACAATTCAGAAACTCTTTCTTCTTCTTCTTCTTCTTTATGTTTTTTGGAGGCAGAGTCTTGCTCTGTCACCCAGGCTGGAGTGCAGTGGTACGATCTTGGCTCACTGCAACCTCCACCTCCCGGGTTCAAGTGATTCTCCTTCCTCAGCCTCCTGAGTAACTGGGACTATAGGCATGCGCCACCATACCCGGATAATTTTAGTATTTTTAGTAGAGACGGGGTTTCACCGTGTTAGCCAGGCTGGTCTCGAACTCCTAACCTCAGGCAATCCATTTGCCTTGGCCTCCCAAAGTGTCTTTCTTCTGTTCTGTAATGACTTTGGGGGTAGAAGGGTGGATAGGATACATATAATTGTAACTTGAGGAATAATAAACATAACAAGAGGCATGAACAAATGCTCTGTGGATTTGCTGGAGGGAGAGGGCTTGGGAAAGGCTCAATTGAAAAGCCACCTCTTCAAAAATAGCATGATGCAGATATGGTTAGATGAAGTTATGAGTTTTTGTTTTTTGTTTTAACCAAGAGGAGTAACAGAAGATTGCTGTCATACTGGTACAGGAAGTCTGTAGCAGAGTAGTGGGTCTTGGACTTAGATTTCACAAAGATCAGTGCATTTGGGAATCCATCCTCAGTTAGCTAGCTTTTTATTTTACCAGATGAGGACATTCAGATGACACGTAGGGTTCTTTTTATTATCACTGTCATATAATAAGAGAAATATTTTATTTCTATTATTTTAATATTTCTATTCCCCCAAGTAATGAGGCCATGTTATCAGGGGAAAAATGGTATTCCTTCAAATTGAATACATTTTGCTTTGTTAAAAACTCACTGCATTGTCTGTATTTTCCTCATTTTGCCACAGACTAGTGTTCTCATGTTTGGCTCTGAAGTTGGGCTGCTGGGGTTTGAATCTTGGCCCAGTTATTTTTTCCCTCTGTTTCCTCATCTGTAAAACTGGGAAATGATGTTGTCTCCTAAGGTTATTAGGAAGTCTCTACACCAAAATGAAATATGGTAAGCAAGGGATGTCAAATGTAGTTGTCTACAAAGGTAAAACAGGCTGGTTGGGCTGTTTGGGTATTGTAGCAAATTGGAAAGTGCTTGCTTGAAAGAGGCAGCTGCTATCCTGCTCCCACCATTCTTGTCTACAAGAACGTGTGCCCAATGTTGTCAGATCTTCTGATTTATAAGATAGAAATCTGCATTTTTTGTGACATCTCCTAATTTTTAAAAATGTAGCTGATTAGCCAATATTTTTAAATGCACATATTAAAATGTGTGTGTGGCCGGCCATCCATTTGTGACCTCAGATGTAAAGTTTTAGATGCTGGGCACATAGTGCTCAGTCATTATTGGCTGACCCACAGATGAAGGCAGAGAAAGGAAAGAAGGCTGGAAAGGCAGCCTAGGCCAGGGAATGCCTTGTTTGCAAGGCTAGGGCATTTAGCCTGACTTTGGCAGCTTGTGATCTTCTGCTTCTGGCTCCCCCTGCTTCACAGGCCCTGGTGGTGTCCCTTCCCTTTTGGCAGCAGTCAGGATTGAGTCTCTGAGGATTGAAGCCCCCAGATACCTCTGTACCCCTTGAAGCTGGCCCTGGCCACACCTCCCTACCACAGGGTCTCTGGAAGCTTGGTCGGCAGCTTCAGAAGAGGGAACTTGGCTGGTGGCCTGTGCAGCCTGGCACAGAAGCCACCTTTGAGAAAGAGGGGTGGAGAGAGGCTCCTAGCAGGTCCTCAGTGGGTGGGGTAGTTCCTGTTCTTTGGAAGCCACGCCGGCCTTGCAGCAGCACTTCTGCCTCCCTCTCCTTGGGTTGTGCTGTGGTCTGGACAGCAGGCAGTCTGTCTATGGACAGATCTCACACATGGTCCCTGCAGAGGAAAAGTTGGGATCTGGTTGCAGAGACAGCCTGGAGTATTCTTAGAGAAGGACCTCAGAGGAGCTCTTAATTAGCAGAAGGAACCCTACTACAGTTTCAGGGCCTTCTAGGATTCAGATTAAAGCCACTGATGACAGTTTACATTTTTTGTGGCTCCAATTAATCAAATATTCATCAAGCACCTGTCATGGTAAAGTTCTATTCTGGCCATGGTGAAGGAATTCAAAGAAGTATTTACATACATTCATTCAACCAACATATACTGAGGATCTGCTCTACACACAGGCACCAAGATGTGGTCCCTACCCTCAGGGAGCTATTTAGCCTGGTTGGAGGGAAGGTATGTGGGTGGTGCACAGGGCCTAACACATAGAAATATTAACAACAGCTGCCCTTTGACTGTGTGTCTTCTGAGTATGAGGTGCTAGCCCTCATTAGCACCTATTTTAGAGGGTGGATGGGGATTTAATGGAATCTTCATCTAAAGCACTCAGCAGTGTGCCTGCCACACAGTGATATAGCTGCGTTATTGGTAGCCTGGAAAACTGGGCAGATGCAGAAGAAAGGCAACATACAGATGGGTCAGAGAAAAAAAGAAGCAGTCAACCAAGCCGGACCCACTTAGCATATGTTATCCTTGTTTTTTTTTGAGACGGAGTCTCGCTCTGTCACCTGGGCTGGAGTGCAGTGGCCGGATCTCAGGTCACTGCAAGCTCCGCCTCCCGGGTTTACGCTATTCTCCTGCCTCAGCCTCCTGAGTAGCTGGGACTACAGTCGCCCGCCACCTCGCCCGGCTAGTTTTTTTTGTATTTTTTAGTAGAGACGGGGTTTCACTGTGTTAGCCAGGATGGTCTCCATCTCCTGACCTCGTGGTCCGCCCATCTCGGCCTCCCAAAGTGCTGGGATTACAGGCTTGAGCCACCGCGCCCAGCCTGTTATCCTTGTTTTGTAGAGGAGGACACTGAAACTCAGAGAAGGGAGGAAATTTGTTCAAGGTTACACAGCGGCTGTGCAGCAGAGCCTACACTTAGATGCCAGTCTCTTTGGCATCAGAACTGCATTCTTCCCTCTAAGCCATACTGCCTCTAAAGAAGTGATCAGTGGGCCGGGCAGGGTGGCTCACGCCTGTAATCCCAGTACTTTGGGAGGCCGGGGCAGGTGGATCACGAGGTCAGGAGATCGGGACTATCCTGGCTAACACAGTGAAACCCTGTCTCTACTAAAAATGCAAAAATTAGCCGGGCGTAGTGGTGGGCGCCTGTAGTCCCAGCTACTTGGGAGGCTGAGGTAGGAGAACGGCGTGAACCCAGGAGGCGGAGCTTACAGTGAGCCCAGATCACGCCACTGCACTCCAGCCTGGGCAGCAGGGCGAGACTCCGTCTCAAAAAAAAAATAAAAAATAAAAAAAAGAAGAAGAAGTGATCAGTGAACAAAAAATAAATTAAACTACCATTTGTTGAACACATACAACAGGTGAGGCGCTGTGCTGCTTGGTAAGATAGGAAGTTTTTTAACAGTTGAGGAAACTAGGACCACTAGAAGGAAGAAACTGGCCCAAAGTTATATAAGCACAAGGGGTGGGGTGAGGATTCCCACACAGGTATACAGAATGTGGCTTCCCACACTGTAGTGACAGAATAGTAGTTTTCAAGGGTAAAGGTATTCAAAGTGCAGGCATGGGAGAGAGTGTGAGCTTCTGCATGCTCTGAGAGACAGATACCAGACCAGTCCTTGCAAGTGCCAGCAAGGAAGGCAAATTTTGGCTCAGTTCAAGGGATAAAAGGGAGAAAATTGTAAAAAAAAAAAAAAAAAAAAAATCTAGTAACAAAACAATGTGTTTTGAGAGCTGGCACCTCATCTCTAGGCTGCTCACATAGGGCTGGATGTTCTAGGAGGAATTCTCGCCATAGGATGGAGTTTGGAAAGGCTGTGCTTGATAGCTGTAACCCAGAGGATATGGAATCCTAGTATAGGGCTGTTCACAGGTGAGGCAAGCAGTGGGTGCCACTGGCATTCCCAGGAGAAAGAACAGCCGTAGGTTGGGACTATCTAAGAAGGCTTCCCAGAGGAAGAGGAGGAACTAGAACAGGATCTAAAGAGCTGGCGCTCGGGAAGGGAGCAGAGGAGGACTGTGTAAGGACAGTGAGTCTGAGGACACTGAGCTCTCTAGTCTGGCTAGGCCATCAGTCTGGTGCCCTTCAGCAAAGGGCAGCTCCCTGTCCTTTCTGGCTTTTAAAATGGTGGAGGCCGGGCGCGGTGGCTCAAGCCTGTAATCCCAGCACTTTGGGAGGCCGAGATGGGCGGATCACGAGGTCAGGAGATCGAGACCATCCTGGCTAAACCGGTGAAACCCCGTCTCTACTAAAAAATACAAAAAACTAGCCGGGTGAGGTGGCGGGCACCTGTAGTCCCAGCTACTAGGGAGGCTGAGGCAGGAGAATGGCGTAAACCCGGGAGGCAGAGCTTGCAGTGAGCTGAGATCCGGCCACTGCACTCCAGCCTGGGCGACAGAGCGAGACTCCGTCTCAAAAATAAAATAAAATAAAATAAAATAAAATAAAATAAAATAAAATAAAATAAAATAAAATGGTGGAAACAGAGGCACAGTAAATCCTGGGTCCTGCGTCTTTCCCAAAGCCTCATTAGGCAGCCAGTTTGGCACCACTTCCCCTGTCTTACTTCCCACACATCCCCTCTGTCTGCATTGTAAGATTCGCCTCCCAGCCTCCCTTTCAGAAGTGGCAGACTTTGGACATCAAGCCCCAGAGGGAGAAAGGGTGTGCTAAACATCACCTCTGCTGTGAGGCAACCTACGTCTTCTGACAGTAGCCACCTTCCTCACTTTTGGGGCTCAGAGCCAAAAGGGGAGGAGCCTCAGCTCCATCCACTTAAGCCGCCCTGGGCCTTCTGGGAGCCATTCGCTGCTTCAGAGTCAGGCCTGGCTCATTTCCAGTTCTGCCACTTGTTAGCCTGGGACTTCAGACAAATTGTGTTACCCCCTGGGCCATTTTCTCATCCGCCAAAGAGAAATTGATTATTCCTGCCTGAGAGGAGATGGGATGATCTGTTGCTGTCCCTTGTGGGAAAGAGCCTGGTATATAGCAGATGTCCCCACAAACACTGCTTCCTCCTGTCTCTATGGGCCTCAGTTGCTTTTTTGACCCTCTAAGTCCCGACTGTTGTCCAGGTTAATGATAACAGCTACACTACATGTCGGGCACAGGGGATATGTGACCTTATAGCATCCTCCTGACAGCCCAGGTAAGGAAAGCGTTATTACAGAAAAGGAAGCTGAGTTGTAGGAAATTTAAGCAATTTGTCCATGGTCCCACAGATCTTGCACGGTGGCTGAGCTACCAAATACCTGATTCCAGAGCCCAAACTCTCCCTGCCCCTCATTTTGCTTTCTCATTCTCTTCCTCTCCTCATTTCTGTTCTCTTAGGCCTGTGAATGTGCATTCCTTCCTCAAAGCTTAGCTGGGCTCTTACACCAAGGTTGCTAGCCCTGCACCTGTTAGGAGTGAGGTGGCCTAAGAGCTAGAGAAGGACATTTTGATGGTTTATGACTTCAGAAAAGTCCCTGAGTGACCCTCGGACGTGTTCTACCCCAGGTTAGCAGTATTTCCTCCCTGCCATTCCTTTCTACCTCAATTACTTTTACTTGCCCTGTTCCCTCTGGCTGAAATTTTCTTCCTACTACTACTGCTATCTCATCATGTTCAGATCTGTCTCAAAGCCCAGCTCAAAAACTGTCTTTCAGGGGACGCCCTTCCAACTCCCACAGCTCCTTCACAGAGCCCAGGCTCTTAGTCACCAGTCTAAGCTCTGTGCTCTCAGAGGATGGAGAGGACCTGACCCCTCCACACCCTCCTATTCCCTGACTGCAGAGACCAGCCCTCCCGGGGTGGCACCCAGGGCCCAGATTGGCGCTGTGGACCATTTGAGCCAACTCTCTGTGGCTTCCTTCTGGAGAGCCCCTTCCCCCTCCACAGGACAGGGCCTCCTCGCTCTGGGGCTGTGTGCCTAAGAGAGAAGGCCTCAGAGGTTGTTAGGCCTGGTGGAGGTCGGTGTTGTAAGGAATCCCTGAGGCCAGCCATCCAGATGAAAAAGACCAGGATCCAAGCCCAGGCAGCACCGGTCCCCTTGCCCTGCTCTCTGAGTGGTTGGGAACAGAGAGTGCAGGCTGGAGCTGCCATGGACTGACTTTGAGACGGGGCAAGTCACTTAATTTATCTGACCCTTAGTACCTCAATAGTAAAAATGGGCATCATAATTAGAACCCAGGCCTCCTGACAGCAAAGCTGGCATGAGAGTTAAACTAGATTAGAAATCTTCTATGTGTAAAGCCCCTACCTAGCCCAGGGGCTTTATTTATTAGACACAGTAGGTTCTTAATAAACGCCAGTACCCTTCCATCCATATTGTATAGGAATCTCTTTATAACTTCTCTACTTTCCAAAGCGCCAGCACATCTTCATTTCATAGTGAGCTCCCTCCTCACTGGAGGTATTCTAACTGGGTCCGGGTGACTGCAGAACAGGAATGTTATTCCGAGAAACAGAACTTCAGTCAGGTGGATGTTGGGCTTTGAAACCTTCAGATTCTTTCCTGTCCAGCATTTTTGCGATTCTGTGAAGACTTGACTCAGATCTCGTTGGCCAATTATTAGAAATCAGTTGGGGTTCAGCTTGGGTGTCTGTTTTGCACAGATAAAAGACAGAATTCTGCTGGAGTTGTGAACTAATTGAAGGCTTTCTCCCAAGAGGTGGCAAAGGTAGAAACAAAATCAGGCCCAGGAGGAAGGACTCCAAGGGATCCTGTGAAGGGAATCTGGCTGGGATATTAGGGGCATGCGGCTAAATGTTTAGATCGAATTTGGGGAAGGCTCTACCACAGCTGCTAGAAATAATTTCCTGGGGCAAGGATTGTTTGATTTGTCTCTGAATCCCCAGTGCCCAGCACAAACCAGGTACACAGGAAACATTCTAGAAAAATGTTGAGTGAGTGACAAGAAGCTTTGGTGTCCCTATCAGATGGAATCCTGGGTTGAGGGATTCCTTGGGAGTGGAAGCCATGTGGGAGTTTCGTACTGTGTGTGTGTATGTGTGTGTGTGCGCGCGCCTGTGTCTGTGTGTATCTGTGTCTGTATATATGTCTGTGTCTGTGTATGTGTGCCTGAGTGTGTGCCCATGTGTGTGCCTGTGTGTGTGTCTGCCTGTGTATCTGTGTGTATGTCTGTGTGTGTGCCTGTGTGTCTGTGCCTGTGTGTCTGTGTGTGTATCTGTGGGTGTGTCTTGTGTCTGTGTGTGTGTGTATGTCAGTGTCTGTGTGTGTCTGTGTATGTGTGCCTGTGTGTGTCTGTGCCTGTGTGTGTCTGTGTCTGTGTGTGTGTCAGTGTGTTCTCTGTGTGTGTGCCTATGTGTATGTGTCTGTGCCAGTGTGTCTGTGTGTATCTGTGTATGTGTGTCAGTGTCCGTGCGTGTGTCTGTGTGTGTGTATCTGTGTATGTGTGTCAGTGTCTGTGTGTGTGTCTGTGTGTCAGTGTCTGTGTGTGTGTGTGTGTGTTGTTTGTGTTGTTTGCCTGGCTTCCTAAGACGACTCCTGTTTGCTATGCCTTCTCTTTCTTTCCTCCACTCCTTCCCATCTTCCTCCTTCTAGCTTTATTGAAATATAGTTGATATACAGCAAGCTTCACATACCTAAAGTACAGTCTGGTAAATTTTGACATATTTCTAGACTGATGAAACCATCACCACAATTAGGATAGTGAATATCTCCACCATCCCCAAAAGCTTCCTCCCCATTCATCGTCAGGCAATGACTGATCTGCTTTCTGTCAGTACAGATTATTTCGCATTTTCTAGTAGTTTATATAAATGGAATAATATGCACATTTCTGGTTTGACTTTTTCACTCAGCATAATTATTTTGAGATTCATGTTGTATATACTAATAGTTTATTCCTTTTTTTTTCTTCTTTTTTTTTGGAGAGAGTCTCACTCTGTCGCCCAGGCTGGAGTGCAGTGGTATGATCTTGGCTCAATGCAACCTCTGCCTCCCGGCTTCAAGCACTTCTCCTGCCTCAGCCTCCTGAGTAACTGGGATTACAGGCACGCGCCACCATACCTGGCTAATTTTTTGTAGTTTTAGTAGAGACAGGGTTTCACCATGCTGGTCAGGCTGATCTTGAACTCATATTCCATAGTATGGAGAAAGGATAAATCATCACTTGTTTATACATTCATCTGTTGATGGACATTTAGTTTTTTCAGTTTTTTGACTATTACAAGTAAAGCTGTTATAAAGGTATGTGTATAAATCTTTCAAGGGACATATACTTTCCTATTTTCTTGGGTAAGTTCCTAGGAGAAGAATAGCTTTGGTATTCTTTTTGGTATTCATTTGGTAAATATATATGTAACTTTTTAAGAAACTGCCCGAGTGTTTCCAAAGCATCTGTACCATTTGACATTCCTACTGGCAGCATTATGGGAGTTTCAGCTCCTCTACATCCTCATCAGTACTTGGTATGGTCAGTCTTTTTAATCTTAGCCACTCTAATAGGTTTGTAATGGTATCTCCTTATGACTTTAATTAGCATTTTCCTAATAACTAATGCTGTTGAGCATCTTTTTGTGTCTATTTGACAGCCACACATCCTCTTTGGTGAGGTATCAGTTCAAGTATTTTGCCCATTAATTTTTAAAAACTGGGCCGTTGGCCTTTTTATTGAGTTGTATAAGAGTACTTTATACATTCTAGATATAAGTTCTTTGTTAAATATATATTTTGCAAATATATTCTCCCAGGGTGTAGGGCTAGCCCTAGAGTGCCTTGTGGAAGTTTCATACTTAGTGTGTATGAGTGGGTGAGAGAGACACTGACAGAAAGACTAGTTTCCTGAGAGGCTCCGGCTTCTTTTTTTTTTTTTTTTTTGGAGGCAGGGTCTCACTCTGTCAGTCTGTCACCAAGGCTGGAGTACAGTGGCACCATCATGGCTCACTGCAACCTCCACCTCCTGGGCTCAGGTGATCTTCCCACCTCAGCCTCCCAAATAGTTGAGACCACAGGTGTGCACCACCATACTTGGCGGATTTTTTTTTTTTTTTTTTGAGATGGAGTTTTGCCCTTTTGCCCAGGCTGGAGTGCAATGGTGCGATCTCAGCTTACTATATCCTCTGCCTTTTGGGTTCAAGCGATTCTCCTGCCTCAGCCTCCCAAGTAGCTGAGATTACAGGCATGCACCACCACGCCTGGCTAATTTTTGTATGTTTAAGTAGAGACGGGGTTTTACCATGTTGGCAGGCTAGTCTTGAACTCCTGTACTCAAGCCATTTGTCCACCTCGACCTCCCAAAGTGCTGAGATTACAGGCATGAGCTACTACGCCTGGCCCAGACTCCAGCTTCTGAATTCAGTTCTTCCCTTCTACCACCAAGAATCATGGAAGGATAGTACCTGGACCTACATGAAGCTCACAGGTCTCAACAGTCTTATTTTGCAAACAGGGAACCTAAGTCCCTTAGATGCCATGAAGGTTTAGTGTCAGAGCCCACAAACAGCTCTGATGTCCAGAGAGGCCTGGCTGGCCCTTGATGCCTTTTATTCCTGTGACCCTGGGCGAGTAAGGTAACTTAGCATCCCTCATCTTGTGAGGATGTGCACAGCAGTGCCTTCCTGTGGCTGAGAGGCTGGAGTAGAGTTCTCCAGCCGACCCTCCCAACAGCAAGGGCGAGGAGCGTTTGTCAGCACCAATGCCATCAAAAGGCCTTTTGGAGGCAGAGATGAGAGGCTATCTATTCAGGAAGGAAGGTTTGTTGAGCTCCACACTGACCAGATTAGGGGATGCACTGGCCGGAGCAGTGCTCACAGCTTTACTGCTTTGCTCTGAGCTATGTGGAGCCTGGACGAGGACCTTGTGACTTCTTCTGCCAGACCTCTTTCTCAGCTCGTCAGCATCACATACACGTGTGTGCATGCACGTATATATGTAGGCTCAGTAACTCCCAAGGGGTGGGAGACTGTGGTCTACAGGTGGGGATGTGTGTAAACAGCCTGTATCCTATTGGTGCACGATGTGCTCCAGCTGTGAATTCTGTCTCCCTTAAGGCTACACACAAGCATTCAGGCCTGGATTGAACTTGGAAAATAAGTAGGCTGAAGAGGCTTGGGAGAGCTTTCCAGGAAGACGGCACTGCATAGGCAGAAGTCCAGTGAATTTTCAAGATGAATTGCAAAGGAGGTGTGTGGGAAATGAGGCTGCCAAGGCAGACAGAGGTCAGGTTGTCACAACTGCTCTATGAGGTGGGATGTGTTATCTCCACTTTATAGATGGGCAGACTGAGGGACCCAGAGGTAAGAGCGGTATGCCTTAGGTATGAGTCATACTCAGTGGCAGAGCTGAGTGTACTGGCCCCAAGCACTGTGGTCTCCATACCATACCAGGCTTTGTCCCAAGAGGGTGAGAGGATGGAGCTCTCTCAGGGTCCCTCTTCCTGGTTCCTGGATTGATGGGATGGGGTTCTCAGAACTGTCAGGTCATCTGTTTGGCTGCCTGACTTCCCTCAGCAGGTGTTTACTAAGCCTTGATTCCGAATCCAGCTCTGTTCCTAGCACCTGGGAAGACTCCAAGCCTCTGAAGGCATGATGCCCATTCCTCTTTTAGCCCTTGCAGGATAGCAGACACCTACCTAGCCAGGTTCCCAAGCCCGGGGTGCTGCTGTTCACAACTCACAGCCCAGAACTGTCACAGCAACTCTGGGTAGCGTGGGGTGTGTGTTTGCATGTTTTAAGCTAGGTATCTTGTCACCCCTGAATAGGGTTCTATTATTGAGGGAGGAGGGATAGAACATTGGGTAGGCAGCAAAG
The DNA here is from genome assembly GCF_003255815.1 of Theropithecus gelada. Lineage (NCBI taxonomy): Eukaryota > Metazoa > Chordata > Mammalia > Primates > Cercopithecidae > Theropithecus > Theropithecus gelada. Next base: position 72,617,034 of record NC_037678.1, read on the forward strand.
TTAACCCACGCAGAGGCCTGGGTGTCATCACAATTCTTCCCTTTCCTTCATTCCCTACGGCCTATCTCTTCTGAGGGTCCTCAAGAGTCTACTTCCTAAATTTCTTTTGAAGCCACCTTTACTTCTGTTACCTCCTCACCTCCACTCTCATTTTAACTTCTATAGTCTTCATTAAAACTTCATCATCCCTGACCTTCTGTCCTGGTGCTTCTTCTCATCTCTTCCCAGTCCATACTTGGCAGATCTGGTACAGGGTTATCATCTATAATATAAATCTGACCTTGAGCCTTAGACCTGCCTTGACCTTGAACTGTAAACCCGACTTTGACCTTAAACTTGACCAGAACTTTTTCTGTGGGCTCAAAAGGCTTTTTCCTGTAGGTTCAGCCCTTCTATCTATTCTCCCTTTGCCCCTGCACTGTGTAGTCTAGCAGTACCCAGCCCCCTGTAGCTCTCTTACTCTTCATGACTCTGTAAATGCTAACCCCTGTTCCTGCACAGAATGTGGAATGCTCCTCCACGGGCAGCTCCTGGGTACCTGGAGAACAACTATGCACCCGTCCTCCAGAGCTCTGCTCAAGGGCACCAGCTTCTGAGTTCTGCAGAGGAGTCCCTCTCTCTTCTGCCCAATCCCTCACTCACATGTGCTTTGATTGTGGGACTATTGTCAGAGGAGGAAGTGGCACACAATAGACACTTGGTAAATATTGACTGAAACAGCCATGCCAGAACTGCCACACAGATAGGAAATGCTGTCATCAGAAGGGGGAGTAGCTTTGGGAAGCTTGCTTTCAATCTTGGAGCTAGGCCATTTCTGAGTTCGGCCTCAGTTCCCCGCCTGCGTTGCCATGGGGCAGAGGGTACAGGGTGGAGGGTAGAGGTGAAGATACTTGCTACAAGGCCGGAGAGACATAGAAAAATCATCTTGGATGATTTGTATGTCTGAGCTTGAACACTTTGCCTTTTAAGGCTTTGGCTAAGTGCTGGTGGTTTGATCACATAGAAAACCCAGCTAATGGGTGTACATTATGGGTGGGAGAACCAATAGGCAACCTAGCCCTTCAGGAAAGCAGTTTGGCAGCACATTCATACTTTTTGACTCTATAAACCCATCACCAGGGAACCAGCCTAAAGAAATAATTCTAAATACAGGAAAATAATTATTCACAAAGATACCTACTGTAACATTATTTTTGATAGAAAGCCTAAATGTTCAGCAGAGAGGGAGGCTAAATGAACCATGATGGACCCATCAAATGGAATACTATGCAGCCCATAAAATACTTTTTATAAAGGATATGCCACATGGGCGATTCTTAAACTATGGTACATTTTGAAAATATACAAGTTATGTTTTTGCCACAGCTATAACTGTGTAAACCTAACAACCCCACACCCCCTAAAAATATCCGTGCTTAGAAAAAGGCCTGAGAAGGGGCAGCAGTCAAATTAATCAGTGGTTTATCTTTGAGTAGCAAAACTGGAAGGCTTTTAAATGGGTATGTACTATGTTTACAACTGTATTTAAAACTTTAAAATTACCCACTCGGAGCTAAGGGAGCCCATTTTAGTTCGGTACCTTTCTGGGATGAGTTACTCGATTGTCTCTGGGCCTTGGTTTATAACATACAGGAAAGAAATTACTGTTCATCCAGCAGTGTGTGCGCCAGGCTCTTTGCATGTGCCACTCAGTTCAGTCTTCACAACTGAAACCCCATTTTACAGATGAAGTTAAAGCTCGTGGTCAGCCCTATGCTAAGAATTGGTTTCCAGCTTGATTCTGCCCTAGGATGAAGCCCCTGCTCTTTACATCACGTCAGGGGTCCCTAGGACGCCTGCTCTGGGGAAAGGGGAATGAGAGGGACACTTGAGAGTGCTATGTCAACAGAGCCAATGTAGGCTGAGCCTTTCCCCTGAGTTTATTTTACAAGGTTGGGGAGATCAGTGTTTGCCAGCAAGTGGGAAGAAGGAAGGTTTTAGCTGCATGCAGCCAGAGCTGGTGCTCTCTGCTTTACCTCGCTGGCCCCACCAGCCTTTTCCTGAAAAGGATTTCCCCTCAGCCCAAGTAGCCCATTCTTCTTACCTGACAGCTGGGAACCAACCAAAAGAACATTGCAAGGCTGCGTTCTCAGCCTCCTTGTACATTCCAGTGCCCTGGATTCAGAGCTGTAAGCTTGGGGTTACAGTCCTGGCCCCACTGCTGATTGACTTGGGGTTTGGGCAAGTGCCACCCACCCCCACGCTGACCTCAGATCTTCTAGCTATAAAATGAGACTGGACCAGAAAAGAGATTCCAAACTCCAATGCCAGGCCGCTAACAAACAACACAGACCAGTTATAAGAGCAAGAGCTCTGGTAAGAACTCTGACAAAGTACCACAAAGCTTTTTTTTTTTTTTTCCCAACCCCCTTTTGTTGACTTGCTAAGAAGCCTACACTTACTTGGGTGGTGACATCAACCCAAATCAGTGCAGACCCCCTTATTCATTCAGCAAAGATTTATTGAGGGCCTGTGGTGGACTGGCACTAGTCTAGGCACAAGGGACTAAATAAAGCATAAAATAGGCATCTATCCTTACCTTTCTGAAGCTTATATTCTAAAGACATAAAATAAATAAATAAATACATAAATAGGTTAGCCGTTGCTAAGGACGGTGGAGAAGAACAAAGCATGGGAAGAAAGAGGAGTGCTCTGGGAGGACGGGTTGTATTTTAAACACAGTGGTCAGAGAAGATTCACTGAGAGGGTGACCTTGGAGCAAAAACCTGAAGCGGGAGAGAGAATACACGGGGCAGAGATCTGGGAGAAGAGCATACCAGGCAGAAGGAACAGCATGTGCAGAGGCCCTGAGGACGTGATGAGCAAGAAGGCAGGGTGGCTAGAGCAGAGTGAATGAGGGGGAGAGGTGATGAGGTCAAAGAGATAAGCGGGGGTCAGGGGAGGGATGCACAGAACTTTACATCAGCCAAAGAGCAACTGGGTAGAGTTTGTAGGAGATAATGAGACCTGCATCATCCAGGAGAGAGATGGTGGTAGCTTGGACCAGGGATGGTGCAGTGAAGATGCTGAAAGGTGTCAGATTCTGTGACTGTGTCAGCCTCAGTTTCCTCATCTGTAAAATGCATACACTGTGCAGAGAATAAAAGCTGACAAGTTTTTCTGATAGATGTCAGAGTGTTGGCCTACCTGACTGGAATGATGGGATTGCCATTAACTGAAATGAGGGAAGCTGCAGAAAAACAGATTTTTAAGGCAAAATCAGAAATTCATATTTTGGATGTATTAATTTTGAGATACTCTGTTAGACCAAAGTGGTGATGTCCTGAAGCCCTGTTGTTGTCCGTGTCTCCAATGACTGGTTTGGGGTTTTTCTTTCCTTTTCTTTTTTTTGCAAGTAGACTTAAGAAAGCATAAAATGCCGGGCGCAGTGGCTCAAGCCTGTAATCCCAGCACTTTGGGAGGCCGAGACGGGTGGATCACGAGGTCAGGAGATCGAGACCATCCTGGCTCACACGGTGAAACCCCGTCTCTACTAAAAAAATACAAAAAACTAGCCAAGCGAGGTGGCGGGCGCCTGTAGTCCCAGCTACTCAGGAGGCTGAGGCAGGAGAATGGCGTAAACCCGGGAGGCGGAGCTTGCAGTGAGCTGAGATCCAGCCACTGCACTCCAGCCTGGGCGACAGAGCGAGAAAAAAGAAAGAAAAAAGAAAAAAAAAAGAAAGCATAAAATGAATCTGTAGTCAGGAACCTCTCAGATACAAACTAGTATAGTATTTCAGATTAAGATTTTGAACAGGGAGAAAGATATAACATACATTAATAACATTAAGAATAAGAATATATTCAGGCAAATAAATAATTACTGCTATTTCTGGAGTGCTGTCCCTATGCCAGGTCCTTGCTAGGCATTTCATATGTGTTATTGCTCGCTGTGATTATACTCATGCACAACTGTAATTAGCCCCATTTGACAGATAAGGAGAATGAGGCTTGGAGGAGTGAAGCGGCATTCCCACTGTCATAAAGATGGTGGGTAGTGGAGTTTGGAATTCAAATTTCCAAATCCAGTCATATTTGATCTAAAATTCAGTTACATTTGATGCTCAAGCCAAGGTTTCTTTCTGTCAGGTTAGTCTGCTTCTCAGCAAAAGGGGAAAACTCGTTCTGAGATAGATAAAGGGTGGCCAGGCGCGGTAGCTCATGCCTGTAATCCCAGTACTTTGGGCAGATCACAAGGTCAGGAGTTTGAGACCAACCTGGCCAATATGGTGAAACCCCATCTCTACTAAAAATACAAAAATTAGCCAGGGGTGGTGGCGGGCACTTGTAATCCCAGCTGGCTGAGGCAGGAGAATCGCTTGAAACCAGGAGGCGGCAATTGCAGTGAGCTGAGATCGCGCCACTGCACTCTAGCCTGGGCGACCGAGCGAGACTCCATCTCATAAAAATAAAAATAAATAAAAATAAAAGGTAAAGGGCCTTTAAAATAGGACATAGTTGTTTGTAGAATCTCTCTTTTAAAACATTTTAGAATGCTTACTTTGGCTAAATTAAGAGGTAGGGCAGCTTCTCCAGAGAAGGAAAACTTATTAGGAGAGGCATTTATTAATCACCCACCCTCTTCCAGCAAGTGTGAGCCACACTGGGCATTGTTGAGGCCCTGGATCTTATCGAAGGTGAAAGAATTCAGCATGGCATGGGGAAGTGCCACTGGGAATCAGGTGGACAGTGATCAGCTGCTGAGGACAGCAGGCAGCTGCAGCTGGAGAGGGAGAAGGGAGCTGAGAGGAGAGATGAAGGAGCTGCTGCGAGATGGGCTCCTGGGCTAAAACAGGCATGGTTGGGTGCGCAGGGCTCCGTGTCTCCCTGCTGAGCCCCTGGATGCTGCAGGAAGATAGATGAACCTTGGCTTCCAACAGAAGCGGCATGCCTGGAACCATTGGTGGGATTAGAATGAGCTGGCCCTGCTTCTATGGCTCCACTGTGGCCTTTGGCAAGTCTTCACTTTTCTGTCTAGAAAATGTGGCAGTTGGGACTCGATTGTCATGAAATGCCAGGAAAGAGAGTGTGTGTGCACGAGTGACAGGGAGGGAATGCAAGTGCAAGAGAGAGCCTGAGTGATTTCATGTGGTTTCTTGTTTTGTATTACCAAGAATGAGGAAGCTCTCTGATCTCAGGTTGCATGGGGGCTTTGTCTGTGGAAAGGGGCTGTCCTCACAGGCAGAGCAGATGACATCTCCACATCCCTTTAGTCCTTTGATCTGTGTGTTCCATGTGTCCTTCAGTCTCACATGAGCAAAGCATAGCACACACAGGGCAACTTTGGGGAGCTCTGAGGGCACCATCTTTCCTTAGGACCCGCTTTGCAGACTCCCAGTGGACCATCATCTTGCCCTGCAGCCAACCCCATGCAAAAATGTTCCTTGTAACATTCATTTTAGGGATATCTTTATTTCTCCCAAAGAACCAATTTTTTTCCTGCCCTCCCACAACCATGAGAACAACAAAACTGAGCATACTTTCCCTGTTGGCATCAGTGGCCAGGAAACTTGCAATTGAGTCTCAATGTCATTATTGCCACCATGTATTCGTGGTCAGCATGGATATTCCCTTCTTCCCTGGGCCTCAGTCTCAATGCATATTTTTTTTGCATGTCATTTATAAGCTGCCTTAAAATGGTCAGGACTTCTCCTGTCATACCCCTAGGCCTTCCTTCCAAGACTTCTTTACTTGAAAAGGTACCCTTTTTTCTTATTTTTTTTTTTTTTTTTTTTTTTTGCCCTGGTGAGGGCAAAGGTTGTGGTACAGAAGCCTCACTGCTAGATTCAGCAGTCTAGCCCCAAGCCCAGGCTCTGTCCCTGACTTTCTGGGTAACCTCAGGCAACTAACATGGTTTTTCTGGGTTTTGGTTTCTTTCTCTATAGAATGATAGGTTGTGAGGAGGTCTACTCCAGATCCTTTCCATTCTGATTCTGAGAGTGTTTTAGTCCCTGTTGGTACTTGGGGTAAATGCCAGGGGATTAGGGACATGACTCCAGGATCCTAAGAATCAAGGCAGAAATCTGGAAAAAAATGAGAATCTATAGGGATGGAAGTCTCACCATGTTCCTCATCCTGTGATGCTTTAGAGCTGGAAGCTTGGGAGAAGGGGGAGGGGAGAGAAGCCGGACTGAGGCTTGACAGCTCTATCAGTCAGGAAACCCAGGGAAGCATATGCTGTGGCCAAGGTTGCTGAAGGGCCTCCATCTGCCAGGAGCCACTTGCCAGGCAGCCACCAAGCTGGGGCTGGCACCACTGCCCCTCCGTTCCTCACATTTCTCCATGGGTGTTTGCAGAGGGGCAGCCCTGGAGCAGCTGGGATGGTGGAAGCATGGGAACCAGTGCTCCCCCTACTACTCCCTACCCAGACAGGAGGCCTGCCAGACATTGCTCTGGAAAGCCATCCCAGGTCAGTTGGCCTAGCAGAGGTTGCCAGTCACTTCAGAGTCACTCACGCCTGGGCCTGCTGGCGTCCCCTGAGGTGATAAAGCAAGAATTATTTCTGAAGAAGGGAAAAAGAGAGATCTCCTTTGACAGGTAATAGTGATAGCAAGAAATGTTCAGTCCTCTAATTTCCCAAGAACTGCCCCCATCCCTCCATTCATTACCTTGGTTGGATCCCGAAGAGACAGGCAGGGCCAGGAAGGTGGTGCCTTCCTGAGTGAATGCATGAGATAGCTGAGACGAACAGAGGTCAAAGACCCAAGGTCACCAAGAGGGATGATGTGATATAGCTCAGAGGAGATGCGGGTCTCTCAGTGGTGGGCTTGCATAGCACCTGCGCTGCTGGGTGGGATGCAGCAGTTGTTGGAAGAGGAAAGAGCAGTGCTCCTCATGGAAAGGGCTTCTCCTTTGCCTGTGAGGCTGATTCTTAGAGGAACAGGGAGAGTCACTAGTTAGGAAGAAGGCACATGAAGAATTTTTTTTTCCTTTTTCTTTTTTTTTTTTGAGACGGAGTCTCCATTCTGTCACCCAGGCTGGAGTGCAATGGCGTGATCTCGGCTGACTGCAACCTCCACCTCCCAGGCTCAAGTGATTCTCTTGCCTCAGCCTCCTGAGTAACTGAGATTACAGGCACTCACCACTTTGCCCAGCTAATTTTTCTATTTTTAATAGAGACAGATTTTTGCCATATTGGCCAGGCTGGTCTTGAAATTCTGACCTCAGGTGATCCACCCACCCCGGCCTCCCGAAGTGCTGGGATTACAGGTGTGAGCCATGTGTCTGGCCAAGAATTTCTTTTTAAACAACTTTCTAGAGTATGCTTACCTCTTATGTCTGTGATGTCCTGCTTTTATGGAAGCATGAGCAGCCCAAAATGCAGGTATATACCTGCTCATCTCCATTGTGGTATCTTAGAGTCTCATGGAAAAGAAGGTTTTTTCTTTTATGCAGCAGAACGATAAGTGTCCCAGGTCTACTGTATTATGAGACCTTCATGATGCAGTAGAAATGCAGGTGCCTATGACCTGGAAATCCAGGGTCCAGCCCTTGGTGACTCTTGTAACCTCTGGGGCTTCAGGTTTGCCGTAGATCAGATGGACTAGTCTCCACCTGTCCTCCCTCTATGGGGAACTTGTGAGGATTCAACGAAGTTGTGAATATGCAAGAGCTTTAGGGGCAACCTCAGCCACCTGTCTCCTCCAGGCTGACCCAGAGTCAGGAGCTCTAGGTAAGCATCCTGGGCCCAGCTACCTGAAGTCAGGTAGAGGCAGGAGCACTGACTCTTGCTCCCCTTCTGCTGCAACTTGCTGAGCCATTCTGGGAGAGTCCCTACCCCTTTCTGGACCATGCCTGTCTTTTTATTAATACAACGGTTCATTTAAATACACACACACACACACACACACGTGTGTGTGTATATATAATGGAATCAGGGGAATGGTGGTTCACACCTGTAATCCCAGCAACTCAGGAGGTGACACTGGGAGATTTCTAGAGGCTAGGAGATTGAGACCACCAAGAGCAACATAGTGAGACCCCCACCTTTAAAAAAATAAAAAAATAGATTAGCCAGGTGAGGTGGCTACTAGAGAGGTTGAGGCAGGAGGATCACATGAGCCCAGGACTTTGAGTCTACAGTGAGCTATGATTTTGCCACTGTACCCCAGCCTAGGTGACAGAGTGAGACCCTGGCTCTAAAAAAATAAAATAAAATATATATTACATGTATTTTTAAAAATTTGTTTTTTATTGAGATATAATTTATATTCCATAAAACTTATCCTTTTAATGGCCGGATGCAGTGGCTCCCACCTGTAATCCAAGTACTTTGGGAGCAGGGAGGCCAAGGAGAGTGGATTGCTTGAGGCCAGGAGTTCAAGACCAACCTGGCCAACATGGAGAAACCCCATCTCTACTAAAATATACAAAAATTAGCTGGGTGTGGTGGTGTATGCCTATAATCCCAGCTACTTGAGAGGGTGAGGCATGAGAATCACTTGAACCCAGAAGGCAGAGGTTGCAGTGAGCCAAGATCGTGCCATTGCACTCCAGCCTGGGCAACAAAGTGAGACTCTGTCTCAAAAAAAAAGAAAAATTAACCTTTTAAAATGTACAACTGAGGGATTTTAGTATACTCCCAAAATTATATAACCATCACCACTATCTACTTCTAAAAAGTTTTCATCTTCCCAAAAAAGAAATCCCATTCCCATTACCAATCATTCTCTGTTTCTTCTTCCCTTCCAGTGTGTTTTCTCTCTGTATGCTTTTGCCTGTGCTGGACATTTCATATAAATGGAATCATGCAATATGTTGCCTTTTGTATCTGGCTTCTTTCATTTAGCATAATGTTGTCAAGGGTCATCTATGTTGTAGCATGGATCAGTAATACTTCATTCCTTTTATAGCTAAGTATTCCATTGCATAGACGCATCACATTTGTTTATCCATTCTTTTGATGGACATTTGGGTTGTTTCCACCTCTTAGCTATTGAGAATAGTGCTACTGTGAACATTCATACAAGTTTTTGTTTGAACATCTATTTTCCATTCTTTGGGGTATATACCCAGCAGTAGAATTGCTGGTTCATATGGCAATTCTATGTTTAACTTTTCGAGGAACCACCAAACTGTTTTCCATAGCAGCAGCATCATTTTACATCCCCACCAGCAATGCATGAGAGTTCCAACTTCTCCACCTCCTTGACAACACTTGTTATTGTCCATCTTTTTCATGCTAGCCATCCAAGTAAATGTAAAGCAATATCTCATTGTGGAAAATAAGTATTCCATAGATTTTTAACCTGAAAACTCATTTTTAAAAAGTAGTCTTACTTCACACCTTCCATATGTAAAACATATATGAGAGGAGCCTCTTCAGGTGAAATGGGGAAGGAGGCCTGAGCCACCCCTCTCAGTAGGTGCAGAGGCAAGTCCTCTGGGGTGGTTTGAAGACCTAGGCTCAATGCCCTTCAGCTCTGGAGTCTGAGTCTAAGGAGAATCTGAGGACTGGAGACACGTCATGTGTAGCAGCTGCCTCAGCCCTCAACCTATCCTGGTTGCCTGGGGAACCTCCTCACAGCATTTGGCCAAGTTATGCATCTGCCTTGCCGCTGTGTTGGGGTTGCCACAGTGAGAAGAAGTTGGATGGCACCTCATCTGTGGTCCCAGATTTGAGGGTGGCTTGTGCAGGAAACAGGAAGCAAAGTGGAGAAATGCCAGCAAGTCCTGGAAGGAAGATCCTCGGTTTTGTTGACAAAGGAGGAGCAGAGGCACATAGTGGCTGCTGAGGCCATAGTCAGTGTGGGGTTTACTGAACTCCTCAGCTGTGAATAGCCCTGATAGTGCTAATCTTCTGAGATCTAGAATGCAGCTTCTGGAACACTCCCAGGCCTGTCTTCTATTCCCACCTCTCTGCATTAGCATTCTAGGAGCACCAGGCGCTCTGCTGTTTGATGGGTGGAATGTTCTGCGTTCTAGTGTTGCCTTGGCAAAGAGAGGATCCCTCCTAAGTTCTGCTCTGTTGATTGCAACGCTCTGCTTTCCACAGCTGTCAGTGGTTTGAGTCATCAGACACAGATTGTTCTGTTCCCTTGGATTTTAGGATAGCTTTCTTCTTGTATCAATGGCTAATTCTTTGAAAGAAGATAAATTATAGTACATACAGGGACTTTTGCTTAGCTGGAATATTAGATTAACCCAAGCACCTGGTTTTTCCCCCATGACTTGTTGATTGAGTAAAATGCTATCATGTCTCTTTGAAGAATGGAGCTTCCTAATTTTACATATGTGGAAACTGAGACCCAAAAGTCCTAGTAATGAAGGAGAAGGAAGCATCAATGAGAAGCCCATAATTTCATTAACAGCCCTGGAATTAGAGAATGTTAGATCCAGAGCACCTTACAGACCATCTAATCTGACTCTTTGGTCTATCCAATGTGCTTGTTTAAAACATTGTGTTACCGACAATTGTGTGTTGATTGGGTTTGTTTTTATGAAATTTCCCAGGGGATGGTGTTCCCTGAGTTTTTGTCCAAGGCATAGCACCCTAAGTGGCCGAGACAGTAAGTGATAGGAGAAGTCATTTGTGGAAAGGCTGTGGGTGGGGCCTAAAGAAAGAGTGCAATGTATGCTTGAGGACAGGCAGGGAAGGTGCTGCAGACAGGACAAACAGCCCATGTAGAGATGCAGATTTGGGAGTGACTAGCTGAAGTCTCCCGGATGTATCAGAGAGCCAGTTGGAAAAGGTGTCAATGGGAGGGCCTTAAACAGCCACATCAAGAGCTTTGCTCTGATTTTTACCTAATCTGGGACTTCCAAGGAATTTTGAAAAGGATCCAGGCCCTTTTCTCCATTGTTCCTGCCATGACCCTGGCCCAGGCCCTCCTAATTTCTCCCCTGATTGGTAACCTCCTAACTGGTATCCCTCCCTCTCCACACAGGCTGCCTACCCAGGAACTTTCTAAAATGCAAATATGATTGTGCCCCTTTCCTATAAAGCACTTGCATGGCTTCCTGTTGCCCACAGGACAAGATCCTGGCTTAGGTGGCTCTGTGTGGCCTGCCCCCCTCCTCCTGCAGCCTCATTCCCACTGTACTTCTGCCCTCACTGGGCTCCCTAGTTTCCAAGCAGCCAGCTGTCACTCACTGCCTGTGTCCAGGCTTCTCCTTCCCTCCCATTTGCTGCTGCTGCCTGGTGAACTCCTATTCATCCCTCAAAACGCAGTGCAAATTCCTTGTGTAGGGAAGCATTCCTGGATCCTCCTGAATACACTATTATGCCTTGAATATGTTTCTGTTTTGAAGTTCACTTCATGTTACTTCCAAAATACTGGCTGCTCCCATGTTTTAGTGTTTATTGTGTGATAGGTACTGGCCCAAGCCCCGTACTCACATTATTTTACGTTATTCTCACAGTAACCATGTGAGGTGTGCTCATTACAGCCCCAGTTACAGGTATGGGCACTGAGGCTCAGAGAAGTCGTGTGACTTGCCCAAGGCATGCAGCTGAAGGGCGATAGAGGTGGCATTTAGCCCAGAGCAGTTCATATCAATTTCTGCAGTCATTAGTCTCCTGCTCCCTGGACCCCCGTTGTTGGGGGGCTTAGGAAGTGTTGAGCATTTGAGGGAGCAGTCAAAGGATTGGATGCAGCAGGGTTGCTATGGTGTGGACAAGATGGGGAAGTGGAGGGAAGTTCAGTGAGGGCAGGGGCTGGGTTTACTCTGGAGCTAAAATGATGAGAGACTATCAGCCCAGCTTCCCGCAGTTAGAGGGTTTTCTTTCTACCTTCCTTTCCAAGTGGCAGCCTCTGGCCACCTGGGGAGAGGCCTGTGGGACTCCAGGCTAAGCAGGTGGCATGGTGACAAACACCATGGCAACCTGCCTCCTTTCTGGGGCCTAGAAGGGAGGGAGGACCTGAGAGAGCACAGGGTGCACACTGAGTTTTCTGAGTGAGATCCTGAGAAGTGGCTCCCTTTGGGCCTGGGTGGCCTCTGCCCTCCCATGAGGGACCCTGCCTACAAGGTCCCATCCCAGTAGGGGAAATGCCTCTTCCACCTTTGTCCCTGATGAATAGCTGGCTCTGGGTTCCCAGGAGACTGTTAGCTGTACCCAGGTACAAATGCCATCCCCTTCCCTCCCCCACGCCCGGGAGGAAGGAAGAGGGAACTCAAGAGGAGGCAGGTGTGGGGTTGCCAAGCAAGGTAGTGACAGGGACAGCTGGGACAAGGCCCTCATTGTAGCAAGGCCACACACAGCTCTAAGACAAACCAGGCATTTTGCCTGCTTCCCAGGACTGGGCCTAGCACTCTGCCTGGACCTTCCTGGCTCCTTAGAACACTCACTCACGCTGGCTTGGAAGAGCCCATCCTCAGATATGAGTCCTGCCTCTGCTGGAAAGTCCTCCTGAAGGCTCAGCCTCCTTTTTGTATCCTCCCAAAAGCCAGAAGGGCAGGGGCGAAGGTGGGAGAGTTGTTAGTGAAGCCAGGCTGACCAGAAGCCAGAGCATGTCACACCTGCAGCTGTGTGACCTTGGGCCCAAATGCAATAACAAAGCCGGCCTTGAAGGATTGCTGCTTGAAGTAATGGGCCAAGGCAGACGAGAGCACTCAGCATGGCCACCTTGCCACAGAAGGATTCAGGCAATGGCAGGTGATCCTTGGAGCCCTTACCCATGTCTCCCTCTGCACCCTAAGCTGTCAAGATCTTCCTGTGCCCAGGAGGCAGTGAGCCATTTATGGCCATCCTCATAAGCGTGGAGGAGCACTGATGTCCTCTCACCCCCAAATCACCCCTCCTCCATGGTTCCTGCTCTAGGGGCCAGCCCTACAGTTCCAGGAGGCCCTGCCTGAGTGACTGGGGCATGATGAGTGGGAAGCATTGCCAAGCTGGGGCAAGCAGCTCAGGTGACAAGCGTGGTGTCGGCAGGTCCTGCAGCCCAGCACCCGACACCTCCAGGCAGACAATGCTGGCTGTGTCCAGACCCTCCAGGGGAACAGGCCGTGTTCTATGTCCCCGCCAGGAAACAGGCCATCTGAGCAGTGCCTTTGTCCACTCAGGAGGCAGCCCTGCCACTGGCTGGGATGACCAGGCTCCGGGGAGGCCCTGACGTGGGAAGGGGGTGGTCCCCGGGCTAGAGACTCTGGGGTTTGAGATCCAGCCCCTCAGCATCTGATGTTGACCGGGTTTCGATATTGGCTCTGCCACACACCTGGGATGTGACTTGGCCAAGTCCTTCCCTCTCGGTGGCTGGATTCCTCATCTGTAAAAGGGGACTAATCACAGCACTTCCTCATAGGGTTGTTGAGAGGAGTCAATGGCATAATGTACGTAGCGTGGTTGGCACGAGGTCTGGTGTGGAGTGGGGCTCGGTGAATGCTTCCCTCCAGCATGGGGAGAGGTCCGGGCATGACATCCTCAGCCAAGTCTCCTGGAACCCAGGCTGCTGTCCCCAGTCCCTGCTGTGAGCGTGGAAGGAGGGGACTGAGGTCTCTGGAGCTGGCACAGGACCAGGCACAGGACCAGCACATTGGCTGCAAAGAGCCCAGGTTCCCCACTCTGCCCCAGACTCCAGTAACTCTGGGCTAATGCCCAGTATAGCCCTCTTCCTCACAACAGTGAAAATCCAGCCCAGCATGGGGCCTCTCCTCTCCTGAAACCCCGGAAAGGCTGCCCTTGGAGCCCAAGCCCCTACCCAGGAAAGAAGCCTGAGGACTCGGGGGCAGGAACCAGGGGCTTGAGTCTACCTGCCCACTTAGCAAGAGGCCCAGTGATGGGTCTCTCTAGACATGAACGCTTCCTCCTGGGTCCACCCACTGGGACACCCGCAGCGGAGGGCCTCTGCTCCCATCCACCCCAGGGCTCTTCTGCTTTAAGTCTGTGCCCCTACATTCCTGGTAGATGCCAAAACCAGCATGCGCATTGCATGGGTGGGTGCAGATATGCCTGTGTGCCGTGTGGGTGCGGGAGGGCCTGGCTGCATGTCCTGTGCCATGGGCTGGCTGCCTGAGCACATTCGTGGAGGCACGTGTGGCACGTCTTGGAATGGCAGGGACATGGTACCTTCTCGTGTTGGTGTGTATCCATATGTCTTTCTACACATGTGCTGGTATGTTGGTCTGTCTTGTCTCCCCTGTAGACGGGAAGCCCCGAACCACGCGCCAACTGGGAAGGTGATGGTCGGCGAGACCAGCCCATCCTAATTCGGGGTTCCTGGTCCTGCTCCAGGAGTCCTACGGCCTGCAGCCCCTACCAGAGAGGGAGGACTGAACAGCAAGGGGGTGTGTGGGTCTGAGTATCAGGGTCCAGGGGAAGAAGCAGGCCTGGCTTGTAGAGTAGAAGACTCAGTACCAGCAGTCAGGAGGCCCTGCTCCTGAAGCCTCTGTGACCTTGGGCACAGCCTTCACTCTGTCTGGGGCACATTCACTCATCTGGAGAACACAGGGTTGGACTGATGATTTTTAGCCATTCCTGACAGTTGTGGTTTTAAGTTGGGTGGTGGGAACCTGTGCACCAGCCCCATTCAATTCACTGGTGGAGGCAGCCGTGGCCTGCCAGACCCTCGCTCCTGGGGTGTCCTGCCGAAGGGTGAGAAGAGAAGCCATGCCGGGCAGCGGCCCCAGCGAGAGGATGACGTGGCCTGGCCCGGCCCTTTCTGCGGGCCCCCCAACCCGCCCTCTCTCCTCAGCCCCTGGGATACCACCCATCCCACCACTTACTCGGACCCGCAGCCTCATGGCCATGTCCCTGCCGGGAAGTCGACGGACCTCTGCTGGATCCCGCAGGTGAGTCTCCCCCTTGCTCAGAGCCTAGGCTTCGGAGGGCGGGAGACGGGCGCGGGCCTCTCTCCACCTGCCACCGACTTGCAGTGTGTCTTTGAGCAAATCATTTCCCATTCCCATCTTTAAAATGGGCTTGCTAACACCTGCCTCCTCCTGGAACTATTCAATGGCTCAAATGACACAGAGTGGATGTGAGAGTTCTCGGAACGCGTAAACCACTGGATTCCTACCAACAGTAGCCTCATCAATACTGTTTGATTTTTCACAATGACTGGAGGGGAGTCGTGCAGTCATCCACTCAGACTCACCTGGTGTCCCTTGATTTTTACCCCCGGGGGTCCCTCCTCCTGTCCCCACCCCTGTATGCCCCATTCTTCTCCACCTCTGTCTCAGTCTATGCAGGGATCTCCTCCCCTGGGTTTGGGGAACCCCAGAAGTTGAGGACCTTGATAAGCACATATGAGGCCCCACCCTTGCCCCGCAGCCCTGCCGGCCTCCATTCTTGTCCCTGGGGAGCCAGGAGGACCAGCCTTCTTCTGGTTTTCCATCTTGATTTGCACTGTCTGTTCTGTCACCCCTGTCTGTGCGTCTCTCTCTCCCTGCTTCTCTCCCCTGCGGTGACCCCAAAGCGGGGGCACTTTGGGCCGCAGCGGCCTGGCAGTGTTCGCCCAGTGTCCGCAGCTGCCCGCCAGCCAGAACGAGCACCTGCCTCTTCTTCCTGCCTCCAGGCGCACCTCTCCACCCGTGAGCGTGCGGGATGCCTACGGCACCTCTTCGCTCAGCAGCAGCAGCAATTCCGGCTCCTACAAGGGCAGTGACAGCAGTCCCACGCCAAGGTAATTGGCCCCTCCTCTCTGGTCCTGGCCCTGCTGGCTGGGAACAGGTTGTCCTGGGGTGGGGCAGGTAGGGGAGCAGGATCGTGTTCTAACCACCCCCGACACCAGCATAGTCGCTGGCTGTGTGACCTTGAGCAGGTCACTTCTCCTTTATGAGCCTCAGTTCCTATCTGTAAGATGGATATGACAATATGCAGCTGTACATTAAAAAAAAAAATACAGTGGCTTAAACAAACTAGGGGTGATGCTTGCAGAACAAGGAGCCAGGGGTTGGCAGCTCTCTGAAGTGTCAGGACCCCATGCCTTCTCTCCATGCTCCACCATCCTTACTGTACAGCTTTTGTCTTTGTCATCACAGGTGGCTTCTGTACCTCCAGGTATCAGGCCTGCCCTCCGGGAAGGAACAGGTGGAAAGGACCAAAGCCCTCTCAGAGGTTGTTTTTCTGAGAGGGACACCTTGCCCCCAAATCCTGCCAGTTCTTGCTGGCTGGAACTGGGTCATGTGAATAACTCTAGCTGCAGGGCCAGTTAGTGTCTTCCCCAGAACAGCGCCACCCCAGACAAAATGGGGGTTCTGCTACGAAGAAAGCAAGATGAGTGCTGGGAAGCAGCCTACAGCGTCTACCATCATGCACTTCTCAGGGGAACACTTTGAGAGTGGCAGAGGTGGAATTGGCTTGGAAGGCGAAATGTTATGAATGCAGCAGATGCCAAGTTGTAGTCTTGGGTGAGGTGAACTTGGACTCACAAAGCAGGATCATGTTGGAGAAGCAGGTGTAGGGGAGCTGTGGGTCCTTGAAGACCAGGAAGCAAGAGCTATCATGGTAGGCCTTGTCCTGCTTCCCCAGCATTGAAATACAAGTGAGAGGTTGGGGCATGTGGGGACGAGCATAGGCTCTGGATTTGGTCTCTTCCTGTCTTCAGCCTCCATTTCCTTTCTTTAAAGTGGAGCGAATAACTCAGAAGCTTCAGTGACTTGATATCTACACACCGCCTGTGCATCCTAGTTGGCCGATAGTTGATACCTCCTGTCGTTAGAGCTTTGATCTGACTTAAGGCCAGGAGATGCCCGGCCTGCGGCTCCCATGGCTGGAGCACCTCCTGGGAGGGCTCAGTGGAGAGGATGTCATTTGTGTGACTCGATGTCCCGAGCCACTGAAACAGCAGCTCTTAGATTTCCATCATGACACATGTGATGGGTAACACCCATGTGCAGGACCCATGCCCCAGCATCCTGGCTGTAACACCACCCCAGAGACTGGGGGACATAGGAGTAAAGTGTTAACTTACATTTTGAAATGTTAATTTACATTTTGAATACCATATAATTGGCAACTTAATACTTTTCTATTAGTAACAGATTTTGTAACGCATCTCATAACTGCAGCCCATGGAGATAATCCCAACCCCGGGGCTGAGAATTGCTCCCAGTCTTCTTACCCACAATGAAGGTTGCTGCCCCTGGGTGAGCAGTGGGGCCACAGTTAGGTCCCCTCTGCAAAAAGCCAGGCTTTCCAAGGCAGGAATAGCTGAGAAACATGCACCGTAGCATATTTTTTTTTCTAATTTTAGTTTATATATATATGTATACATACATATATTTTACAAAGATAGAGCTAGTGACTAAAAATGTGTATGTGTTAAATTTTATATTGGGGAAAAATACTCATGAAAGCAAAATGAAAAATGTAAAATAGTTACTTCCTCTTTAATCCTCAATCCTTACTAGTTTAGCTAATCTTGGTTCCCCCATTCCTACCACCCCTTGCCAAGGGGTGACTCCTCCACCCCTTGCCAAGCAGAGAGGAGACCTGCGTGACTTGGCTTGAGTTAACCTAGGGGCCATGAGGTGGGTACATAGAAGAAAACCATGTCTCATTCAACTTCTGTAACCACTTTCTCTTTGACAGTTTACGACTTACAAGTACTTTTTCCTCAGTAAACACTATACAGCATCCATGGAACTTTTAAAATTGCCTCCAGCTTGGCTGCTTCAGCAAATGGGCCTCACCAGGGCCTGCCTTTTCCAGGCTCATAAAGGGGCATTGCCCGTCCCTAGACCTGCCAGTCACTCTCCCCTCAAGGAGCAGAGTTGGATGGATGGGAACAAGGCCTGAGTCTCTAGTCGCGTGAGAACATGTCCAGGTTTTAAGCCAAGATCCAGGGTTTCTTTATGAGCAGAACAACCGGCAGCCAGGATGCTGAGAGTAGAGCTGGCTGGGCCATAGTCTGTTGTGGAGTTGGGGTGTTCTCCTTCCCTCTGAAAGCCTGGCCCTTCCTCCCCTACTGGCACCTGACTGCCCTCTGGGTGGCAATTCCTTCTCCTTTGCCCTGGTAGGGTACCATGTCAGTGTCGCCCTGTGCTGGGAGCAGTGCACGTCCAGCCTGCTGCCACCCCAGAGTACCGCAGTGGACAGGTCCCTGCCCAGAGCTGGCAGGTATTCACATGTGTGCTCCCATGTGTCCCCCGGAGGTGAAAGTGTGAACCTGTGCCTGGGCTGGTGCCCTAGTACCTGTGAGTAGCTGCGAGGCACAAGTGTGTCTCCATGTATGTGGGCATGTAGGTGCGAACGGACTGGGAATTGACATCCCAGGAAGTGTGCATGCATGTAGTGCACACCCACATGTACACAGTGGGGTTGAGGAGTGAGAGTGCCAGGGCGTGTGTGGAGAGAGCTGTGCCTGCGCCTGTCTGCCTTCCCTGTCCCCAGGCTGTGAGGGGTCTTGGTTCTAGAGAGGAGAGCTTCTGCCTCCACCTGGGAGATGTTTCCTCCTCTGAGGAGGTGAGTCCTTGTCTGCCATGCAGACCCAGAATCTGCCACTTACACCTGAGTTTCCAGCCTTCAGGCTCATTCTCTGGGTTGGAAGACGAGGTACCTGGGTTCTGGGATGCACCACTGGGATTGCCTGAGGGCCTCGGGGCAAGAGCTAACCTCTCTGAGGCCAGCGGTCCCTCTAAAAGATGAAGACAGTCCCTACTTCCAGGGTTGCTGTAAGGATTGACGGCATTGGTCAAGCGCTTGGCCTGGTTCCAGGCTTACGCGTGTGCTCTGGGATATATCTCCCCACCCAGCCATAACTAGAGCAGCTCGGAAGCCTGCATCCTGACACTGGTTTTCACTTAGAGGAACTCTACTGAAACCCACCTGCCAGAAGGCTGAGGGTTCTCCTGCCTTGTGTGGGAGGCCTGGCTTGGAGCCATCTGGTGGCCAGGGGTGGTGAGGCTGGCGTCCCCTTGCTCCCCAGAGGTAAACCACCTGTGCCTTGCCTGACCTCTTCCTCCCTCCCTGATGATGGGCATCCCCTTGCAGGCGCTCCATGAAATACACGCTGTGCAGTGACAACCATGGCATCAAGCCCCCGACCCCGGAACAGTACCTGACCCCCCTGCAGCAGAAAGAGGTGTGCATCCGGCACCTGAAAGCCCGGCTGAAGGACACGCAGGACCGGCTCCAGGACCGGTGAGTGGGTGGCCACGAGCAGCCCTGGGGGCACCCCACCAGCTAGCTCCACACTCAGAGAAACCAGGGCCCTGGCGTGCCTCTTGGAAGGAGGAGTGGCTGGGGGTCTCCCAGCATCCATCTGCTGTCTCCTTCCCAGCAAAGCCTCTTTTGAGCCCACTTGCAGACCCTCATCCCCAGCAGCTACTCACCTTGACTGCTCCACCAGGCTGCTGGGGGCCAGGTGGGAGCGGTTTCCCATGAGGGCCTATCCTGTGGGGCCTCCGGCCTGTGCTGTCCTCTCCCAGCTACAGCCTGGCGGCCCCTCTGGCTACTTCTTTTCCTCTGGCTCCCGACTTCCAGGAGTTGGAGCACAGGGCTTCTTTCTGACTTACTTGTCCCTTTTGTGGGGGAGAAACAACTCTTTATCCTTCCTTGCTTCTCCTGAGTGAGTCGCCAGAGGGCTTGTGGCCAACCTCGACTTCAGGCCCCAGAAACCTTTCTCCTCATCTACTTCCTGCTGTGGAGGATGATCATGAGAAGCCTTTTGCTGAGCTCTTCCCCAGCCCAGGTGTCTCCCAGGAGCCCCCACAGGCCTGTCTGAGCTCATTCTCAAGTGCGTAATCCCTACCCTCCCAGCTTCTACCCTCCAGCCCAGTGGCTTCATCTTTGTGATCTACACTTCAGGGTGGTGATCTCCCATTGTCTTAACTATCCTTCTCTGGACTGTGTCTATGCAAACGTGCAGCCTATTGTGAGCTGGACAAGGTGCTGTGTGGGGCTGGAGCTCAGAGCGGGCATGATGATCGCTCCTTTTTTCCTTTCTTTTTTTTTTATATACAGCAGCTTTATTGCAACGTAACTTGCATACCATACAATTCACCTATCAAAAGTGTACAGTTGGATGATTGTTAGTACAGTCACAGAATTTTGCAACCATTACCACTATCTAATTTCATAAATATTTCTATCACCTCAAAATAAACCCCATTCCCATTAAGCAATCACCCCCAATTTCTCTCCAACTGCCCTAGTGCCTGGCAACCACTAATTTTTCTGTCTCTATGGATTTGTCTATTCTGGACATTTCATATAAATGGGATCACGCTGTATGCATGACCACATCGTTCTTGACCACAGCTCTGCCAAGCAGCCAACCCAGTTTGGATTGGTTGTGGTTTTAAACTGCAGGCGGTTACGGGTAGCATTCAGCGAGCTTCATTGTCTGCAGAGCGAGGATTTGAGGATTTCTATTTTTATTTTCCCTCATCTTCCCAGTGATGCCCAGGACCTGCGTGGCCTTTTGCACTAATGCCTCAGGGAGCAGATGGCCCATCTCCCAGCTTCATTTCTAGGGCCAGCCCCACGGCTTAGAGCAGACCATCTGCCCTGTGTGGTTTGGGCAGGATGCCCTGGCGTGGCTTTGCCCACACCTTGACTCCCTGGTTACTGTGGCCTGTTACTCCCACAGGAACCTATGGCAGGTCTCTACATGAAGTATTGTCAGTCTCCCCACACTCTCCATACTGAGTTTCATGCCTGTGCTTCCCGCAGTGGCCCACCTTCTGTTCCTCAAAGACACCATGTGCTTTTGCACCTCTGTGCTCTCGTATCTGTGTCCCAACCACTTGAGATGCCCTGCCCCCATCTTGCTCCCTGGGCAAACGTATTCTTCAAGATGCCCTTCAAATGTGATGCCCACTGAGGTATGGACAGGGCTCCAAGCCATGGCTCCCTGGGGTTTGGCTGGGCCCCAAGGAGAGAGAGGCAGAGACTGGCTGAGCGGATCATGCCCAGTTCCTTCTTTCAAACTCACTCTTTCTCCCAGGGTGAGGTGTGAGTGAGGAGCAGGGTGAGAGGCCAAGAGGGTTACCTAGAGTGGGCCCCCCACCTGGAGGCAAGAAGGGTGAAGACCAGGTATCTCCTGCTCCCCAGTACCTGTTGCCTTGTCTGTTATTGGTACTCTAAGCAGCTCCAGCTGTGTCCTGATGGGTGGGTGGGGCCTTCTAGGTGATACCATTGCTGACCTTTGTGGCCGCTGCATCCCCTCAGCCCCCAGTCCCTCCAGCATATTGTGGAATGAGATTCCTGGGCCCATTTCCTGAAGGAAATTTCTGATCTGGTTTTGAAAAGTATACGGTGCTTGATCTGGGACGGTCACTCTGCTGGGCTGATAAACCCCAGAGTGACAGCCACGGCATTTGTAGATTTTACTGATGGGAATGTAGGGTTTAGGCTGAGGGGGCTCATGCGGGCTGCCACTAGGAAGTGAGCACAAATGCTCAGGACGGGGTTTGACGTCTCCTGGATGCTTTTCCTTCTGCCTCACTAGTGTTAATCAGTTGCCTTCTGTCTCACTCTGGTTTTACCTCTAGATCTGATGGGATATTTTTCTAACTTACCGCCCTCCCCTTGCACCCCTGGATTCGTCTGTGACTCGGGAATTTGAAAAGCCTGAGCCTTTCTGGACAAGAGTCTGCTGACTGTCTTGTTCACCTGGTGCTTGCCCTTGTCTCTTAGGAGTAACTCTGTGCCTTTCTCATTGATCTTTTCAGCCTTTCCTCTTTAAGATACAAAGATACAAGGAGATACAAAGAAGAAGCTTCTAGCATGGATAGATGAGAGTCACCCTGTTCTCATCATTCTCCCCTATTCCACCCACCACTTCTCATCGCTCTGCATGAGGGATGATGTAAAATCATCAGCCTCCCCCAACATTGAAGGCTCATTTCTCTCCCCAGGGGTCTCTGGCCAAATATTCCTCCACTAAAACTTTCTGCAACCTGCTTTAGTAGGAGGCTACATCACTTTCTATAGAGCAGAGATTTTCTGCCTAGTTTTTGTGGTTTTACATTAAGATTTTATTAGGTTTTTATAGGAGTAGCTATAAAACTTATAAGGATCTTTGTTGTCTAGTCTCTTCTCTAGATGATGGATTTGAATGTTGAGAGTCGTCTGCATTCTGGGGAGGGGATTGGGGAAGGAATACGAGTGGCGTCTCCTCCGACCTTTCTACCCTCTCCAGGTGGAGGCTTCTCCTGTCTTCACCCCCCAGCCGCTCTCCCCAGCCACTCTCATTCCCACCTATAATAAAAAGGCATTGAGTTTGTCCTTCTGTTTTGGGCTCTGAGCCACAGCAGCACAGGGCCCTTCATCTTTGGCAACATTTTCCTCTCCTTGCCTCTCCTTGGCGGTGACAGACCAGGCAGGCGACAGACCAGGCAGGCAGGCAGTGAGCGTGTGTGTGTCTCCTCGGCTCACAGGGACACGGAGATTGATGACCTGAAGACGCAGCTGTCACGCATGCAGGAGGACTGGATTGAGGAGGAGTGCCACCGCGTGGAGGCCCAGCTGGCCCTGAAGGAAGCCCGAAAGGAGATCAAGCAGCTCAAGCAGGTCATTGACACTGTCAAGAACAACCTGATTGACAAGGACAAGGGGCTGCAGAAGTACTTCGTGGACATCAACATCCAGAACAAGAAGCTGGAGACGCTGCTGCATAGCATGGAGGTGGCCCAGAACGGCATGGCCAAGGAGGATGGCACCGGGGAGTCAGCCGGCGGGTCCCCTGCCCGCTCCCTCACCCGCAGCTCCACCTACACCAAGCTGAGTGACCCGGCCGTCTGTGGTGACCGCCAGCCGGGCGATCCCTCCAATGGCTCTGCTGAGGATGGGGCAGACAGTGGCTTTGCGGCAGCTGATGACACACTGAGCCGGACGGACGCCCTGGAGGCCAGCAGCCTGCTGTCGTCCGGGGTGGACTGTGGCACCGAGGAGACCTCGCTGCACAGCTCCTTTGGCCTGGGCCCCCGCTTCCCCGCCAGCAGCACCTATGAGAAGCTGCTGTGTGGCATGGAGGCTGGCGTGCAGGCCAGCTGCATGCAGGAGCGTGCCATCCAGACAGACTTCGTGCAGTACCAGCCTGACCTTGACACCATCCTGGAGAAAGTGACCCAGGCCCAGGTCTGTGGGACAGACCCTGAGTCAGGGGACGGGTGCCCAGAGCTGGACGCTCACCCTCCGGGGCCCAGAGACCCCAATTCAGCAGTGGTGGTGACGGTGGGTGACGAGCTAGAGGCCCCAGAGCCCATCACCCGTGGACCCACCCCACAGCGGCCTGGTGCCAACCCCAACCCTGGCCAGTCAGTGAGCGTGGTGTGCCCCGTGGAGGAGGAGGAGGAGGCTGCCGCAGCCGAGAAGGAGCCCAAGAGCTACTGGAGCCGCCACTACATCGTGGATCTGCTGGCTGTGGTGGTGCCGGCCGTGCCCACGGTGGCCTGGCTTTGCCGCTCCCAGCGGCGCCACGGCCAGCCCATCTACAACATCAGCTCCCTGCTTCGGGGCTGCTGCACTGTGGCCTTGCACTCCATCCGCAGGATCAGCTGCCGCTCGCTGAGCCAGCCCAGTCCCAGCCCGGCGGGCGGCGGCTCCCAGCTCTGAGGAGGCCCATTCCGGCCGCGGCGCCTGCAGCCTGACCACTGATTGTAGGGATGCCGTCCCCCTCCCTTCTCCCATGGGCATCATCTTATTTATTTAGTTTTGGGTGTGGAACTGTTTCTTTTTTTCAGGATGTTAAAACAGTCTCGTGGCAGGAGCAGGGGTTGGAGAAAGGCATCCCAAAGCTTCGATGGAGAGCAGGGAAGGCAGACCCAAGGCAGGAGGCACACCGGCTGGACAAATCGCAGGGAGGGGAGGGCGCGAGGGCCCTCTGTCCCCCTGGCCCTTCAGACAGGGCTGGCCCTGCTCAGGAAGCCTCTGGCTGTCTTTATCTGGAGAAGCCGGGCTTGAGTTGCCCACAGGCCCTTGCCCTGCACCATCCTGTCCAGTGCCCTGCTCACTCCATACCTGCTCTTCCAAGCCACCTTGCCCTCAGCCCAGGCTCCTGGGCCAGCGCTCTCTCCTCAAATGGAAGCAGCCATGGCCTAAAGTGTAGATCACTGACCCAGGGCTCAGAGCAGAGGCTGGAACCACTGGGCTGGGCCGGCGTTCCAGCCTCCCCAGACTGCTCCCCACCTTGGGACTCAGGAGCTCGGTCAAGGCCACAGGCTGGAGGAGAGACGGGGCTGGGCGCAAGGTGGCGGAGGGCAGTGTGGGTTCTGTGTCTGTCTGTTCATCCCAGGCCTTCCCGTCATCCCTTTCCTCTTGGCACTTCTGGGTGTGTCAATCATTATTCCTGTGAGGCAGCTAAGCCCGGCAAGCTCAGTGCTGGGGTAGGAGGGCCTGCCTGAGTCCCAGCTCCCAGCTGGAGAATCCACCAGCACAAGAAGAGGAGGCAGGGGGCAGAAGCCCAAGGGGGCTCCCTCAGTCTTCCAAGGTGAGGCCATCTCATCTGCAGGCTGGGAGGCAGGGCTGGACTCAGGAATCCACAGCTTACTGAAAAAGCCAGAGGCCATGACTGCCCCCAGGAACTTGCCCCGAGTTTCTCTGGGGCCCTCGGGCCCAACTTCTGCTTTGCACTATGTTCATTTTGGGGTTGGTTCTCAGCCATCCAAGGGTCTCCAGTGAGATGGCTGCTTGCTGTCTGAGATGAGGGTTCCTAAACCTTAAACCTATCTGCCTCTGGAGGAGGGTGGGGGACTCTGGCAGGATGAATCGCAGGATGGCGTACTGAAGCCACGATGTTCGTCCAGGCCAAAGCACGGTGTCCTGGGATAGGTTTCCCAGGCAGGGGCATGGCAGAGCTGGCAGGCACCCTGCAGCCTCCCTGCTCCCAGCCCAAGGCCAGTCAGCCTGGGAAGTTCACTGCCCCAACTCCTTTCCCGGGACCATACTGAGTCCCCCAGCCACGCTGCTGACATTCTTATTACCTTTATTATCTTACCAAGTAAACTCACTCCTCTTCCCCCACAGGGGTTACAACCATCTGGTTGTCCCTCCCACTCTTCAGAGGCGAGGCCCCACATCTGGGGGGTTGGAGGGACCCTGTGTCTTACTCGCCCCTCTAGCCTAAGGGCCACTCTGGTTCTCTGCCAAGGTTGCTTGCCCTCACCCCAATGCTCCAACAGCCATTGCCTGACTCATGGGCTCTGCCCTTCTGTTCGGTGCCCTCCACGCAAGGCGGGGCACCTGCATGCACTGGGAGGGGGCAGCTGGACCAGCCCTCGGGGCAGGAGCCCCCCTCTGCCACACGCTTTGTGCCTCCAAAGCTCCCCCCGCCTTGGTCAGGGCCTCAGACCAGCCATCCTTTGTGGAATATGCCCCAACCCAGCCAAACCAAACCCAAATGCCTGAGGCCTGGCTGGGGCTGCCCCCGCAGGACACTGTGGCCATGCCACGGAGCGGGCAGTGGACAAAACCAATCCAAAGCCAAAACAGGACTGGCCGCGGACCCAGCCTCCTGTGCTGCGCACTCATGGAGCTGCGTAGTCTCCTTAGACATAGTCAAAGCTTTGCCAAGAAAAGAAATGTATGAACTATATTTGACAACATAAAATCTCTCTATTTTTCACCACTGGAATTTAGTCAAGCTTCAAGCCCCTCTGCTCCTGTCTGTGTCTTGCGTCTGTGGCCTTCCTGTTGTGTCTTGTGTTTTGGTGGATGTGACAGGGCTGGGGCCACAGTCTACTCTGTCCCTGCTGCTAGAGAAGCCACCTGTGGAGGAGTGGGCTGTGGTTGGGCCTGAGGCCTGTGGAGGAGGTGAGTGTAGCCAGCAGCAGCCCTCTACTCCTATTCTGGCCTGAGACCACCAGTGTGGGTCATGAGGGCCCTGGCCCACAGTGTTGAGGGTCCTCTCTTTCGGGGGTTCTCCTGGGGCCTTTGATGGGCTTTTCTTCTTGTCAGTGGAGGAAGCAGCTCCCCACTCAGCCCTGGGACAGGCCCTGGGACTGTGGCAGCCGATGGCCCTGGCCCAGCTCTGGAGTGTGTGTGTGTGTGCTCAGATCCCGCATCTATGCAAAGGTGCAGGCTGCCTGTGCGGCTCCAGGCGGTGGAGGTGCAGCAGCTGCTGCTCAGGCGCCATGCCCTGAAGAGGCAGGGTACAGACGGGGCTGGGAGGGCAAAGATGGGGTGGGGCCTCCCCCTGAGAGAGCTCACCCTCCACAGCGACCCTTTTCCTTCCTGCCTAATCCCGTTGGGCTGCGACCTTTTCCTCCTGCCCTCAGTTTCTGAAACAGAAATCTTTGGGGCCTCCCCTTTCCCCAGCGTCTGGCCAGAGCTGATGAGGTCCTGAGGAACAGTGTCCCCAGGAACCACGTTCTGGAGCCTGGTGGCCAGACATGGCTTCTCCTGAGTTCTAGGGCTTGGGCCAGAGTGGCCCTACTGCCCGGCCAGTCCAGGCTCAGGCAGGAATCGGACGCTGGGGCCCGGGCTCTGCACAGAGAGCTGGGCTTGAGTGGAGTCGATTGTAGATTTCTCCCAAGGGGATCACTTAGCTTCTCACTGACACACCCTTCCCAATTGCCACTAGCACAGGGGTATCTTACAGCACTTTGGGGAGGGGTGGGACAAACTGCAAGGTTCTGGGGCCAAGGCCTACCCAGGGGCCTCTGGCCAGAGAACTCACAACCCCCCTCTGACCTAGGGGACAATGCAAACAGGTCACAGTGCACTCCCATATTATGCCATCCCTTTGACGAAGAATTCAGGGGATGTGGGAAGTGGGGAGGCGGGGAGGGATCTTGACTCTTGTCTCCTTTGTCCTTTTGTTCAGACAGAGTTGTACCTGCAGCA
Source organism: Theropithecus gelada (assembly GCF_003255815.1). Taxonomy (NCBI): domain Eukaryota; kingdom Metazoa; phylum Chordata; class Mammalia; order Primates; family Cercopithecidae; genus Theropithecus; species Theropithecus gelada. The sequence continues at coordinate 72,643,741 of NC_037678.1, forward strand.
GACAACTCTGAATTAAAGCATGAAAACACAGCAAGCCCCTTGGCCTGTTTTCTTTATACCGGGTGGTTCTCTAAGAGGGGCAGTGGGAGGGTTCATAGCGTCTTCCTCCAGTACAGGGACCACAGCACTCGCACAGGAAAAAGTCAGGCAAGCAGCGATCGCCTCTGACATGCAGGGAAGCAGAGAGCTGCGCGGGGCTGGGGCACCACTGCCCTCTTGGGGTCAGGCTCAGGGTCTGGAACCACCTCCCCCTGCCCCCACATGGCACACCCTGCTGGGCACCACGAGCACATCGCGTTTCACCCTCCCCAACATCCCCTGAAGTGGCTTCTCATGCCCACTTTGCAGAAGCAGAAACAGCCACGGTCACATGGGTGGTGCCCCAAAGCCAGTGCTCCCTCTGCCAGCCCCACTGCCCCACAGTCCTCCATCCCACAGTTCCATCCTGTCCCCAGTTCCAGTCATCCCTGCACCAGGCTGGCAGGCGGCACGTGACAGAGGCAAAGCCAAATCATGGCTCTCAGAGACCACACGGAGAAAAGGCCCTGGTCTCACCACAGTTTAAGAGAAAACCAGCCCTGGCACGTCAGGGGACCGAGGATTCCAGAATTTTCAATTATCTTTTTATTTTATTTTCGATAGTTTTGGGGGGAATCAATTACCTTTGCGGACGGGTTTTGTTTAAAATCAAATCTTTATTCAAAAGATAGTCAAGGCTGATAACTTATGCTGTCTGTGACAAAGAGCAAGTCAAGGCAAGGAAAAAGCTCTCACAAAGAATGTAGCTCTGTTCTCTCAAATGTGTAACTGTTTTCCTGGTAGAGCAAAATTTCTTGAAAGGGGCCCAGTTGCAACTTTAAGAAGTGTTTAGACGGCCTGCCTCCGTGTTCAGCATTTAAATCAGCACAAGAGAATCGGCTGCCTGTGGGCTCTGCCTGAGCCTCAGCCCAGCCTGGAGTCTGAGACTCCAAGGAGGCCTGTGTGTATAAGCGATGTACCCACGCCATCCCATGGTCACCCTCCTGGACACGCGCCCTCACGGCAGCTCCCACCTTAAGCAGCAGGCCAGCTGCAACCCATCATCCGAGGGTGTTGCCCTTTGCCGCAGGAGGGCGGGAGGCCCACCCTGCCCGCCCTGCCCTCCAGTGGCTTCAGGCATCTGGAATGGAGTGGTCCATGGTGTGGTGGAGCAGGACTGGAGACAACCTGGATACAGCAACAATGGTGGCCAAGTTGGCAGCTCCTTCCGTCCGCCCTCCAGCAACCTCCACCCCCTTCTGAGCCAGCGCATCCCATGTGGGCCTTCACTCCCAGTTCTAAGACTTTCGAATCACCAGAAGCCACAAGCTACCTTGGAGGGAGGGGAAGGGGAAGGGAGTAGGGAGCTGGCGGGGTCTGTGCCCTGTGTCAGTGCTGAGAAAGTGGAGGTGGCTGAGCCAGGTGCACCCAGGAGGCAGGGAGGTGAGCGGGATGGCAGAGGAGGGGTGAAGAGGGGTGCAGCCTTACTTTTTGACCATGTGCTCGTAGATCACACTGGGGATGATGGTCAGGGTGACAACGTTCCCAGCTGTGGCCAGAATCTCCATGATCTTTTTGTCCTAGAGAGGAGGCAAGTAACTGATCACCCTAAGGATTGGGGACCAGGGGCAACTCTACAGGCCCCTCTGTGGAGGAGTCAGCATGGCCACTGCTAGAGGACACACAGATGCCTGACTGCAGGGCAGGGCTGCCTCAGACCCCGAGCCTGTCAGATGAGGGTCCCAGCAGACTCCCAGGTAAGGTCTTGCTTGAGTGAGAACATGGGTCTCCCACATGTGCCAGGCGGTCCAAACACTAACGCTGTGGCCATAGAAGAACCTCTGGCCCTTACTCAGAGCCTATTGACCTTTACTTTACACATGTATGTAATCTGGTTACATGTTTTCTTGATTGTTCCAAAATAAATGCGAGAAGATGTGCTAGACAGGACTAACAATGGCCACAGGTGGAAATAAAGACAAATGATCTCAAGAAGTGTGGCTGGCTGGGACAAACTCGGTTCTGAAGAGTCTCATGACCCTATGGATTTCTGAATAACAATTTTCTAAAACATTCCTACTACTGAACATGATCCACTATACAAAAAAAAAGTGCCATAGAGCAAGGAGGTGTCCGTGCAGCCAGCAATAGCTACTATTTATTAAGCACCTACTATGTGCCTGGCACTGTGCTCAGAGCTCTAGGTACACTGTCTTTTTCTTTTTTGGAGACAGGGTCTGTCTCTGTTGCCCAGGCTGGAGCGCAGTGGCATGATCATAGTTCACTGCAGCCTTGACCTCCCAGGCTCAAGTAGTCCTCCCACCTCAGCCTCCTGAGTAGCTGGGACTACAGGTGTGCACCACCATGCTTGGCTAATTTTTTAGCTTTTTTGTGGAAAGGGTTTCACATTGCCTAGGCTGGTCTCGAACTCCTGGACTTAAGTGATCCTCCTGCTTTGGCCTCCCAAAGCACCGGGATTACAGACGTGAGTCACTGCACCCAGCCCTATGAACACCATCTTACCTTCGGAAGAGGACGCTGAGGCTCAGGTGGGGTAAGCAAGCTGCCCATAGACCTGAGCCCTCCCACCACCCAGCAGTCCCTCCCCGGTGCGGCCACCGGCCTACCTTCAGCCCGATGACATTCTGCCCATCCACCTCACACACATAGTGGTTGGTGAGGAGCCCATTGCGGGCCGCAGAACTCCCTTTGACCAGAGAGACAATCTTTCCCTTCTTGATCACGAAGCCGACATGGCCCATGCTGTCCTTGTGCATGGTGACAGTCCGCTGGAACGGCCTGGCGGAAGGGACAGTGAGCTGACCTGAGGACATGGCCGGGGTCAGACAGAGAGGCTGCCCGGGCCTGGCTACTCACCTGTCCCGAACCACCATGACAATCTTCTCGGGTGATGCCTTCTTCACCACCTGATGGGCTTTGTGTGAGCTCCACCCAGCACAGTCACGCCCATCAATCTGCAGGATCTGGTCCCCAAAGCGCAGCCCCACAAGGGATGCGGGGGTGTTGGCCTGGACCAACTGCACAAAGAGCCCCTGGGGGAGGCAGGGTCCCAGAGTCAGCGTCCCTGGCCCACCCTAGGCATAGATCCCTCTTCCAAGCTGTTGTTTTCCTGATACTCCAGGAGCCTACAGAGTGCCAGGGGCACAGCTCTGCATGGCGGGCACCAAGATTACCCCATTTACTTGGGAGGAAACACTCTAGGCCTCATAGTTACGAAGGAGGTGAGTCAGAATTTCAATCCTGGCCTGAAGCTGCACCCCCAAACACTCTACTGGACCATTCACAAAGGCATGGGTTTCCCTGGTATCTGCTGTCTACACCGTCTCCTGGAAGCTAGATGCCCTGGGCAGTGAATGGCTGGTGGGGAAGGGAGGCTCCTCCAGTGGAGGGCACTGCGCAACCCAGCACCAGCCTCGCCCAAGTCTCGGGGAGGAGGGACTGGGGGCAAGAGCCTGGCCAGTGGGGTTAGGAGGCGCTCTGCACCTTCCTTACCGCGGACCGGACCTCTGAGCTCTGAGGCCCGGCGGGAAAGGGCGTGCAGCTCGAGCTCCTCTTCCCACCCAGCCCTCGCGCCATACCTGGTCGACTGTCCGCAGCCTCAGCCCGGTCTTGCCGCGCTCGTCCTTGCACAGGTGGATCTCGCGCACCCCGGGCTTGATCTCTGCTCGCCGCACGCCCAGGCTGTACCCGGACACCGGTGCCACCATCTGGCCAGGCGCGGGGCCCGAGACCGCTGTCTGCAGACACCAGGGAGCAGGGGGTCAGCCCGGCCCGTGGGGACCCTGTGCCTCAGGAGACACTGGGGTGGGGGTAGGGATGGGGAAAGGAGGATGGAGCCGTCCCCGGGTCCCACCACATCCCCAGTCCACATTTCTCCCCTAGGGCCGAGAGGAGACGTGGCTCCACACGGCCACTAGGGGGCGTCAAAGTCCATGCCCCTAAAAAGGCAGGGCAATGGGGAGAGAAGGGGCAAGGATACGGGAAGAGGCCCTTCATTTTCCAAGGGAAATTGGCATCAGGAAAAGACTCCTTTAAACCCCACTTAAAATAGAAAAAGTCACAGTAAACAGTGAGCAACAGAGGATAAAAGGACTGGATTTTTGTCTTGAAAAAAATGTAAAAATATAAAAATTAATGACGCAGAAAAAGGCAAGGAACTTCACTCTCCCAACACTATTAAAGACGGTACTGGAAGATCTAGCCAGCACCGCAGGCAAGAAAAGAAGGGGTGTCACACAGATCAGAAGAGAGGAAATAAAACGGTCCCTATTTATAGATGTCATGATGGTCTACTAGAAAATCCCAAAGAATCTACAAATAAACTCCTAGATCAAATAAAAGAGTTTAGCAAGTTCCTGGGATACAAAATTAACATATAAGATTCGATTGTACTTCTGTATACTAACAACGAACACGTGTAAACTGAAATTTCAAATACAACACCAGGCTGGACGTGGTGCCTCATGCCTATAGTCCCAGCACTTTGGGAGGTCGAGGCAGGTGGATCACTTGAGCTCAGGAGTTCAAGACCAGCCTGGGCAACTGATGAAACCTCCTCTCTACTAAAAATACAAAAATCAGCTGGGCTGGTGGCAAACACCTGTAGTCCCTGCTACTCAGGTAGCTGAGGCAGGAGAATTACATGAACCCAGGAGGTGGAGGTTGCAGTGAGCCAAGACTGAACCACTGCTCAGTGCAGCCTAGGTGACAGAGCAAGACTCCATCTCAAAAAAAAAAAAAAGAAAAAGAAAAGAAAAGAAAAGGAAAGGAAAGGAAAGGAAAAGAAAAGGAATACAATACAATACCACTTACAATCACTCAAAAAAAAAAAAAAAGAAAGAAAAAAAAAAGGCCGAGCTCAGTGGCTCACTCCTATAATCCCAGCATTTTGGGAGACCAAGACCAGAGGATCACTTGAGACCAGGAGTTCAAGACCAGCCTGGGCAACAAAGTAAGACCCCCATCTCTGTTAAAAACAAAAACAAAACAAAAGTTAAAAAAAAAAAAAGAAATACGTGTAAATCTAACAAAACACATACAGAAAATGTATGCTGAAAATGACAAAATACTGATAAAAGATATCAAAGAAGACCTAAATAAATAGAAGATTCTCTGTATTCATGGGTTGAAAGAATTAGTGAAGCTGTCAATTGTCGCCAAATTGATACACAGATATAACACCATTTCTATCAAAATCTCTACAAGATGTTTTGCAGATCCAGGCAAGGTTAATCTAAACTTTATATGAAAAGACAAAGGAATTTAGAATAGTAAAACAATGCTGACAAAAAGAATAGCGAGAGGAATCACTACCAAAGTTCAAGACTTATTATATAGCTACAGTAATCAAAACAGTGTGGTATTGGTGAAGGGATAGACAAGTATCAGTGGAACAAAGTAGATAATCCAGAAATAGCCTCAAATGAGTAAAGTCAACTGCTTTTTGCAAGAGTGCTTTCAACAAATAGTGTTGGCTAGGGCACAGTGGTTCATGCCTGTAATCTTAGCAATTTGGGAGGCCAGTGCGGGGAGATCAGCTGAACTCAGGAGTTCAAGACCAGCCTTTGGCAACAGGGTGAAACCTCATCTCTACAAAAAATACAAAAATTAGCCGAGTGTGCTGGAAAGTGCCTGTGGTTCCAGATACTCAGGAGGCTGAGATGGGAGGATCGCTTGAGCCCAGGAGGCAGAGGTTGCAGTGAGCCAAGATCATGTCACTGCACTCCAGCCTGGGTGACAGAGTGAGACCCCATCTCAAAACAAACAAACAAACAAACAAAACAACAAAAAAAAAGCAAATGGTGCAACCATGGCAAAAATATGAACTTTGACTGAAACCTAACTCCTTACAAAAAAATTAACTCAAATTCAATCATAAATTTAAATGCAAAACATAAAACTATAACAATTTTAGAAGAACATGAAGGAGAAAATCTTTTGGACTTAGGGCTTGGTAAATATTTCTTTACAAAGTACAAACCACAAAAGAAAAAAAAATCAATAAACTGGACCTCATCAAAATTCAGAACTTTTAAGCTACAGACTGAGAGAAAATACAAACCACTTATCTGACAAAGGACTTTAGAATATATAAAGAACTCCCAAAACACTACAAACAAGCCCCAGCTTGGCCAACATAGCAAGACCTTGTCTCCACAAAAAATAAAAGTAACAATAATAAAAGAAATTAGCTGGGCATGGTAGTGTGCACCTGCGGTCCCAGCTACTCGGGAGGCTGAGGTGGGTGGATCACCTGAACCTGGGAGGTAGAGGCTGCAGTGACCTGTGATTGCACCACTGCACTGCAGCCTAGACAATAGAGTGAGACCCTGTCTTAAAAAACAAGAAGAAAACAAGCCAATTAGAAAATGAGTAAAATATATGAAGAAACATTTTACCAAAAAGAATATACAGATGGTAATAAGCACATGAAAAGATGGTCCACATCATCAGGTGTCAGGGAAATGCAAATTAAGACCATGATGAGCCATCACTATACCTATCATAATGGCTAAAATATAAAATAGTAATAACACCGAATTCTGGTGAAGAGATGAAGAAACTGGAGCACTCATGTGTTGCTCACAGCAAAGTAAAATGGTACAGCCACTCCAGGAAATAGTTTGGCAGTTTCTTTTTGAGACAGAGTCTCGCTCTGTTGCCCAGGCTGGAGTGCAGCGGTGTGATCTTGGCTCACTGCAGCTTCCACCTCTTGGGCTCAAGCACTCCTCCTGCCTTGGCCTCCTGAGTAGCTGGGACTACAGGCACAAGCCACCATACCCGGCTAATTTTTGTATTTTTTGTAGAGACAGGATTTCACCATGCTGCCCAGGTTGGTCTCGAACTTCTGGGCTCAAGTGATCCACCTGTCTCAGCCTCCCAAAGTACTGGGATTACAGGCATGTGCCACCAACCTGGTGGCAGTTTCTTTAAAAAATCTAAACATACATTTGTCATACAGCCTAGCAATTGCACTTTGGGCATTTGTCGTAGAGAAATGAAAATGTATGTCTATACAAAAACCTGCATACGAATAACTTTGTTTATAACCACCCAAAACTGGGAACAACTTAATCATTCTTCAACAGGTTCAACAAACTGTGGTACATTCGCATCATGGAATACTACTGAGCAGTAAAAAGGAATGAACTATTATTGACACACATAACAGCCTGGATGGATCTAGAGGGTATTGTGCTGAGTGAAAAAAGCCAGCCTCAAATGGTCAAGATACTGTATGATTCCACTTATGTAACATTCTGAAATGACAAAACTATAGAGATGGAAAACAGAGGGCTGGCTGCCAGGGTTAGGGAGGGTTGCGAGGGGGCAGGCATGACTATACAGAAGCAGCCTGGAAGGGAGGTGGTTGTGGTGATGAACTAGTTCTGTATGGATTGCGGTGCTGGTTACATGAGTCTACACACTGATGAAATGACACAGAACTAGAGACACTTGTTCCCGCATAAGACTCCTGGTTTTGATAGTGTGCTACAGCTGTGGAAAATGTAATCGCTGAGGAAACTGGGGGAAGGGTACTAACGACTTCTCTGTACTCACTTTGCATCTTCCTGGGAATCTACTGTTTAACAATAAAAAGTTAAAAGCCATGCACAATTTTAAATTATAAAAATATGTTCATCTTATATTTTTATCAAAATTAAGGTTGAAGGCATTTGTGTCCTAATTATAGGAGCAAAGAGTGATGACAGTGGGGCTGCCTACAGAAGGACCTTCTTTGCTTCATGTCTGCCTTTCACAGCACGACCATGAAGGGGGCCATTGTGGAGAAACACCCCAGGGTGCCATCAGTTCTTCTCAGGGTCCCACATGGCCTCATCCTTGTGGATTTTCTCCTGTCAGATCCTCATTTTGGCAGTGGCTTTTGTATGCGTCTATGACAGTTCTCCATCGTCATGTCCATCAACTTCATGAAATTCCCCAGCCTTAGCAAGCTTTGCAGTTCGTACTTTCAGTTTCATGGACTCAGGATGAACCTGGCAGGAAGACTGACAGGTGGGATGCAGGGATGCTAGAGCTAACTGGTAAGGGGCTTAGGTGGGGACTGATTCTACAGGTGAATATGTTTTCAGTAGCAAATATTTCTGTGATGGTGTCTTTTGCCCCCAAAGCCAAGGAAAGCAGGAATTGAGCCTTGTTTAATTTGGGGACCAGAGCTGGGTGACAATCTCCTGCCCTCTCGGCTCTGCTTATCCATGCAGGCAGCCCTGCTTTTGATGCCCCCAGGTTCACACTGGGTTTAACAGCCTCCCTTCTCATCCAGCTCAGGCCCACGGTCAAACAGCAAGGCCTGGCTCCCCAGCCCCAAGGCTTGTGGGAAGATCTGAAACCATGAAAGCCTACAGTGCTTTTCATGAAGCCTCAAAATGAACGGTGCCATCAAGAAACAGAGCCACCAGAGTGCTGGGGAGAGGGGAGGTCTGAGCACAGAGAGAAAGAAGGTCTGTTGAAATGGCAAGACCAAGAAAGAGGGAGGATTGGGAGGTTCTGCGCCCACAGCAGGCAGAAGCCAAATACATACACTGTCACCCTCCGGAATCTGAAGCAGGCTCTGCTGGACTTCTTGGCTGGAGAGGGAAAGACCCATATAATTTTCCAATTCTGCCAAGTTTGGGTACAAAACTGATGGGGAAAGAAGGAAGAATAAATGTGTCATTTGAGGGCATGTGCTTCCCCATACCTGCCTGGCTCCCCTGTGGCTGCTCATTTTTATTAAGCAATGGAGCCTGGGAATGGTGTTTATTTCCAAGACTGCGGGGTATCCCCAGGAACACTCACTGGTGAACACTCCTCAGAGGGCCCAGGTGCAGGGTGGCACACCGAGTCCTCATGTACTACTTTGCTATTCAACTCCACTAACTTTATTTGACACCCAGAAACCTCTGCATCCCTCACTGAATGGTTCCCACCAGGACTGGCAGGGTCCTCATCCCTTCTTATAAGGATTTGTGTCCTTATAAGAACAGACAACAGAGGGTTCATGCATGCGCTCTCATGCTGTAGCTCTCTCATGTTCGCGTTTTCTTTCTCTCTCTCTCTCAAGCAAGTGCACGGAGGAAAGGCCATGTAAGGACTCAGTCAGAAGGTGGCCATCTGCAAGCCAGGAAGGGAGCCCTCACCAAAACTGAATTGGCCAGAACCTTGATCTTGGGCTTCCAGCCTCCAGAACTGTGGGAATATACATTTCTGCTGTTGAAGTCATCCAGCCTATGGTATTTTGTTATGGAAGCCTGAGCTGAATAAGGCAAGTGGGGTTCTGGTCCCTTCTCTCTTTGAACCGCTATCTGCCGTCCACTTCTCCCCCACCTGCCCCCACCCCAGACCAGCCACAATTCCAGCAAGGAAGTCTGACAAGTGTGGTATTTCATTCCTGGGGTCACACAAGATTGGGTCACCAGAACGGTGCTGACATGCTGATTTACAGTGACTCGAATCGTTTATATAAACAGAGGCCCCACAAATGATATCACATTCTCAAGGCAGCCTTGCTTGGGGCATCAGAGAGGCCACAGCTTTCCTAACTCTCAGCTGGGTTTGGAAGGATAAACAGGTTCACCGGGCAGTCAAGGAGGGGAGGGGAATAGCATGGGCACAGGCCCTAGGAGGTGAGGTGACTCAGCCCGAGTCAACCAGGCAGTAAGAGGTGGGTGGCAACTGGGAGCCTGGTCCTCTCCTCCCTCCATGTTGAGGGCTTAACCCTGGAGCCTCCCATACCTTTGGCATTGCCAAGCTTCCCTGATGACCTCTTCCCTGAAAGGACTGGGCACCCAGGAGCCCCCCACTCCAGCTCACCTACCTGGTGGTGGGGAAATGGCTGCCGCCTGGACTGGCAGGGCTGGCATCTTGGGCGAGGCTCTGGCCTGGGCCTGGGGAGGAGCAGGAAGCAGTGGTCAGCTGTGGCCAGGACCCCAGGAACCCCAGAGCCTGGAGCTCCATGAGGCCAGGGTCTGGAGTTAGGTTGTGAGTGGGCCTGGGGTGTGGGGGAAGTGTCCACCAACCCTCAGGGCCGAAGATCATGTAAACATGGCCTCCATGGATGTGTCTTTTCCTGGGAGGAGGTTCTGAGGGACTGTGACCCACCTGATGTCACAACCCGTTTACTGCCTGCAACAGGCAGAACATCAAGACCCATCTCCCAATCAAGTTCTTAGCTGCAAAGTCCAAAATTCTCAAAACCCACTGGAACCACAGAGTGCTGGGATGGAGGAAGAAGGGGGCTTCTGGGGACTGAGCAGACCAATGCCCATGCCCTCGAGCCTTGTTTCCTCTGAAAGCCTGCCTGAGAGCATGGGGCCTGCCCATTCTGGAGAGAGGGAGAGCTGGCCTGGGCAGGACAGAGCGGGCATGAGAGAGGCATGCGTGCAGCTGCTTGGTCTTTTCCGTTCTTGCTGTAACACCATTGGCATTGCCCCATGGATGTCTTCTCTGCCCAGCAGGCCCTGCAGTGGAGACCTACATGACCTGAGGCCTAAGGGAATCTCCAAGTGGCCCCAATTCCCAGCACCTTCCAGGATAATCCCCAAGATCCCCTTCAGGGAGTCCAGATGAGTGGAGTCTGGTGACTTACCTGAATGGCCTGGTCCACTTTTAGGTCTTCTAGAGATGGGTACAGGGATGACATGGCTGATTCTTGGAACACCCTGCAGAGTGCAGAGGGTGGGGAAGGATAAGGATGCAGCTGATGCCACCTTGAGAGGAGGCACAGACATCTGCAACAGCAAGTGGGTTGGAACTTAATATTCAAACAGGAAGGCAGCAGGGCACTTAGAATCCCTCCCCGAACTCCACCCCTAATCCCCTCCCCATATTCTAACTCTACTGTATTCCACCCATCTCCAGCCTCACTGTCAACTTTTAATCTTGGCCACAATGAAGTAAGACCAGTAGGAGATAAAGACTCTCACACAAACTGTAGCAGAACTTAGACCCTCAACAGGGCACTGCTCCAGAGGGAGGAGGGAACGGGGAGTGGAGAGGCACCATGAGCACTTATTTACTAAACACCTTATCATTGTCTCCGGGAGAATCAGCAGGACCTCTCAGCAACGTACCCAGAGAAAGTGAAAGGAATGACCTCTCAAGAAATGTTTTATTCCCTTCCTGACGAAACGTGGGGAAGGAGCAGTCTGACTTTCTGGGTTCCTTCCCTTTACCCACTAACCACTGGCTCTGTCACACTCCCAGGCTTCGCTGAGGCAGTCCACTTCAACTGGAGCCCCTGCCCAACCTCCTTGTCACCCTCGGTTCCTGTGGGACATGCCTTGCCTGGCTCCAGGCACTACGATCACTGCCCCTACCATCCAGGACCCTGCCCTCCAGGACAGCACTGGGGCAGCCTCCTGCCTGAACTCACCACTTGTCCTGACTGCAGTTCTGAGGGGTCAAGGTGTGTCCTATTCACCCCACTGAACCCACATGTGATAGGTACACATGATAAAGGAATGCCTGCTGGTGGCACAGGAAACTGAGGGGCCTGTGCCAGGGTGATGTGACTCCAGGCTTCCCAGGACCAGATCCGCTGGGTCCCTCCCTGAGTGACCACAGGTGCGCCGAGGACATCCTCATCCATCACTGCTCCTTCTCCTCCCTCTGCACCTGCTGCCTTGACCCCCGTGTCATCCTTGGCCCCACCCCCACTATCCCTTCTTATCTGTCATCAAATCCCATCTTTCCCACATCCCATGTTGTGCAGGTCCCCATCATCTCCCTGGCCCTCCCCAGGTGCCACGACACCCTCCAAACATGCTGCTGCCTCCCCTCCTGCCCTCCTGCTCCTCTCCAGACAGCAGCCACCAGGCCCTTTGTGTACACACTTGGGATGTCATGCCCTGGCTGAAAGCCCCCCAGTGGCTCCCCTGCCTTGGGAATGTACTTTCCTTAAAGTGGCTCACAGGGCCTTCACGATTCCACCAGAGATTGGAACTGGCGGGCCCAGGGCCAGATGGAAATATATTTTATTTGACCTTGTGGAGTACTGTCAACGTTCAGATTACCAGCTTAAATGCAAGGCTCAAGGTACTAGATTTAATAATCTAATTTCCCACTGCTCGTGAAAAACAGGAAGCTTTGGCAACCCTGGACTGTAGCAGAGTAGCTACAATTGAGTAGCAGCAGACTCCAGGGTGACCCAGTCTACCATCCTCTATTGGCTCTTACACCCAGACCATTGTACTCACTGGCGCCAAGTCCCGATAGGTATTTGTTTGTAACCCTTGTCTACTTCTCCAGCTTCATTTCTTGCCTTATGTCCTTTCAGCTGCTACTTTCAGCCCCAGCCATAATGAGCTACTTTCACATCCTTGAATGTGATTCCCTCCCGTCTCTTTTGCATGTGTTATTCCTTCTATCTGGAATACCCCTCCTCTCCCTGCTCCTTGCTTGGCCAACTCCTAATGATTTTCAAGTCTCAGATCCGCAAGCTCCTCTTACAGGAAGCCTGCTTTCATTTGTTCTCCCCCTAGCCCCTGCGCCATGTCCTACTCCTGTTGAGTATTCACGAGTCCTGTGTTGCCTCTTTACTTGTCTGTCTACCTCCTTAGCAGTTCCAAGATGGCAGGAACAGAGGCTTCTCCTTCGCTGTGAAGCCTCTAACCCCTAGCATGGAGGCTAGCTCAATAATATTGCCAAAAGCAACGCATTCTACCTGGGCTTCCACCTTTTTCCTTGTAAAGCTCCAGTATCCTAAGAACACCCACCTTCCTGGATGAAACAAGGACCAGAAGTCCCAAATGTGCCTCTCACAGTCCTGTTTTGTTGTTGTTGTTGTTATTATTATTATTATTTTGAGACAGGGTCTCACTCTGTTGCCAAAGCTGGAGTACAGTGGTGCTATCTTGGCTCACTGCAATTTCCAACTCCCGGGCTGAAGCCATCCTCCCACCTCAGCTTCCCAAGTGGCTGGGATATAGGTACATGCCACCACACCTGGTTAATTTTTGTATTTTTTGTAGAGACAGGGTTTCAGCATGTTGCCCAGGCTGGTCTTGAACTCCTGGGCTCAAGCAATCTGCCCGCCTTGGTCTCCCCAAGTGTCGGGATTACAGGTGTGAGCCACCATGCCCGGCCTTTTGTTTTTAAAATCTGAATTAGTGCCAATATTTAAAAATCTGGAAATACAAAATTCATCACTTCTGACTTGTATTGAAAAAAATATAAACATTTGGCAAGGCAAGAGCTGGAATAGTGCATGGCAACACTCAGCCGGGCTGAGTCACAGCCTACCTCGTAGATGGGGCTGTATGTGCTTTCCTGTTTCCCCAAGTACCCATCAGCCCTTCACTGATTTATGTTGCCTGCTTGGTTCCTGGAGGCAGCCAGTTCCAGACCCGTGCCCTAGCCTGGCCTTTGGGGTAGAAATGACCATCCCAACAGGACAGGAATTTCCTAGGAGGAGAGGGAGTCTGGCTCTGACTTCCTTTAGACCACCTGGGGGAAGAGACCCCTTTGCTTATGGCCTTCCCCACTGTGTACGCACGCTGAGGTTTTTAATCTTGGGACAGTCCTCAGCAGCTATCATCTGCCAAAACATGACCTGCCACCAGGACCATGCATGAACAGATGTGAAAATAAGCGGCCACTCCTGCCTGATTTTCCTGACATTTGCAGTAGAGCACTTATATTTTTGTCAGCTGTCCCCTGGGAGAGCAGGGAGTCAGAGATCCATTTCCTGGAAATCACTCCCGGGCCAGATCACATAACGCTTTTTCTGTGTCTGAGACCCTTTCACCACTGCCACCTTCTGTGGGTCCACCTCAGTGCTGGGATGCGGGGAAGTGAGAAAACAGGTACCGTTCCTTGGGCTACGTTCCAGGACAATGCCCCTCACCCCCCACCCATCGGATACCAACACCCACAGATGCTTATGTCCCTTATATAAAGTGGCATAATATTTGCATATAACTTATGCACATTCTTCTGTATACTTTAAATCATCTCTAGATTACTTACAATACCTAATACAATGTAAATGCTAAGCAAAGTTATACTTTATTTTTATTTGAATTTTTTGTTGTATTTTTTTAACTTTTATTTTTAAATACTTTCTGTCTACAGTTGGTTGAATCCATGGATGCAAAACCTGGGATACAGAAGGCATACTGTATCCCTTGCCTTGTAGCAGCTCACAATATAGTGGGGAATGGTTCCCTGATGGCGAACATGCTGCCTTTCATTCAATCATTCAAAACATTTGAGTGTCCACTGTGCGCCAGGAATGCTGGTGGCTCTGCTTTGCACATCATCCTCCTTGGTGTGATGCTCCTTCAAGTCTCAGTTCAGATGCTACTTCTCTGCTTGGCTTTTCCAGGCTGCATCATACCCAGCCGCCTGGCTGGGTCTTCCCATGTATTCCACCCCTGACCTGTACTGCCCCTGTTGCCAAACTATTTATCATATTAGGTGATTAATATCTGGGTATTTTCTTACACTGGACTTCACTCATAAGGGCAGGAGCTCTGTCCTGTTCACACACGATCCTTCACCACCACGATACTGCCCAGCACACACATGCTAGCAAAAATTATTTGACTGAATAAATCAGTGGTTTTCCAAGGAACGGATTGGAAATTTGTGTGGGCATTTTTGGCTGTCACAAGGCTGAGGGGACAGTCATATTCCTGGGGGGGGGGGTGGGCAGGGATATGAAATTCCTGTAATGGATGGGACAGTCCATTACAGTCACCATAACAAATGGTCCTGTCCCGCACAACTTTCAGATATCTTGCCAAACCTTCAAGTAAGCCAAAACTCTGTTATAATTGGTTGTATATACAGTCACAATGAACTTTTCCCTAGTTTTAATACACACTAGATTGTCTGGAAATGCATACACTAGGTTGACTGTGGGGAGTTACACTTTGCTCACCATTCTGGAAAATCACTGCCCACCCTCTCACCACGGGTGAGTCACCCGAACAGCATGCCCACGTCTGTGCGCATGAGTAGCTGTCACAGTGACTCCACGCTTCTATATAAATATATTTAGCCTTTGACTCAAAATATCAGATATAAACCGTTCGCAAAATTCAGCTGAATATTGTCTTCTAGTAAATCTAAGCTGACTCCTAAGTCAGGTACAAGCATGATCGGGTGTAAGCCAGCCTCAGCTTTTACAAAGTGAAATGCATATTCTTTTATTAGAAATTACTTTCATTTCCCTGCCTTCTTTATAAAGAAAGGGCATCATATTGATTTTTTTACACGGGGGAACTATCACCTGGGCTGCAGCCTCAGGACGAACCTGTCCCTTCCGTCGGCCTCAATTTCCTGCTTTGGGAAGTAGGAGCCACGAGGCACAAACTCCATCCACTGCGCCACAGGAGAGAGGTCCAACGCAACGGTCTCTAGGACCTGCCTCCACCCCAGCCTCAGTTTCCCATCTGTCACATCGTTCCATGATTCCGAAACGACTACAACTCCTCTCGCAGCCCCAAACCAACCGGAAGCTACATCTTCCGGTTGCTACAGGTTACGGCAGTTGCTATGGGCTACGGCGCGTGCGCAGAAACCCCGTCAAGTGACACAGCAGCTTCTGGAGCGCATGCGTCTCGCCCACCGTGGCCCGCGGTAACTCCCACGATCCCTAGCGGCTGCGGAGTGGAAAATGGCGGCCTCCTTGCCGCTTGGGTTACTAGAGTCCACCCAGCCTCGTGCTTTCTTCGGGCGCCCGTAGCTGGCGCCGGCATCCACAAAAATAGATCAGGTAAAGCAGCAGAGTAAGGGATAGGAAGGCTTGGTCGGGCTCCGCGGCCCCTCTTTACCGAATTGGAGGCTGCGCGGGTGAAATCGAGCTTTAAACTCCCCTGGCCTCTGAACACCATCTGTATCCTCCGAAGGAGGAGGACTTATAAGATTCTGTACTTAAGGCAGCCGTGGAAAGGGAGGAGAACCAGGTCGGCCCGCGCGCTCCCGGCTGCTTTTGCTCTCCCTTTGACTTCGGAAGCGTCAATTCCCAAAGTATTTCCTACCAGTTGTGACGTCATCCTTCCTCCCACCCTTTCTCACCCGTTTCTTGTCTGGCGTGACTTCTGACCCAGTGTTGTGCAAAAAATGCCCCGCCCCCCCCAACGCAGATTCACCTCGGTTCCCACCCACCAGTGACTGAGTGACTAGGCTTCTGCTGCCTAGGGAAGGGTTCTTGACTTGGCTGGGCAAATCAGTTCCCACAGCAAAATCAGACCGAAAGCCTGTTGTAAGGGGCTCAGGCAGTTGGATCTGGCGTATAGGAGGAAGGCTAGGGCAAGCAGGAAGGTCCCCTGGAGGAAGGAAGGAGACCCTGACTGGGCCGTGTAGGATGGATGTTCAAGTGGGAAGAGAGTGTGCTGTTCCAGGGACAGGGAGGCCCAGGCCTGAGAGTCCAGTTGCCTTGTGGATCCCGTTTACCTCGCAGGTTATCCAAACTGGTCTCATAATTTTCCTCAGCTGTGCCGCGCCTCCACAGCAGTCCCACTAAATCCACCCATGGGCTATGTCAGAAATCTGGGAGTTATCCTCACCTCCCTTTCCCTTCTGAAGCCATACCTAATTCTTGCGCTCAAATTTTTGTGACCTGACTTCTGGTAAGGTTTCTGTTGTTACCACGTCATTTCTCCACACATCATGAAATTCATTTATTCCAAACTACTTTAGGTTGAGTGCTAAAACTCAGCCTGCTAGTTCATGCCTCCATGCTTTTGCAGGTGCTATTCCCTCTGTCTTAAGTGTCATGCCTTCTCTCTTTTCCTTGTTGTGAACTCTTCTTCCTCCAGTTCAAAGCTTTCCCCCACATGTACCCATGGAGATTAGCAAGCCTCCCTTCTCTAGACTACAGCATTTCTTCTATTTGCCTCTTCATCATTCATTCCACAAGTGTTTATTAATCACCTACTGTGAGCAAGGCCTTCTGCATTTCCTGGGTTGGATTTCTACTGTGCTGTGTTTGTTTGCTCATCTCCCTCACTGGTCAGGAAATGTCACTCATTTGTTAACCCGCAGTGCTGAGCACAGTGCCTGGCACACAACAGGCGTCCCATTACTATTTCTGAAAGGAGTGGAAAAGCAGGCACAGAGAGAAGAGAAAGCCTGATATCCTAAATATACAGTCTTTCTTCCCATGCCTGTCTGTGTTTGCAGGCAATAAGTAAAAAGTCTTTCGAAGAATAACCTGGGCCTGGAAAGGGAGAGAAACCACGACCCTAACGAGTTAGGTTGAAAGGCTGCCTGGCTCCTATAATCTGACAATGGAAGTTTGCTCAGTTCTGTGCTGATGGCTTCCCACAAGTAATTGGCTCCTCTGAAAGGAAAAGAACCCACCTAACCCCTCTCTCCCAGAGGAATTTTCCTCTCCCACAGCCCTTTCCAGATTTCCATCCCTGAGCTTCTCTACTTTTTGATATTATAAGCAATAACAACACCCACAGCAAACCAGTAGTTGGGCTTCGGAGATCAGCAGGGCTGACAAGGGGACCTCAGCCCCCATCTTTGAACTTAGAGTGAGAACACTCTGGAACGCTTTGTTCCAAAGAGCTGAAGTGATGAGACTCCCACTTGTTCCTGTGGACAGCTCATCCATCCTTTACAAGACAGTGTGCGGGAGGGAAGCGTGGGTTAGAGTGTCAGAGGAATAGCTCCTGGAAGGCCAAATTAGCCCAGGGATATGGTGAGTCGGAATAGAAGAAGCTGTTGCTAGGCCACCAGCATGTCCCCTCCTCTCGGGGCTGCACTGCCTGCTGGAGAAAAGGTGTGACTTCCTCATGAACCCAGGCCCAGGCAGGGCAGGGTTCAGACTGACTGCTTCTGACTTGTGAGAGCACAGCATAGTTAAATTCCTTTTGAATGTCATTTCTTCCTTTGTAATCTGTATAACAGTAGTTGCATCACAGTTATCTGGAGACTGAAAGATTTTTAAAAAGAGATAAGGTATATATGGAAAGCATTTAGCACAGTACCTAGCACATAATAGGCATTCAGTAAAAGTTAACTGTTTATTCATTGTTTCAACACTTACTTATTGAGCACCTACTAAGTCTGAGTACTGTTCTAGGTATCAGCAGTGAAGGAGAGAAGAATTGGTCCCCAAATGTACTTTCTTTGGGGGAGGAGCTGGATAAATAGGCTCTGTGACTTTGTGTGCTATATTAGATGGTGGGAGGCACTGGAGAGAAACAGCAGGATGGAGGGTCATGTCAGGAGGTTCAGAAACCTTGCTGGCGGGGTGGGGTGACATTTGAGGAAAGGCCTAACGGAGTGGGTACAGCCATTGCAGAGGCTCTTAGGTGGGAGTTGGTGTTGCGTTTAGAGAGCATCTAACCAGTGAGAAGCCGGTTGCGCAGAGAGGGAGTAAGGAGGAGTAGTGGGGAGGAGGCTGGAGAAGTGACAGGGGCCAGATCCTGGAGGGCCTGGAGGCCATGGTGAGGACTCTGGCATTTACTGTAGTGAGATGGGAGCCACTGGAGGATTTGGAGCAGCAGAGTGCCAAGGTCCAAGGGTTATTTTGACAGGCCTCCTCTGGCTGATGTTTGGAGGATGGGCTACAGGGCAGGAGTGGGAGCAGGAGCCCAGGTGGGAAGTGATGGTGGTGGAATTGTCATGAGCTTGGGCCACTGTATGTCAAAGCTGCCTGTCCAGTGCCTGCCCAGCCCATAGCAGGCTCATTTTCTGCCCCATTTTCTGAGACCCTGCCGAGGAGGGCATGCACTGACTCCTGTGTCCAGTATGTCATTCCATGCTCCTGACTTTGTGGGCTATTTTCAGTCTCCAGATGAAGAAGCCAGTTCTTAGAAAGGTGAAGCCCCTGGCACAGTTCCCCAGCAGGTGTTTCAGTGCTGTAGCAGGAAGGTTTTTGATAGAAACAGCTTCAGGCCAGAGAAGGAGGCCTGGGCTGTGGATTCCTTGGGAGAAATGGGCTTTTTGCCTGCCTGCAGCCTCTGGTTTCAGCTGAAATTGGCCTTTCAAGGAGCAAAGTGTGGGTCTCATCTCCTTGAGCACAGTCATGGGCAGTCAGAAGGCACCGGGGGCCCTCATGTTGTCTAGGTGAAGAAAATCACTCAGCCATCAATCAAACCTGGCCCAGGGCTAGGATCAGAAGAAACCCCACTTTCACACTTGACTCCTGGAGTGAAGCACTTCAATATGAAGTTGCCTGGGAAGTCCCAGAAGGGAAGGGGCAGGGAGGGAAGGAGACAGGGTGAGGGCAGGTCTCACTCATCCCAGTCCCAGCCAGGATCAGGTCAGGGCCCCCAGCGCTTACCTGCAGGCCAGGTGCTGCTCCACGACCTTCTCCAGCCACTGCCGCTGCTGAATCTGTTTCCCTCCCTGGAAGATAGCCCTGTCTCAGCTGGCTTCCTGCTCTGGGAAGGGTGGTGCCCCTCCCCTGTTCAGCTGACTCACCTTGGACTGGGATGGGCACAGGTGAGGGCTGTGGCTGGGTAAACAAGGCAGGTTGCCAGCCCAGAGGAGGCCTTTGGCCTTAGTCTAGATTTGGAGGTGGGATTAAGGCCCTCACAGCTGCTGTTCAGAAGTTTATGAACCAAGACTTGTTGGCCTTTTCTCAAATAGCTCTACATTTGGGTTGGACACCTAGTCCTGCTGATCGCGGAAAGCAGTTGACTAGAGGGTGGTTTGTGGTAGGTATCTAGGGGTCTAGGGCAGGATATTGAAAAGTGGTCATATCCTGTGACCCAGCATTTCTTCTGGGAATTTGTTACAGTAGAGTCACAGGGCCCATCCATCACTGCTGCTTCTAGTAAGGAAAATGTAGAAATCCCAAATGCCCATCTCTGTGGTCTGCTTAAATAAATCATTATCTGTGGAAGATCACAGAGCTATTAAAGTCATTTAAGGAAGAAGGTATGAGGAAATAGTTCTGAGATTCTAGTGAGATGTTGAAAAATCAATATTGTGAATCTCCTCTTGCATTTTGTTTTCATTTTTTGTAAGGTGGATGTGTGTTGAAAGCAGTCTGAAATGCTGAGGATCTCTGGATGGTGGCGCTGAAGGTGAGGTTCTCAGCTTGTACTTTTGTGTGTTCCAGGGTGGTTTTCTGTTTTGTTTGGTTTTTGTTTTTTAAGTTAGCTTTTGCTCTGAATGCTCATGACTTTTGTAAGGGGGAAGCAATTAAGTTTGATTATTTTAACGGGAATTTAGATTGGTTGTCTCCTGGGAGTGGAACTAAGGAGCTGTGTGCTGAGGTGGAGATTTTTTTTTTATGGCACATTTTTTGGTGTCTTAAATTTTGAAAAGTTTAAATGTACTACTTATTCCAAAAATAATTATATAAATTTGAACAGAAAAGGAGGAAGAATTTAGTTTAGATCCTGATGGGTTTGGTTGGATGAGGGTGCCTGTCCCACTGGGTGCCTGGGCAGGGACGGGGGCCCCGTGTGCTGGCCAGTCCCATGAGGATTGACGGTGTACACACTCAGGGTGTGTCAGTATCTGGATTGTTCTCTGGGCCAGGCAGGCCCACGTCGCAGTCCCCATGAACCACCTGGCAGAGTTGAACTAGCCTTGAGCATCAGATCTTCTGCCTGCCTATGAAGAGCTTACAGCCCAGAGTCCCACACAGGAAACACACAATAGGAGCAATAACAAGAAAGACATTTGCCACTAATTCAGCACTTACTCCCAGAGAGCACAGAGATACTACCCCGGGCACTTTAAAGGCATTATCTCAATGGCTTCTCATGCCTTCCCTGCAGAGTAAGTGTGACTCACACCATTCCTCCAGGTGGGAAACTGAGGCACAGAGGCAAAGTTTCTCTCTCAAGTTAGCTGGAAAGTGGGCCAAGGCCATGTCTTCTCTTCTATGGGACACGCTGTTTCAGAAAGCTGAAGTGTGGGGCATACCTCAGGGTAAGCTACATGGCCCTGAAGCTGAGGTAACGTGGGTAATGGATCCACCTTAGGTCAGGTCTCCAGGGCCAAAGCAAAGTGGAAAATAGAGACCCTAATTGAACCAAGCAACTCCTCCCCCACCTCACTTCATTCAGTCATGACCTGAAAGGGCCTTTAGAGAAGAGGGAGGAGGAAGCAGGCCCTTCCGGGTGAGGGGCTTGCCTGTGGTCCCAGCATGTCAGCATGGAGCCCAGGTGCCTTAACTCCCACCTATTTAATACATACAGGGACTCTCTTTCTATTCCCTGGTTGGATAGTTGCCACCGATCACTGACTTCAGCCACCTAGAAATACCTTTCTTTGGGCACGCCCTTCCTCGAACTCTTCAGTGGCTCCCTCCTGCTTCAGGGTCTGGACTAAATTCCCAGGGCTGACATGGAGACCTCCACAGCCCACTCCCTTTATTACCTCCTCAGCACTCCCTCAGCACCTCTGCCTCAGCTGGACTGGGAGCCCCGCCATTGCTGCCCCACCGCACACCCACTTCCCACCTGCCCTGACTCCATACGTTTACCTGTGCTGCTGCTGCCCCTAGAACACCACTTGCCCCCAGCCACCTAGCCAAATCCACCACTGAGCTCCTCCAGGAAGCCTCCCGGATCACCCACATCCATGTGGCTTCTCCCACCTCTGACTCTGGATCAGAGTCTCCTGTTCCATTCTTTAGTAATCATCATGTATTCGTGTGTACCTTAGGCTACTAGTTAGACCCTAAGTTCCTTGAGGGCAGGGCCAAGTTATTAGCTCTACAGTGGTTACTCTTCTTTTGAGACAGCATTTCGCTCTGTCACCCAGGCCGTAGTGCTGTGATGCAATCATGGTTCATTGCAGCCTTGCCCTCCGAGGCTCAAGGGATCCTTCCACCTCAGCCTCCCTAGTAGCTGGGACCACAGGTGCACACTGCGACACCTAGCTAATATTTTATTTTCTGTAGAGACAGGGTTTCGCCATGTAGCCCAGACTGGTCTCAAACTCCTGAGCTCAAGTATTCTGCCTGCCTGAGCCTCCCAAAGTGCTGGGATTACAGGTGTGAGCCACCACACCCAGCCAGGTACTCTTTTCAAAATAAGGAGTGGAAATGTGCTCTGACCAGACTGTATTTCTGCTTTGTTATATGTTTGTATGAACAAGTCTAAACTTTGGGTGGCCAGGAAACAGCACACACTCAGAAACTCCCAAATAGCACCCATGGCAGCCTGAGTAATCAACCACTATGTCCTTCCTGCTGGGCCCAGAGGCCTCTCTGGATCCTCTCATCATAATGCTGCAGGCAGCTACTGTCAACTAGAGTTGGTTCATGAGGTGTAGTCTCTACGCCATCGGGAATGGGTGCTCCATGAAGGCAGGGGCTTGTCTTATCCCTAGGGCCTAGTACTATGCCTGGCACATAGCAGGCTCACAGTAAATTTTTATTTATTTATTTATTTATTTATTTTTTGAGATAGGGTCTTGCTCTGTCTGCCAGGCTCAAGTGATCCTCCTTTCTCAGCTTCCCACGATCCTCCTGCCTCAGCTTCCACCATCCTCCTGCCTCAGCTTCCCACAATCCTCCTGCCTCAGCTTCCACCATCCTCCTGCCTCAGCTTCCCACCATCCTCCTGCCTCAGCCTCCTGAGTAGCTGGGACCACAGGTGTATGCCACCACAGCTGGTAAATTTTTGTATTTGCTGTAGAGATGGAGTTTTGTCATGTTGCCCAGGCTGGTTTTGAACTCCTGGGCTCAAGGGATGTGTCCACCTTGGCCTTCCAAAGTACTGAGATTACAGGCATGAGCCACCACACTTGGCCTCAGTAAATATTAACTGAGTGAATAAATGCCCCTCCTAGAAAAGTCAATCACAGTTAGAAACTTAAATGACTGACCCTTATGTAAAAGATGGGTTGGGCTGGGGCATCAGATCTGAGTCCCAGCTCTGTGATATTACACATGTTACTAAACCTCTGAGCTGTAGTTTTCCACACCTACCTTCTTTACAGACTTATCCTGAAGGCTAAATGAGGTATCATGTGAAGTACCTAGGACACAGCTGGCATTTAGTAAATGTTAGTTTCCTACTTTCTCGTGGCTACATGTTACAGAAACAGTCATCTGAGTGAAGTGAAAATGGAGATGCTCTTCCCAGAAGACGAGAGAATGTTGGCTGGACAGAGAAGGAGGTGCTCTACACTCTAGCCCTCTGTGTGGAATCTGGGTGGTGCAGCAAGACCCTGGCTTATGTCATCACAGCTTTCTTCCTATTGCTGAATGATAATAACAGGAAGAGTACCATTTAATGAGTTCCTGCACACTGAGTGCTCTGCTGGGCACTGGGCATATACTGATCTTATCTGTTCACCGTAATTCCCAGCTTCAGAGTGAAGCACTTTGCCCAAGGCAACACACCCCGAGAGTGGTAAGGCCAAGCTTTGGCTGTGAACCTCTAGGGGTCTCCTACCCTGGTCAGCTGAGTTACAGATTTCTCTTTTAAGAAACCCACAAAGAAATCCTTAGGTGGCAAAAATTTGATCACATGGCCACATAGAGCTGCATGGGAGGCTGGGAAACGGAGGCAGTCTATTGTTAGCAGGTTCTGTGCCAGCCTCTGCTATAGCATGCTGTCAAGCCCCTGCCCTCTCTGGGCCTCGAGTCTCCATATTTGGTCAGGGAAGAGTTTGGATGGATTTTCTCTGAGGTTTCCCCTAGCTGTACTAAGGCCCCACAAAGGGCCAACTGTGTTGCCACTTCCAGTCCCTGCTGAGGCGTGAACACCAAAGATGTCCACATGAGCATTTGGTCTCCAGAGACAATGTCCTTCATGCTATTTCTGAGCTCCGTCTTGGTTTTGCTTTCTGGGGATGTGTGTGAGTTAAGGTAGGCCAGGTTATGCTGCAGCAGCAAACAATCCTGAAATCTTAGTGGCTCCTAATAGGAACTGTGTTTCTCATGCACACTACTACCCGTCGAGGGCTGGCAGGGTCCCCGTGTCTCCTTACTCCAGGACCGGGGGTGAGGGGGCAGCTGCCATCTCAAAGGCTGTCAGAAGCCAGGGCAGAGGGAAAGAGATCTCTATCTGGCAATTAAGTGCTCCAGCCCAAATAACAAATGTCACTTCTCATACCTTGTTGGCCAGGTTACCCCACCTCCCAATCACAAGGGAGCAGGGAACTGCCATCCTACCACATGCCTGGAAGGCAGAGAGTAGGAAATACAGGAGGATGACATTAATAATAACCTCAGGCCTCTGTTCCAGAGTGTCTGCCAGCCAGCTGTGATCACCTGTGTCTGGGCAGGGGTAGCAGATGTGCCCTGGGAGGCTGCACCAAGCTCTGCTGGGACCTATGTGGGGAGTGAGGGGCTGAAGAGATGGAAAGACGTCTGACATTCTGGAGCCTGGAGCTGAGGCTGGACAGCGCAACCTGCCACTGTAGGTAGAATTCCTATGCTGAAACTGAATCTCCAATGCGATAGTGCTAAGAGGTGGGGACTTTTGGAAGGTGATTATGTCATTAGGGCAGAGATTAGGGCTCTTATACAAGATGTCTGAGGGAACTTGTTTGCCCCTTTACATGACAATGCAGTGAGAAAATGTAATCTTTGAAGCAGAGAACACGTTGATCTTGGACTTCCCAGCCTCCAGAACTGTAAGCAGTAAATTCCTGTTAATAAATTATCCAGTTTAAGATATGTTGTTACAGCACCCCGAATGGACTAAGACACAGTCCCAGCCAGGAGCGTTAGTTTCCAGTTCTGTAAAACTGGGGCAGTATTTCCTAACCTGCAGAATTTTAGTGAAGATGAAATGGATGAGTAACAGTGGGGAAACGCCTCTCTACTCCCCAGCAGCCTTCTACAGAAGGCGTACTTTTCAGCAGAAGGCTCTGCCCAGCTGAGCCCTATGCCAGATTTGGGTGGTCAAATTTGAGAGCAGGAGCTTGGCAAAGAGGGGCTTTGGGGAGGCAGTCAGTTTGGAGGGGGCATATTGTAAGACTATGTGCTTACAAAAGCATAATATATACCTAAGATTTCTTTGGGGTGACTTTATTTGGGACAGTTCTGGAGGAGTTGATGGAGATGGGGGCACCCTGGCCCCTGATGCCTTCCCCCATTCAAACAGATTTGGGGGTTCCTATGGCAATGCACAAGATGAGGGTACAAAAAGGGGGCAAGAGAAGGAAGGCAGCATGATGGACGGAGGCTGGACCAGTATAGTGACCCCCAGGGAAAGTCCCCTGGGAGGGTGAAGGCAAGTAGGAGGGTACTCTGAGAATAGGGTTAGGTTCTAAAGCTGTTGCCTTCCTATGATGCAAGCCCCAGCTCCTCCTCCATCCTCAGATCTTCAGTAAACAACCTCTGTTGACAGGACGTTCGCTGCTGCACAGTGGGCACTCAGCATGCTACTTTGTATCATCTCATGTGTCATGACATGTCATGTCAAAGCCAACCTGTGGACACACAGGTCCTCTCGGCTTCCCTCAGGTTGGAGTGGGGAGAAAGCAGGTCAAAAGCCCAGCCTTGGCCGGGCGTGGTGGCTCAAGCCTGTAATCCCAGCACCTTGGGAGGCCGAGACGGGCGGATCACGAGGTCAGGAGATTGAGACCATCCTGGCTAACACGGTGAAACCCCGTCTCTACTAAAAAAATACAAAAAACTAGGCGGGCGCCTGTAGTCCCAGCTACTCCGGAGGCTGAGGCAGGAGAATGGCATAAACCCGGGAGGCGGAGCTTGCAGTGAGCTGAGATCCGGCCACTGCACTCCAGCCTGGGCAACAGAGCGAGTCTCCGTCTCAAAAAAAAAAAAAAAAAAAAGCCCAGCCTTGGTGGGAATGTAAACCAGTACAACCACTATGGAAAACAGTATGGAGATTCCTTAAAGAACTAAGAGTAGAACTACCATTCGATCCAGCAATCCTATTACTGGGTATCTCTACCCAGAGGAAAATAAGTCATTGTATGAAAAAGATACATGCACACACATGTTTATAGCAGCACAATTGGCAATTGCAAAAATATGGAAACAACGTAAATGCCCATTAACCAATCAGTGGATAGAGAAAATGTGGTATATATACACCACAGAATACTACTCAGCCATAAAACGGGACAAAATAATGGCCTTTGCAGCAACTTGGATGAAGCTGGAGGCCATTATTCTGAGTGAGGTAACTCAGGAATGGAAAACCAAATATCACATACTCTCTTTTTTTGTTGTTTTTTTTTGTTTTTGAGATGGAGTCTCGCTCTGTTGCCCAGGCTGGAGTGCAGTGGTGTGCAATCTCGGCTCACTGCAACCTCCGCCTGCTGGCTTCAAGCAATTCTCCTGCCTCAGCCTCCCAAGTAGGTGGGACCACAGGCACGCACACCACCATGCCCAGCTAATTTTTGTATTTTTAGTAGAGACAGAGTTTCACCATGATGGCCAGGCTAGTCTTGAATGCCTGACTTCGTGATGTTCTCTGTTTTAAGTGGGAGCTAAGCTACGAGGATGCAAAGGCATAAGAATAATATAATGGACTTTGGGGACTCTCGGGAGGGTAGGAGGGGTTGAGGGATTAGAGGCTACATATTAGGTACAGTGTACACTGCTCAGTTGACAGGTGCACCAGAATCTCAGAACTCACCGCTAGAGAACTTATCCATGTAACCAGAAACCACCTGTACCCCAAAACCTATTGAAACAAAAAAGGCTAGCCTTGGTCCTGCCCAGCGCAGAGAGACAGGAAGCTGTGACTTGGATTTACTCTTCCAAAAGCCTCAAATAGCCAGCCCTGATCTGCTGACACAGTTCCCGTTCTGAGCAGAGAAATGGAGGAGAAGGCAGCAGAAAGACAAGAAAGAATCTCCACTGAGATCAGGGGCTAGCTCATTAATCTAGGTGAGTATGCCATTTTGGAGATTATACAAACCAAGCCCTGGAGGGGTCAAATGACTCAGTAATGCAGCCAGCCCATGGCACAGGCAGGGTGAGGAGCCACATCTGCCTTCCTATAGCCACCAGAGAAGGGAAACGGGCGCAGAACGGTCACATAGCAATTCAGTAGCAGAGCCAGGATCCAGCGACCCCAAACCCTGGTCTCTCCCGGTTGCTAGCCTGGGAATGATACCCAGCTCTTTCACCCACTTTTGGCCTTGGCTCTTCACCGCACCTGAGGATCCAGTGACCCCAAGCCCTGGTCTCCCTGCTGCCAGCCTGGGAACATTGCCCAGCTCTTTCACCCACTTTTGGCATTGGCTCCTCACCACACCTGTGCCAGTGGCTGGCTGGGTTACTCTGAGTTGTTTGACTCCTCCAGGGCTCAGTTTGTCTAATCTCCAAAATGGCACGTTTACCTCGATTGACTAGCTAGCTTCTAATCTCAGGGAAGTGTGCATCTTGTCTTTCTGGGGGGATTCTGGGAGTCAGATAGGGAGAGGCAGCATGATCTGAGAAATCTGAGCCCCAGACACTAGAGGTGGAACTGGTCCCCCTGCATCCTGGCCGGAAGCAGCATTTGAAAGCTGATCTTGAGCGAGACAATATGAGGATAGCCATTGTCATTGTTGCACGCATCATCTTACTTAACCCTCAGTTGGCCCTGCCAAGTGGGTTCCTTTGTTTTCTAGTTTTTCCATTGAGAAAACACAAGTAAGATTCAGTCTGAAGACTGGTAGCTCAGTGCTCCCAACAAGGGGCAGGAGGGGCCTGGCTGAGCACCCTGAAGGAGGAGTGGGGGCGGGTGCCAGAACACGGATGCTTTCCTGTCTGGCTGGAGCTGCTCCCACCGTGTTCCGGAGCAGGGCAGAACAGGAAGGCAGGAACAATGGGCAACCGGCAGTGGCGGGGTGCTGGGGTTCCTGAGCCAGGGGCGGGGAGGCTCGGGCCTGGTCACCACCAAGGCTGGGGGTGCAAGTTTCCTGTGCGAGAGACTTAACAAGATTAGCAAGTAACATTTTTGAGCACTTACTGTATGTCCGGACCTGTGTTAGACACTTTAGATGGATTAGCCTCATTTTACAGATAAACAAATTGGGGCACAGAGAGTTTAAATGAAATGCTTAAGGTAAGAGGTGAAAGATTTGAACCCAGGCAGGCTGGCTCCAGATCCTATGCTCTTAACTACTATAACTTTATACATGTATACATACATATATGATTATATACATGTTCTACATACTTTCTCAATTTTCCCCTTTCACTTAATTTATCATTGCCACTTTTCTATGTCATCAGTATCATCCTTGTTTAAAGTGCTAACATGCCGGGAAGACCTTGTCCATGTGTCCTGGCCACGTCCCAGTCTGTTTTTCCCATTACCTGAGGGGTCTGGATTTCCACTATTGGTGCTGTCATTGAGTTAAGGTGTGGTTCCTCTCATTTAAACTGGTGATAACAATGGTGGCACCAAGGGGTGGGCTGGGGGGTGCTTAAGCCCCTTTTAATCTCTATCATAATAACTCCTTTATCCAAATAAACACCATCTACATAAAATAATGTGCTTTTATGCAAACAGTACTTCAAGACAGGACTCCCTCCCCAGCTCAATGAGATTGCTGCACCCAAGCATCCCCACGGAGAAGTCCCCCAGGCAGCCTGGCTGCTGGGTTAATACCGTAGTGGTGCTGCTCTGAACACAAGCTGTGGGAGCACTGCTGGTATCTTAGGATCCGGTGGGGTGGAGATGTGGAGCCCAGGAAGACCCAGCCTGACCTGGTGTTGGTGGCTTCAGAAATTGCTGGAGAGGGTAGAGGCTCTTGCCTAGGGCTCTTACTGCATTTTATGTAAGATGAAGGCCACAGAATAGTGCTGTCAAGACTGGGAAGGCCTGTGGGACTCAGGGCTCCCTGAGTCCCTAAGACTGACCTGCTCCTCCTTTCACCTGAGACAGACTGGGAGATCCCAGGGTAGTGGGGGCAGGGGAGTACAAGGGGCTTGTTGAAAATTCTCCACCATAGCAGGTAGGAGAGCCTGCTGGAGCCGCTCCCCCAGGGGTGATGAACCCGCTGGAGGACCTCTCCTAGAGCCCCCTTTTGGCCCTCACAAGGCCAGCTGGGAGCACTGGATGGGGAACGAGACAGTTTTGTGTTCTAGTTTCATCCCTGCCCGTGGGTGGCTATGTGGCCCTGGGCAAGTCACTCTCCCTTGGTAGCCTCTGGCTTCCCAACCCTACCATACCAGGGAACACCATGGACTCTCCCGTTCTGCCAGATGGTCTAACAAAGATTCTTTCCCTCTCGGGTCACCTGGCTGGCAGGTGGGTGATTCAGAAGTCACTTTTCTGAACCTCCAATTATTATTACATATTAATATACATTTACCTAATTACCTTCCAAGTATGGCTTTTGGGGGTCAGCTGTTAATCCACTTCCCCTTCGTATGGTAGCTGTCTTTAATTTTCATCTGGGGAAGCCTCCTCTCCTCCACTTCAGCCATGTGCAGTGGATGGAGTTGACTCTTCTTCTGGTTCCAAAAGGGGAAGAGAGGCTCGCAGATCTGTGCATTCCATTCCCCAAACCTCAGAGGAGTAGGGGTCAGGGTGGGGCATGTGACCCAATTCCAGCCCGTGGTATCAGGCTTAGAACTGGTCCCGATTGTGGAAAAGTCTGGAAGCTTCAAACCTGAGGGGATTTGAGATTGGAGTTAACTGGCAGCCATCCTGCCCCCATGGAGAATGGAGCCATTGCAGAAAAGGCGGAGCTGGGAATGGAGAGACAGACCAGGGTCTCGTGATGTAGCTTAATCCCTTAAGTCCAGCCGTGCATGAAGCCAAGTGCTCACCCTTAGGCTTTTCAGGTACAGGAGACAAATGCCTTTTTCACTGAAGCCAGTTTGAAGTGGGTTTTCTGTTGCTTACAGCTAGAAAAATCCTGACTTTTGTTGACGTTACTTAATTCTATGATACCATCAGTGGTACAATGATTTTATAAAGGAAAATATTAAATCTTAATAAGAAGTTATTTTTATTTTTATTTATTTATTATTTTTTTTGAGAAGGTCTGGCTCTGTCACCCAAGCTGGAGTGCAGTGGTGCGATCTCGGCTTACTGCAACCTCTGCCTCTTGGGCTTAAGCCATCATTCCACCTCATCCTCCCGGCCTCCCAAGTAGCTGGGACTACAGATACATGCCACCACACCCTGATAATTTTTGTATTTTTAGTAGAGATGATGTTTCTCCATGTTGCCCAGGCTGGTCTTAAACTCAAGCAATCCACCCACCTCAGCCTCCCAAAGTGCTGTGATTACAGGCCTGAGCCACTGCACCTGGCCTAATAACAGTTTTTTTTTTTTTTAATTAAAAAGATGCAAATCAGGTTCCCCTTGCAAAAAACTGACACTAGTGTATTTTTATTTATAAAATTGCATACCACCATCTCCTTTGGTGATATGATCAAAGTTCTTCACATCTAGAGTCTAGACTGTGAGAAACAAACTCACTCATCCAAACCCAAAGAATGGACCCAGAGACACAGAGAACAGTGGAAGTGAGACTTTTAATACAGTCTTGCAAGATGGGGTGTCTGGTGGGCAGGCACACCCAGCACGGTTACAACAAGCAATTTATCCTCTAGTGTGTGGGTCCCTCTCCTGGTTCCTCAGAGGTTGAGTACTGTGGAGTCACAATCTTCCTGGACGTCACCTGTTGGTTGTTGAGTAGGGTTGTTTTGTTTGTTTGTTTTCTGAGATGGAGTCTCATTCTGTCGCCCAGCCTGGAGTGCAATGGCATGATATTGGCTCACTGCAACCTCCGCCCCCCAGGTTCAAGCGATTCTCCTGCCTCAGCCTCCCGAGTAGCTGGGATTATAGGTACCTGCCACCACGCCCGGCTAATTTTTGTATTTTTAGTAGAGACAGCGTTTCACCATGTTGGCCAGGCTGGTCTCAAACTCCTGACAAGTGATCCACCCGCCGTGGCCTCCCAAAGTGCTGGGATTACAGGCATGAGCCACCTTGCCTGGCCAGGTAGGGATTTTGGGTGTTTTCTTTAGGGTTGTCTCACTGCATTTTGTTGCAGCCCATAATGCATTGCGATTATAGTCCACTCAAGGGCTTTTTAAGTATTTGACTTATGACCTAGGTAGTCAGGCAAGCTGGTAAAAGAATAGATAAAGTGAGCTATTTTGCAGGCTAGTAAATCTTCATTCTAGACTAAACTCTTAGGTTTGAATGAGAGCAACTAAGGGTGCCCCAACTAGCAGGCTCCAGCTATTAAAGCAGGGGCCTAGTATATTCTGTCCTTCTGTAGTTTGCAGACCCAAGCCTACCTGAGGTCTTGGAAATGGACCACCATTTACATATTTCCTACATAGACTTTGGAGATATTCAGCCATTTTTCCTTTCCTTTTTCTTTTCTCACTTCTTCTTTCTCTCTCTCTTTTTTTTTTTTTTTTTTTTTTTGACAGAGTTTCATTCTGTTGCCCAAGCTGGATTGCAGTGGCATGATCATAGCTCACTGCAGCCTCTAACTCCTAGGCTCAAGTGATCTTCCAGTCTCAGCCTCCTGAGTAGCTGGGACTACAGGTATGCACCACCACACCCAGCTAATTATTTTTTGTAGAGACAGGGTTTTGCCATGTTGCCCAGGCTGTTCTCAAACTCCTGAACTCAAGTGATCATACTGCCTCAGCCTTCCAAGGTGCTGGGATTACAGGCCTGAGCCATCATGCCCAGCCTTCTCTTTTAATTGCATTGTCTGGCTAGCAATAAATCAGTCTTCTATTTACTCAGTATAATCTGTTATTTCCACACGGCATGATTTTAAAAGTCATTTTAAGTGATAGTTAGGGAATCGGGTAAAATTCCACCGAACTTGATCACAGCCAACCAAACAAATGGATAGCAGACAGTGACAACACCTTACTCCCCCTCTGCCTGCTGGCTGGTAGGTTTCTTGGACTTCCATTCTTGGGCACACCCTCATTCAAGAAACTTTTAAGATGGTGTTGATGGGGAGGTAGTGTGTGAGAATGAGTTACGATCATCGATCATCGTTACCATTTCTTTGAAGCATTCCAAATTGTAACCAAACTTGAAACAAATGCCCCTGGCTGAGTCTGGGTGTGTTGGGGGCCAAGTATATAACTGGAAGTTCTCTGGATTAATGTCTACATATAATAAATATAATGCTTATTACAGGTGGTTTTTAAATGTGCTAATATCATACTGAAACTTAACTATAACCACAATGGTTGTTTAGAACTGAAGACTAACAGAAGGTTTTTTGGACTAATTTAATCGCTGACTTTGAAGTTGCCAGTGCAGTGATAATAAAAAGCAGACTTACTTTTGGTGGTTGTCTTGTTACCTTCAAACTTCCTGCAGACTGCGTCCCCCTCATTGCCTGTATGAGGTGGGTCCTGCTGCCCTGTTGTGCTCAGTAAATGTTTTGATGATCCTAAGGAGAGGTCCTTAATGGGCATCCCCAGAAAGGAGTGAATGAAGGAGTGATCCCAGGACAGGGAGCCATTGCTTCTGAGTCTTAGGCCTGACTCGGTTATAACATGCTATGTGTCCTTAGGGAAGTCACATGCTCTCCGTGCTTCACATGGGATATTCTTTCCCTGCTCTGCTTAGCCTGGATGATGGAGATGTCAGGCCTTGGGCAGAAGTGAATGACAAATGCTTGCCTGCTCCAACCCTGGGCACCTGTCTAGGAGTCACACCCACACTGGTGCTGGGCCAGGTCAGCCTCGTCTGCCCATCCCCTTCTACTCTGGCTCCCCAGCTATCCTTACATCTAGCTAGGCCTTTTAATGCTTAGTAGGGGCCCCTCACCTCAAGGGGCTGATCTCTGATGCTCTCAAGGACCCCTGTTCCTGGAGTTGCCCCAGGGCTGCCACTGTGGGTGCCTCTTCCCAGCCTGTGCAAAAACACCTTCCCAGTGTCTCTCTGCTGCACTGGTTTCACAGCACCGGGCTGTGGCCCCAAAGGACATCTTCCAGTCCTGTCACTCAGCCATCCAGTGAGTTATGCTACAGCTGAGCTTGGTTAAAAGGCAGCCTCATTCCTGCCTGGAACTTCTGCTCCTTTCCCACTTTTAATCTGATGGCTGAGTCTGACTCACTTCAGGGCTGTGAGGACAACAGATGGCCCAGAAGAGGACAAATGCACACACACACACACACACGCACGCACACATGCACGACAGATACACCCCATGTTTCACATTACTTTAGCTAAGGGTAGTGAGATGGCCACAGAGTAAGAGCAGATGCAGCCAGTCATGGCCTGGCTTTTGACCTTCCCCAGTTCCCTGTGCAGTGGTTGGTACGTTCTCTGAGTAGGTAGGATCCTTCCAGAACAGAGTAAAAGGCTGAGTTCCTGCTATGCCACAAAGTCTTTTATATAAGTTTCCATCACTTCCAGAAGAACCTACATAACAATGAAGGCCCGCCCTTGTAATATTCACCAAGGTTGAATTTCCCTACTTCCTAAAGCTTCAATATTACCATTCCAGCCTTCCCGTGACCCGGATAACTCTTCCAAGCTCATCTCGCCAGTGTCCTGAGTCTTTATTTCCATTGAGGGACTACCTCATACCCATCAAACATGACAGGAGAGGTCTGAATGCCATTGGTTGGCAGAGATTTGTTTCTTCCCTGGTTCTCCCCTGTGAAGACTGAGAAGTTCAGAGTCTGCCAACGCTGAGAGACAGCTCGGGAGGTTTTGTCTGCCTAGTGTATACAGAGGAGCCTGTGATGGGTCACATCTAATGTCTTGTCAGAGCAGAGAAGAGACCATGATGGGGATGTCCCTGTCCTGACAGAGGTGAGGGGCAGGACACCCAAACACATATGCAGTGCATACACTGGAAGTTAAGGTCCATAACGACAGCGACTCTTGTTTACTATTGTGTTATAGGACCTCAATAAATATTTCTTCAATGAGTCACTGGAACCACACTTACCGTATATTAAAAATATGCATAGAACACCCGGGCGTGGTGGCTTTAATCCCAGCACTTTGGGAGGCCAAGGCGGACAGATCACCTGAGGTCAGGAGTTTGAGACCAGCCTGGCCAACATGGTGAAACCCCATCTCTACTTAAAATACGAAACATTTGCCAGGCGTGGTGGCAGGTCCCTGTAATCCCAGCTACTCAGGAGGCTGAGGCAGGAGAATTGCTTGAACCTGGGAGGCAGAGGTTGCAGTGAGCCGAGATCGCGTCATTGCACTCCACCCTGGGGGACAAGAGCGAGACTTCATCTCAAAAAAAAAAAAAAAAAAAAAAACGACGAAATACTTTTTCACTCATCATTTAGCAAACATTTAAAAGATGATAACATCCAGGCTGGGCACGGTGGCTTGCACCTGTAATCCCAGCATTTGGGAGGCCAAGGCAGGTGGATCACTTGAGCTCAGGAGTTCAAGACCAGCCTGGGTAAAATAGTGAGACCCCATCTTTACAAAAAATACAAAAATTAGCCAAGCATGGTGGCACATGCCTGTAGTCCCAGCTACTCGGAAGGCTGAGGTGGGAGGATGGCTTGAGCCCGAGAGGCAGAAGTTGCAGTGAGCTGAGACTGCGCCACTGCACTCCAGCCTGGGTGACAGAGCAAGGCTCTGACTCAAAAATAAATAAATAAATAAAAGATGATAACATTGTTTTGGTGATAATGCAGGAAAATATGCAGTCCTCACTGCTAAGTGGGCAACACCGCCACATACAGTGGCACGGGCTATGCACTGCACAACTGCATAATTGTAAGAGTATTACCAGTGGAGGGTGTCCAGGTTCTTGGCGTCTTGAACAAAGAATCGGACAAAACGCGCAAACAAAGTAAGGAAAGAATGAAGCAACAAAAGCAGAAATTTACTGAAAATGAAAGTATACCCCACAGTTTGGGAATGGACCCGAGCATAGGGGCTCAGGGACCCCATTACAGAATTTTTGGGGATGTAAATACCCTCTAGAGGATTCCTTTGGTTACTTGGGGTATGCCCTGTGTAAATGAAGAGGATGAAGTAAAGTTACAAAGTCATTTACTTAGTGTATGCCTCATGGAGAGGATATTTCCTGTCATAGCTGAAGTGTGAAATCGGCCTTATGTTGCCTGCCTCCAGACCCTATTTTCCTGCCTCAAGAGGAAGGCCTGATGGAAGGGATTGTGATAAAATGTATCAAAAGCCTGAAAAGTGTACATACTCTTTGAACCAAGAGTTCTCCTACTCCTAGGATTTAGCTCTAAGGAATAACTGTGAGGTAAATGAAGATTTAGCCAAGGATCTTCATCACATCGTTTATGGTAGTGAGAAAAAGTCTAGGTGATTAAAAATAGTGAATGATTGACTAAAGAATATCACACACACACACCCATATAGCAGATTGCTCTTCAGGAATTTAAATGACACTCTAAGAATAAATTTAATAACCCAGGCAGGTAGTGGCATATGCAGTAGAAACCCACTTTTAAAAGGTGTTGGTATATATATGCATGTGAATTTTTATGTGTGTACACAGGAAAAAAGCCTAGAATAAACCTAGAATAAATAAATAAATCTGGGTGAAGAATTACAAATACTAGCTATTTTATTGTTTTTGGTTTTTATCTATTAAATAATTTTTCCAAAATGAATGTGCATTGGCTACATGATTTTTAAAAATTTTAAAAACCTTATTTTAAAAATACTGGAGGAAAATACAATAATAAATTATTACAGGTTGTTTTGGAAGGGATAAGGTTTTTTTTTTGTTTTTTTTTGTTTGTTTGTTTTTGTTTTTTGAGACAGAGCCTCGCTCTGTCGTCCAGGCTGGAGTGCAGCGGCACACGGTCTCTGCTCACTGCACGCTCCGCCTCCCGGGTTCACGCCAGGTCTCTGCTCACTGCACGCTCCGCCTCCCGGGTTCACGCCATTCTCCTGCCTCAGCCTCCTGAGTAGCTGGGACTACAGCCGCCTGCCACCACGTCCAGTTAATTTTTTATATTATTTTTAGTAGAGACGGGGTTCACTGTGTTAGCCAGGATGGTCTCGATCTCCTGACCTCGTGATTCGCCCGCCTCGGCCTCCCAAAATGCTGGGATTACCGACGTGAGCCACTGCACCTGGCCGGAAGGGACAAGATTTTGAATTCTTCTATACCTCCCTCTTTTACTATA
This sequence comes from Theropithecus gelada, assembly GCF_003255815.1. Lineage (NCBI taxonomy): Eukaryota > Metazoa > Chordata > Mammalia > Primates > Cercopithecidae > Theropithecus > Theropithecus gelada. Next base: position 72,679,721 of record NC_037678.1, read on the forward strand.
AAGCTGAAGTAATTTTATAATGGAAAAATAAACTTTTAGAAGAGAAATAGGAGATTTGGGGATCAAGTCAGTAGATTAGCATGTGCTAAAATTTATCTTTTTACTTGAAAAACACAAAAATGCTAGAAAAAAATTTAAATATATACATAAAAATAAACATACACTCATTCTCAAAATCTTTATCCACCAGAAATCAAAAATAAATATCCCACTATTGGAAGTAGGGATTGAACCTCAAGACCTGCGGGAGCTGGGTCTAGAAACAGGCTTTGGGCCTGTGGTAGCCAGCCTTCAGGATGGTCCCAGAGGACCCTTACCTCCTGGTATTCATGCCCTTGTGCAGTCTCCTCCCACAGTGAATCAGGGCTGACCTGTTACTAGTAGAGTATGATGCAAGTGACAGTGTGTGACTTTCAAACTGGGTTATAAAAGGCACTGCAGCTTCCATGTTGGTCTTTTGGATCACTGGATCTAGGGGAAACCAACGACCATGTTGTGAGGACACTTAAGCAGTTCTTTGGAGGCTCACATGGAGAGGAAAGAACTGGGGACAAGCTACCCTGCAAGTCAACCCTAACAACTTGGTTGATAACACAAAGCCACAAAGGAAAAGGTACATGAAGCAGGGCCCTTTGAACCTCAGGAGCACAGTTTGGCACCATGTACCAAAGGCATTTTTGCTTTAATTAATAAACCAATATTGATACATTATTATTAACTATAGTCTATATTAAGGTTCTCTTTTTTCGTATTGTACAGATCTGTGGGGTTCTGACAAATGCATAATGTGTATCCACCATTACACTGTCATACAGAATAGTTTTACTGCCCTGAAAAGCCTCTGTACTCTACCTATTTAACCCTCTGCCCTCACAACAAACCCCTGGCAACCACTGACTGACCTTTTTACATTCCCTATAGTTCTGCTTTTTGCAGAAATCATACACTGTGTAGACTTTTCTGACTGGCTTCTTTCACTTAGTAATATGCATTTGTTTCTTCCGTGTCTTTTCTTAGCTTGCTAGCTCATTTCTTTCTATTGCTGAATAATATTCCATTGAATGGATGTGCCAGACTTAAATTCATTCACCTATTAAAGGACATCTTGGTTGGCTTCCAGTTTCTGCCAATTGTGAATAAAGCTACTATAAATATTCATGTGCAGGTTTTTGTGTGGACATAAGTTTACAACTCATTTGGGTAAATATCTAGGAGTGCCATTACTGGATCATATGCTGCAAATATTTTAGTTTTATAAGGAACTGCTGAACTCTTCCAAAGTGGCTATACTGTTTTGCATTCTTAATCAGCAATGAAAGGGCATTCTGTTGCCAGCATTTGGTATTGTCAGTTTTGTGGATTTTAGTCACTCTAAAAGATATGTAGTGAAATCTAATTTTAATTTGCAATCTCCTAATGACATATGATATGGATCTTAATTTCTATGCTTATTTGTCACCTGCATATTTTCTTTAGTGAGGTGTAATTTTCAGACCTTTTGCCCATTTAAAAAATTAGGTTCTTTTCTTATTGTTGAGTTTTAAGTGTTTATAATTTTGAATACCAGTCCTTTATCAGTTAATGTGTTTTGCAAATAACTTCTAATCCTTGGCTTACCTTTTCATGCTCTTAACATTGTTTCACAGAGCAGAAGTTTTTAATTTTTTTGAATTCAGTGTAAGGATTTTTTATTCCATGGGTTGTGCTTTTGATGTTGAATTTAAAAACTCATCACCAAACCCCAAACCACCCAGATTTGTTCCTATATTAGCTTCTGTAAGTTTTGTAGTTTTATGTTTCACGTTGAAGTCTAAGATCCATTTTGATCTAACTTTTGTAAAAGGTGGAAGGACTCAGTCTGGATTTTCCCATTTGTTAAAAAGATTATCTTGCCTCTTCCTGCACTGAATTGCCTTTGCTTCTTTGTCAAATATAATTTGACTATATTTATGCGGGTGTATTTCTGGGCTCTCTATTCTGTGCTGTTGATCAATTTGTCTGTTTTTTCACCAATACCACACAGTCTTGCCTACTTTAGATTTATAGTAAGTCATAAAGTCAGGTAGTGTTAATCCTCTGACTTTGTTCTTTTTCAGGATTGTGTTGGTCATTCTAGGTCATTTGACTTCCCACATTAACTTCAGAATCTGTCAATATTCACAAATTAACTTATTCAAGTTATATTTGGATTGTGTTGAATCTATACATAGAGTTGGGGAGAATTCTCATCTTAAAATTATTGAGTTTTGCTATTCATATACAGGGAATATCTCTCCATTTATTTATATCTTCTTTGATTTTTGTCATCAGAGTTTTCTATGTTTCCTCATATTGATTCTGTACATATTTTGTTGGATTTATGCCTAGGTATTTCATTATTTTTGGTGGTAATGTAAATAGTATTATGTTTCTAATTTCAACTTCTAACTCTTCATTGATGGCACAAAGGAAAGCACTAAACTTTTAAATATTAACTTTATATTCTGTGAACTTCCTATAATCATTTATTAGTTCCAGGAGTCTTTTATTGTTGAATCTTTAGGATTTTCTATGTACACAGTCATGCCATCTGTGCACAGAAATAAAGACAGCTTTATTTCTTCTTTCCCAATTGGCATGCCTTTTATTCTCTTTTCTTGTCTTATTGCACCAGCAAGAAATTCTAGTGCAATATTAAATAGGAGTGGTGAAAGGGGACATCTTTGCCTTGTACCCAGTATTAGGGGGGAAAACATCCAGTTTCTCATTGTTAAGTATGATGTTAGTTGTAGAATGATTGTAACTCCCATTTGTTAATTTGAGAATGTTTCCTATTATTCCTAGGTTGCTGCGAGTTTTTATTATGAAAGGGTGTTGGATTTTTGCCTTTTCTGCATCCATTGATATGATCACATGATTTTCTTCTTGAACTTACTGATTTGATGAATTACATTAATTGATTTTTGAATGTTGAACCAGTTGTTCATGCCTGGAATAAATCTTGCTTGGTCAAATCATGGTGTATAATGATTTTTATACATTGTTGGATTTGATTTGCTAATTTAAAAAAAAAATTGGGGCTACATAGTAGGTATATATATTTATGGGGTACATGTGATATTTTGATTCAGGCATTCAATGTGTAATAATCACATCAGGATAAGTGGGGTATCCATCACCTCAAGCATTTATCCTTTGTGTTACAAACAATCCAAATATACTCTTTTAGTTATTTTAAATTGTGCAATAAATTTTGTTGACTGTAGTCACCCTGTTGTGCTATCAAATACTAGATCTTATTCATTCTATCTAACTATATTTTTGTACCCATTTACCATCTCCACTTCCCTCCCCACTCCCCCAACTACCCTTCCCAGCCTCTGGTAACCACCATTCTACTCTTTATCTCCATGAGTTCAATTTAAAAAATTTTTAGCTCCTCCAAATAAGTGAGAACATGTGAAGTTTGCCATTCTGTGCCTGGCTTATTTCACTTAACATAATGACCTTCAGTTTCATCCATGTTGTTGCAAATGACAGGATCTCTTTCTTTTTTATGGCTGAATAGTACCCCATTGTGTATATGTACCACATTTTCTTTATTCATTCATCTATTGATGGACACTTACATTGCTTCCAAATGTTGGCTATTGTGAATAGTGTGACAGTAAACATGGAGTGCAAATATCTCTTTGATATACTGATTTCCTTTCTTCTGGGTATATACCTAGCAGTGGGATTGATGGATCATATGGTATCTCTATTTTTAGTTTTTTGAGGAACTTCCAAACTGTTCTTCATAGTGTTTGTACCAATTTACATTCCCACCAACAGTGTATGAGGGTTGCCTTTCCTTTACGTCCTCACCAGCATTTGTTATTGCCTGTGTTTTGGATAAAAGCCATTTTAACTGGGGTGAGAGGATATCTCACTGTAGTTTTGATTTGCATTTCTCTGATGATAATGATGTTAAGCAACTTTTCCTATGCCTGTTTGCCATTTGTATGTCTTCTTTTGAGAAATGTCTGTTCAAATGTTCTGCCCATTTTAAACTCAGATTATTAGATTTTTTTTTTCCCCATTGAGTTGTTTGAGTTCCTTATATATTCTGGTTATTAATCTCCTATCAGATGGATAGCTTGCAAATATTTTCTCCCATTCTGTGGGTTTTCTCTTCACTTTGTTGATTGTTTCCTTTGCAGTGAAGAAGCTTTTTAACTTCATGTGATCCCATTTGCCCATTTTTGCTTTGGCTGCCTGTGCTTGTGAGGTATTACTTTGCCAAGTCCAATGTCCGGGAGAGTTTCTCCAATGTTTTCTTTTAGTGGTTTCATAGTTTGTAGTATTAGATTTCAATCTTTAATTCATTTTAAAATGATTTTTGTATATATTGCAGGAGATAGTCTAGTTTCATTCTTCTGCATATGGATATCCACTTTCCCCAGCGCCATTTATTGAAGAGACTGTCCTTTTTCCCAACTTATGTTCTTGGCATCTTTGTTTAAATAAATCGGATGGATTTGTTTCTGGGTTCTCTATTCTGTTCCATTAGTCCATCTGTTTTTATGCCATTAACATACTGTTTTGGTTATTACAGCTCTGTAGTATAATTTGAAGTCAGGTAATGTGATTCCTCAAGTTTTGTTCCTTTTGCTCACAATAGCTTTGGCTATTCTGGGTCTTTTGTGGTTCTATATGAATTGTAGACTTTTTTTCTATTTCTGTTAAGAATGTCACTGGTATTTTGATAGGAATTGCATTGACTCTGTAAATTGCTTTGGATAGTATGGACATTTTAACAATACTGATTCTTCCAACCCATGAACATGGAATATCTCTATTTTTTGTGTCTTCCTCAATTTATTTTACCAATGTTTTATAGTTTTCATTGTAGAGACCTTTCACTATTTTGGTTTATTGTTAAGTATTTTATTTTACTTGTGACTATTCCAAATGGAATTACTTTCTTGATTTATTTTTCAGATTGTTCATTCTTGGCATATAGAAATGCTACAGATTTTTGTATGTTGATTTTGTATTCTGCAACTTTACTGAATTTATCAGTTCTGACAGTTTTTTGGTGGAGCCTTTAGGTTTTTCCAAATAGAAGATCAGATTGTCTAAAAACAAGGGTAATTTGATTTCTTCTTTCCCAATTTGGGTGCCCTTTATTTCTTTCTCTTGTCTGATTGCTCTAGCTAGGACTTCCAGTACTATGTTGAATAATAGTGTACTGGGCATCCTTGGCTTATTCCAGATCTTAAAGGAAAGGATTTTAGTTTTTCTCCATTCAGTACGATACCAGCGATGGGTCTGTCATATATGGGTTTTATTATATTGTGGTACATTCCTTCTCTACCCAGTTTTTTGAGGGTTTTTTTTTTTTATCATGGAGGGATGTTGAATTTTATCAAATGCTTTTTCAGCATCAATTAAAATGATCATGTAGTTTTTGTCCTTCATTCTTGTTGATAAGATGTATCAAATTGATTGATTTGCATATGTTGACCCATCCTTGTATTCCTGGGATGAATCTCACTTGGTCATAATGAATTATTATTATTAGTATTTGAGACAGAGTTTTGCTTTTGTTGCCCAGGCTGGAGTGCATGGCGCAATCTGCAACAGCTCACTGCGACCTCCACCTCCCAGGTTCAAGCAATTCTCCTGCCTCAGCTTCCCTAGTAGGTGGGATTACAGGCCCCCGCCACCACGCCTAGCTAATTTTTGTATTTTTAGTAGATGAGGTTTCACCACATTGGCCAGGCTGGTCTCAAACTCCTGACCTCAGGTTATCTACCTGCCTCAGCCTCCCAAAGTGTTGGGATTACAGGCTTGAGTCACCATGCCCGGCCATGAATGATATTTTAAATGTGTCTGTGAATTTGGTTTGCTAGTATTTTGTGGAGAATTTTTGCATCAATGATCATCAGGGATCCTGGCCTGTAGTTTTCTTTTTTTGATATGTCTTTCTCTGGTTTTGGTATCAGAGTAATACTGGCCTTGTAGCGTGAGTTTGGAAGTATTCCCTTCTCTATTTTTCAGAATAGTTTGAGTAGGATTGGTATTAGTTCTTCTTTAAATGCTTGATAAAATTCAGCAGTGAAGCAACTGGGTCCTGGGCTTTTCTTTGCTGTGAGACTTTTTATTATGGCGTTGATCTCATCACTTGTTATTAATCTGTTCAGGTTTTGGATTTCTTCATGGTTCAATCTTGGTAGGTTGATTTGTCTATTTCTTGTAGACTTTCCAGTTTATTGGCATATAGTTGCTCATTGTAGTGTCTAATAATCCTTTGAATTTCTGCAGTATCAGTTTTAATGTCTCCTTTTCATCTCAGATTTTATTAGAGTCTTCTCTTTTTTTTTTTCTTAGTTGGGCTAAAGGTTTATCAATATTGTTTGTCTTTTCAAAAAAAGAAATTTTTGTTTCATTGATCTGTATTTTTTAATTTCAATTTTATTTACTTCCGCTCTGATTTTATTTCTTCTAGTGACTTTGGGTTTGGTTTGCTTTTGCTTTTCTAGTTTTTTAAGATGCATCATTAGATTATTTGAAGTTTTTCTACTTTTTTGATATAGGTGCTTATTGCTGTAAATTTTCCTCTTAGTGCTGCTTTTGTTGTATCCCATAGGGTTTGGTATGTTGTGTTTCCATATTCATTTATTTCAACAAACATTTTTCTTTTTTCCTATTTTTTTCTATTTGTAAATTTTTTATACAATAACAAAATGTTTTTCACTTTCCGTCTTAAATTTCTTTATTGACCCACTAGTCATTTAAGAGCATATTGTTTAATTTCCATGTGCTTGTACAGTTTCCAAAATTCCTCTTGTTATTGGATTTCTAGTTTTATTCCATTGTGGTCAGAGAAGATACTTGATAGCATTTCAGCTTTTTGGAATTTTTAAAAACTTGTTTTGGGGCCTAACCTATTGTCTATCCTTGGAATGATCCATGTGCAGAGAAGAATGTGTATTTTGTAGTCATTGGATAAAATGTTCTATACATATCTATTAGGTCCATTTGGTCTATAGATGGAATCTATAGTTCAGATTAAGTCGTTTCTTTGTTGATTTTCGGTCTGCATGATCTGTTCAATGCTGCATGTGGGATGCTGAAGTCTCCAGTTATTGTACTGGAGTCTGTCTCTCCAGCTCTAATAATATATGCTTTATATATGCACCCAGTGTTGGGTGCATATAGGTTTACAATCGTTATATTCTCTTGATGAATTGACCCCTTTATTATTTCATGATCTTGTCTCTTTTTATGGTTTTTGTCTTGAAATATACTGCTGTCTTTTGGTTTCCATTTGCAAGGAATGTCTTTTTGCATCCCTTTATTTTCAGTTTACGTGTGTCTTTAAAGATGAAGTGTGTTTCTTGTAGGCAAGACATTATTGGGTCTTATTTTTTTTTAATCCATTCAGCCACCTTTCCTTCCTTCCTTCTTTCCTTCCCTTCCTTCCTCCCTCCCTCCCCGCTTCTTTCTTTTCTTTCCTTTCCTTCCTTTCTTTCCTTTCTTTCTTTCTTGCCTTGTTCTGTCACCCAGGCTGGAGTGCAGTAGCACAGTCTTGGCTCACTGAAACCTCCAGCGCCCAGGTTCAAGTGATCTTCTTGCCTCAGCCTCCCAAGTAGCTGGGACTACAGACATGCCATGACGCTTGGCTAGTTTTGTGTTTTTAGTAGAGAGACAGGGTTTCACCATGTTGGCAAGGCTGGTCTCAAACTCCTGACCTCAGGTAATCCACCTACCTTGGCCTCCCAAAGTATTGGGATTACAGGTGTGAGTCACTGTGCCTGGCCCACTTTATGTCTTTTGACTGGAGAGTTTAGTCCATTTATCTTCAATGTTATTATTGATAAGGATTTACTCTTGCCATTTTGTTATTTGTTTTCTGGTTGTTTTGTAGTCTTCTTTTCCTTCTTTCCTTCCTTTCCATCTTCCTTTTAATACGGTGATTTTCTCAGGTAGTATGTTTTAATTTCTTGCTATTACTTTTGTATATCCATTGTATTTTTTTTATTTGAGGCCACCATAAGGCTTGCAAATCTTGTAACCCGTTATGTTAAACTGATGACAACTTAACACTGATTGCATAAACCAACTAACAAACAAGCAAAGAGATTAATAAAAACTATACACTTTAACTTCATCCCCCTGCTTTTGACTTTTTGTTGTTTCTATTTATATCTTATTATACTGTCTATGTCTTAAAAAGTTGTAGTTATTATTTTTGATAGGGTCATCATTTAGTCTTTCTACTCAAGATATCAGTAGTTTACACACCACAATTACCGTGTTATAATATTCTGTGTCTGTGTACTTATGATTATCTGTGAATTTTATACCTTCAGATGATTTTTTTTTTTTTTTGAGACAGGGCTTCACTGTCACCCTTACTGGAGTGCAGTGGAATGTGGCTCACTGCAGCCTCAACCTCCCAGGCTCAAGCAATCCTCTCATCCCAGACTTTCAAATAGTTGGGACTTTAGGCACATACCACCATGCTCAGCTAATTTTTACTTTTTGTAGAGATGGGGTTTCATTACGTTACCCAGGCTGGTCTTGAACTCCTGGACACAAGCAATCCCCCAACCTTGGCTTCCCAAAGGGCTGGGATTAAAGGTGTGAGCCCCCAGATGATTTCTTATTGCTCAATAACATCCTTTTTGTTTTTTTAATTGAAGAGATTCCTTTAGCATTTCTTGTAGGAAAGATCTGGTGTTGATGAAATCCCTCAGCTTTTGTTTGTCTGGGAAAGTCGTTATTTTTCCTTCATGTTTGAAGGATATTTTCACTGGATAATTCCAGTATAAAAACGTTTGTCTTCCTTTAGCACTTTAAGTATGTCATGCTAGTCTCTCTCCTGGCCTGTAAGGTTTCCACTGAGAAGTCTGTTGCCAGATGTACTGGAACTCCTTTGTATGCTATTTGTTTCTTTGGCTGCTTTTAGGATCCTTTTTTATCTTTGACTTTTGGGAGTCTGATTATTAAATGTCTTGAGGTAGTGTTATTTGGGTTAAATCTGCTTGGTGTTCTATATAATCTTCTTGTATTTGAATATTGGTATTTTATATCTCTAGATTTGAGAAGTTCTCTGTTATTATCCTTTTGAATAAATTTTCTACCCCAGTCTCTCTCTCTACTGCCTCTTTATGGCCAATAACTCTTAGATTTGCCCTTTGGAGGCTATTTTCTAGATCTTGTAAGCATGCTTCATTCTTTCTTATTATCTTTTGCCTCCTGACTCTGTATTTTAAAATACACTGTCTTCAAGCTCACTAATTCTTTCTTCTGCTTGACAAATTCTGCTGTTAAGAGACTCTGATGCATTCTTCAGTATGTCAGCTGCATTTTTCAGCTCCAGAGTTTCTGCTTGGTTCTGTTTAACTATTTCAACCTCTGTTAAATTTATCTGATAGGATTCTGAATTTCTTCCCTGTTATCAACATGATTTTGTTGAGCTTCTTCAAAATGGCTATTCTGAATTATCTGTCCAAATATTCATAAATCTCTGTCTGAGATTGGCCCCAGGTGGGTCCATAGATGTCGTCCAGAAGGCACGGCCTATAGTTGGGAATCTTAGGAGTCTACCTGATGCTGTATTCTACTGAGGCTGCGCTGGCATCCAAGCCACAAGACAAAGTCCTTTCCACTATTCCCTCCCCTTTCCTCAAGCAGAGGAGTCTCCCCATGGCCACCACTGTCCTAGGCCCATGGTGAGTACTACCTGGCTACCACCAATGTTCATTCAAGACCCAAGGGCTCTTCAGATTATGGTGAATGCTTGTAGTCCTGATTCTCTCCTTTCAGGGCAGTGGGCTTCCCTCTGGCCCAGTACGGGTCCAGAAATGCCATCCAGGAGCCAAGACCTAGAATTGGGGCCCCAGAGTCCCACTTGGTACTCTACCCAACCGTGGCCAAGCTGGTACCCAAGCTGCAAGACAAAGTCCCCTTTACTCTTCCCTCTCCTTTCCTTAGGCAGAAGGGGTCTCTCCCTGTGGCCACCATAGCTGGGAATATACTGGGTCACACATGAAGCCAGTGTGGCTCTGAGTCTCACCCAAGGCCTGCGGCCAGTACTACTTGGCTAACACTGCTGATTATTCAGGGCCAAAGTGCCCTTTAGTCAGCAGGTGATGAATTTTGCCAGAACTGGGTCCTTCTGTTCTGGCAGCGGGTTCCCTTCTGGTAAGTTTAGAAATGTCATCCAGAAGCTAGAGCCTGGAATGAGTGCCTCAGACCTCTGCTTGGTGTCCTAGTCTACTGTGGCTGAGCTGGTATCCAATTTGCCCAAAGAAAAGTCCTCTTTACTCTTCTCCTCTCCTCAAGCAGAGGGAAAGAATCTTTCCTGGAGCTGTAAGCTGTGCTGCCTGGAGTTGGGGGAGAAATGACACAAGCACTCCCTTGATCACCCCAGCTGGTGTCTCACTAGGTCACATGCCTCCCAAGTACACTGGCTCCGAACACAGCAGAGCACTAGGACTTGCCCAGGAATTGCAGTCCTTCTGGCCCAGACTGCCTTCCAAATTTATTTAGGATCCCAGAGCACTTTAGCCCACTTTGGCGGGGTTTGCCAGAACTCAGGTTCTGACTGCTGGGATGGATGATTTGCCCCTGGCTAAGGGCATGGGCACTGGCTAAGTTCTGCCCCGTTGCTTTCCACTGTGAGAGGGCAGCACTGAGTTCCAATGCAATGTCCCACAGTCACTGTGCTCTCTCCCAAAAGTGCACATATTCTCTCTCCATACCACACTCAGTGCATCTTTAATGTGATTTTAATACCAAGTACTGTAATCACTCATCTGATTTTTGGCTCCTATGAAGGTGCTTTTTTGTGTGGATCATTGTGCAATTTGGTGTTTTTGCAGGGTAGACAATTGCTGGAGGCTTCTTTTCAGCCAACTTGCTCTACCTCCTCTTGATTTGCTAATATTTCATTGAGGAGTTGTACATCTATGTTCATGAGAGATTGGTTTTTAATTTTCCTTTCTTATAATATCTTAATCTGGTTTCGGTATTAGGCCTCATAGGATGACTTAAGAAGTACTCCCTCTGCTTCTGTTTTCTGGAAGAAATTGTAGAGAACTGATACTATTTATTCCTTAAACGTTTGGTAGGATTCACCAGTGAAACCATCTGGGCCTTGTACTTTCTTTTTTTGGAAGGTTACTAATCATTAATTCAGTATAAAACCAGCCTTGCATTCTAAGAATGAGTGAGAGGCATACAGTTTAATTCCATCACAACTGATCAGAAAACATACTTCATATAATTTCAATTCTTTTAAATTTGTTAAGTTTGTTTTATGTCCCAGGATATGGTCTATCTTGGTAAATGTTCCATGTGCACTTGAAAAAAATGTGTATTCTGCTGCTGTTGGATGGAATGTTCTATAAATGTCACTTAAATATTGTTGGTTCATGTTGTTAATGTCTTCGAATCTTTGATGATTTATTTATTTATTTATTTATTTATTTTTCTAATGGTTCTACCAGTTAGTGATAAGAAGGATGTTGAAGTCCACACTGTAATTGTGGATTTATCTATTTCTTCTTTCAATTCTGTCAGTTTTCACATTATTTTACAATTTTGTTGTTTAGTGCATACTATTTTAGGGTTGTTATGTCCTCTTGGCTTGGGATTTGCTCAGTTTCTTAAATCTGAAGATGTCTTCCACCAAATTTGGGGAGTTTTCAGCTATTATTTCTTTAAGTATATTTTCAGCACTGCACTCTTTCTCCTGTCCTTATGGAACTCCAGTAGATCTAAAGAGTATTTAGATCTTGGAGTATTTTCCCATAGGTCCCTAAACCTAGATCTAAAGAGTATTTAGATCTTGGAGTATTTTCCCATAGCTCCATAAAGTCCTATTCATTTTTTAAAAACCGATTGGTTTTTTTTCTCTGTTCAGATTGTATAACTTTTATTGGTCTATCTTCAAGTTCAATATTTCTTTCCTCTGTCATCTCCACTCTGCCATTGTGTCCATCCAGTGAATGTTTCGTTATTTTATATATATATATATATATGTTCCATATGAAGATAAAATATATATAAAGTTCTAAAACTTCCATCTGGGGCTGGGTGTGGTGGCTTATGCCTGTAATCCTACCATTTTGGGAGGCTGAGGCAGGCAGATCACTTACGTCCATGAGTTTGAGACCAGCCTGGGCAACATGGCAAAACTCCATCTCTATAAAAAATACAAAAAACTTAGCTGGGCATGAAGGCACGTGCCTGTAGTCCCAGCTATTCAGGAGGCTAAGGTGGAAGGATCGCTTGAGCCCAAGAGTTGGAACTTGCAGGTGAGCCGAGATCATGCCATAACGCTCCAGCCTGGGTGACAGAGACAAACCCTGTCTCAAAAGAAATGTTAACAAATAAAAAATAAAATAGGCTAGGCACAGTGGCTCACACCTGTAATCCCAGCACTTTGGGAGGCTGAGGCAGGCAGATTGCTTGAGCACAGGAGTTTGAGAGCAGCCTGGGCAATGTAGTGAGACCCTGTCTATATTTTTTTAAAAAATGATTTAAAATAAAATAAATCTTCCATTTGGGGTTTCTTTTTTTTGTTGTTGTTGTTGTTGTTGTTGTTTGTTTTTTGAGACAGAGTTTCACTCTTTGTTGCCCAGGCTGCAGTGCAATGGCACAATCTTGACTCACCACAACCTCCGCCTCCCGGGTTCAAGCGATTCTCCTGCCTCAGCCTCCCAAGAAACTGGGCTTACAGGTGCGTACCACCATGCCCAGCTAATTTTGTATTTTTAGTAGAGACGGGGTTCCACCATGTTGGTCAGGCTGGTCTCGAACTCCCGACCTCAGGTGATCCGCCTGCCTCGGGCTCCCAAAGTGCTGGGATTACAGGCATGAGCCACCAGACCCGGCTGGAGTTTCTTTATATCTTCTGTTTATTTATTGAAACTTTGCTTTTTGAGTGTTAATAGTTTCTCATTAAAAGTTTTTTTTTTTTTAATGATAGCTGCTTTAAAAATCCTTGTCAGACAATCCCAACGTCAGTGCCATCTTGGTATTGGCATCTCGTGATTGTCTTTTCTCATTCTGGTTGACTTTTTCTGTTTTCTGACATGACAAGTAATATTCAGTATTATCAGTCCTTTGGGTATTATGAAACTCTGATTCCTTTTTATATTTCTACTTTAGCATGCATTCAACCGTTTAAATTCAGAATGCACATCATGACTCACTTTTGTAGTGAGTTTGAATGTCAATTTGGTTTCAAATTCAGCGTTATCTTGGTCTGCTCTGCCTGTGTGCTACCCAGAGACCAGTCTGAAACCTGAGTGGTATTCCACATCATAGCTCAGTTCTTAAAGCTTGTGCTGTGTTAATTCTGATGAGTTTCACACATAGGCCACTTGGGGATGTGCACAAATTGAAAGACCCTTTTTCTGCAGCTTCCTCCTCTCTGTAATTCTGCCCACACTCTCTAACTGTGAGGGGGTAGGTGCTGCCTCTGTTACTGCAGGGCAGACGGTAGTCAACAGGACTCTACCCTAGAGTCTCCATAGCATCCCAAGGGAAGAAGGAGGAGTGAGGGGTGTTACCTCTTATCACATTAGTGCAGGATGGGGCTCGTTAATAGGTTGCAGTGAGCCGAGATCGCGCCATTGCACTCTAGCCTGGGAGACAGAGCAAGACTCCATTTCAAAAAAAAAAATTAAAAAAGGGCCATCCTTCATTACTGTCCTCTTCTAAGTCCTTTGACTAGAGAAAGCATTTTCCTTAGGAGTTTTGTTGTCTGTGCTGGTTGGTCATCTCGGATTGTGCCTTCCTCTAGTGCCCAGGTTGAAATATGTGAACGCTATGGAAGCCTCTGAGAACTCCCTGCCAGGTCATCCCTTGAGACTCAAGTTGCCTAGCCAGTCTGCCTAGTTTACTCCACCTTCAGAGGTTTTTGATAGTTGCTTTATGTATTTTGTCTAGTTTTTGGTTATAATTCGCAGAAGGAATAGGGTGGAATCCACTTACTTTAGCTTGTGTGAAAATGGAAGCCCCATGTATTTTTTAATCAACTTTTTGAGGTATAATTTACATGAAATAAAATGTATCCATTTAAAGTATACATTTCCATGAGTTTTGACAAATGTATATACCCATGTAACCCTAACCACAATCAAGATATAGAACATTTCCATTACCCCAAAAGGTTCCCTTTGTCTTCCTTCCTAGTCAGTTTCCTCCATCCTAAAGCTTCAGACCTGGCCTGATTTCTGCCAGTATAAACTGAACTTGCCTTTTCTAGAGTTCCATATGAAGAAAATCACATAGAATATAATGTTTGTAAAAGTCTGGGCTGGGCGCGGTGGCTCACGTCTGTAATCCTGGCACTTTTGGAGGCCAAGGCGGGTGGATCACGAGGTCAGGAGATCGAGACCATCCTGGCCAACATGGTGAAACTCTGTCTCTACTAAAAATACAAAAATTAGCTGGGCATGGTGGCACGTGCTTGTAATCCCAGCTACTCAGGAGACTGAGGCAGGAGAATAGCTTGAACCAGGGAGTTGGAGGTTACAATGAGCCGAGATCACACTACAGCACTCCATCCTGGTGACACAGTGAGACTCCGTCTCCAAAAAAAAAAAAAAAAAAAAAAAGTCTGACTTCTTTTACTTAGTTTAATGTCTGTGAGATTCATCCACATTGTTGGCATATCAGTTCATTCCTTTTTATGTTTGTTTTTGCTTTCATTTGGATTGTCACTATCCTGTGCTCTTGCCTGACAGATCCCAAGAGCCTACTGACCACAGCAGCTCCTGTTACCACAGCTGCCATTTCTGCTCTCAGTGCTACTGCTCATTGATCCCAGGGAGGAAAATTCTGGTGCATCACTTAGCACTTATTTCAGGTATGGTTAAGACATTTCAGAATAAAAGGATGGTTTCTTCTGGATGTATCTGAATTGATCTGCTGTCATATACTGATGAATCACATGCTCAGACCAAAGTACATAAAAAAGTCATTCTCTTGCCAGAGAATTTTAGGGGTTTGTAACCTTGGTCTTATATTGCTCCATGGCCTATGAGTTAGTAACAGGACTAGTGAAATTCCTAGTAAAGGACTTATTCCCATAGTCCTGTTACTACACGATTACCCATATCCTTTGATGATCCATCTACTGCAAACTCTTAGAATCTACTGGACAGTCGTCTTCGTTTTATGTAAGAATGACCACTGTATCATCATATGTCAATGTCTTGCATAACTGTCACCATCCCTCCATGCTGAATACCTGGTGGCTTGTGATGAGGTGAGAACCTCACTAAACAGTCTTATCCACATCTTCAGGTTCTCTGAGGTCTTCCTTCTGTCCAGTCCATGCATTTGTATCCCTGGTGGTCGAAGTACAGTCATGCACTGCATACGATGTTCTCATCAGTGGTGGGCTGCATACACAACAATGGTCCCATAAAACCATAATGAAGCTCAAAAATTCCTGTTGCCAACTGGCAGCATAACGTCACAGAGTAATACATCACCTATTCTATGTTTAGATCTGTTCAGATACACAAATACTTACCACTGTATTCCAATTGCCTGTTACAGTATTCAACGGTCACATGCTGTATAGGTTTGTAGCCTACAAGCTACAGGTTGTACCGTATAGCCTAGGTGTGTGGTAGGTAGGCTATCCGATATAGATTTGTGTTAGTATACTCTATGATGTTCACACAATGGTGAAGTCTCCTAATGACACATTTCTCAGAATGTCTGCCCATCACTTTGGCCAGCTGACTCATTTTGTGATGGCAATTGTCAGACCAATTGAAGGGTGATCTGACTTGTATATTCTCTTGGTTAATTGTATTTACAGATTGGATACATGATTTCTGTGACTGCTGTCTTCACAAACTACATTTGAATATATAAATGAAGGGCTAGGTGGTTTTTGTACAGGGAAACAAAGCCAGTTTTGCTTTCTACCAATGCAAGGTTAGATAAATTCTTTTCAGAAAGATGACTATTTCCCATTTAGCAAAGTCCTCAGATACAGAGATGCCAGGTATTTTTCGTTATGTTGGTTTCTGTATTGCTATCTGTTCAGACACAAGCTTCCTTAAAAATGTGCTTAGTTGTAATTTCTTCATAGATTTCAACCAAAACAACATATTGCAAGATTGAATGCAGAAGATGTGAGAACTCATTTGTGTTCTATTAAGCCAAGCGTAAATGTTTAAAAATGTAAAATAATACCACTCTTC
The DNA here is from genome assembly GCF_003255815.1 of Theropithecus gelada. Lineage (NCBI taxonomy): Eukaryota > Metazoa > Chordata > Mammalia > Primates > Cercopithecidae > Theropithecus > Theropithecus gelada. The sequence goes on from NC_037678.1 coordinate 72,695,929, forward strand.
CAATATTTTTTGGGAGAAAATATATTTGTGGAAAATATACCCATCAAAGAAATATCAGAAACCTTCCAAACTGAAGGACACGTGTATCCAGATTAAAATGACCTTCCAAATGCTTAACATAGTAAACAAAAAACAGGAGGAAAAGGAGGGGAGAAAAGGAAAAAAGAAGACTCACACAAAGCTATATTATGACATTTCATCATACCATAGATAAATTAGATCCTGAAAGATTTCGGAAAGGAAATGAGATCACACATAAAGGAACAGGAATCAAAATGACATTACCCTTCTCAACAACACTGGAAGCTCCACAAGAGTGCAGCAATGCTTTCATCCTCAGAGAAAATAATTATCAACACAAAATAATATTCCCAGCTAAACTATCAATTGTCAGAGTAGAAGAAAGGCATTTTTAGCCATTGTGTGGGAGTGTTATAATAATGGTCCTAGTGAACCACACCTCCCTGTATCCACACCACTTTGCAATGGGAAATTTGCTGTTTCTCCTAGCGAGAGGGGGCGTCTATTTCTTTACCCTTGGGCCTGGGCTGGCCTGGTGACTTGTTTTGACCAATACATGGAAGAAGTGACATTATGTGAGTTCTGCAGCCAAGGCTTTAAGAGGCCTTGAAGTTTCTCCTCTCACCTTCTTGGAACCTTGAGACCACCATGCTGTGAGAAGCCTGGGCATATCTACTGGAGGCCGAGGGGCCACATGACATGTCTAAAACTCATACGTCAAGATACAGTAATATAATGTGAAATTCCTAGAGCAGTGTAATGCTAGTCTCTATTTGGCTACCTTTTTCTTTAGAATTGTTTATATAGTTAGTGTATGAGATTTTTGTTATATTTTGCAAATATTTTCTCTCCATTGTAGCTCATCTTTTAGCTTTGTTTATGGCATGTTTTTATGATAGAGAAGTTTCATTTTTTATTTTTAGGTGGTTATATCTATTAATAATTTCCTTTGTGTCTTTGAGGTTTTGTTGCTTAAGAAGGACTTCTCAAAGATTTAACCTTATTTTTTACTTAAAAAGCAAAAAACAAAACAAAACAACAACAAAAAAAACAAAAACGAAAACAAAAAAAAAATGATCACAGTGTAAGCCAGTATAAGCAACTGGTTAGTGCAGGATGGTGGTAGTTATTATCAAAGAGAGCTGAGTCTAAAGCTCTGAGGAGTGGTCTGGAGAAAGCCAGGCAGGGACTTGCTGCTTTTCTATTCTACCTCTTATAATCCAACCTGAAAGCTGCACCAATCAAGTGTGTCCTGAATCTGACAATTCACTATCTTCACTTCTGCCAATCTGCTTCAGGCCTCCATCCTTTCTTGCCTAAATGAACCCCAAAGGTGGCTTGTATCCTGCATCCATCCGCCTCTCTTGTCCTTGTTTCAGTTATCTATTGCTGTGAAAGAAACTTCAAAACCAAGTGATTCAATCTCACAATTCTGGTTTTCCTGGGCTGAGTGGGGTGGTTCCTCTATTTGTGTGATGTGGCTGGAGCTGTGGGCATTTGTGGGCTTGAATGGGCAGAATGTTCACTGTGGTTCACTCACCTGGTGGCAGTTGGCTAGGTTCTCAGCTAGGACAATGGCCTCTCCATGTAGCTTGGGCTCAGAGCTAGTGTTCTGAGGAGGAGGTAGAAGCTGGCAGTGCTACTGAGGCCTGGGCTTGAAGTCCCAGAACATCCTTTCCCACTGCCTTGTAATGATCAAAGTAGTCACAAGGCCAGCCTAGATTCAAGGGCTTGGAGGAATACTACCTTTCAGTCAATTTCCCAGTTTCCAGAGAATTTTAAAAAACAAACAGGGCTCGACACAGTGGCATGTGCACCTGTAGTCCCAGCTACTTGGGAGGCTAAGTTGGGAGGATCACTTGAGCCTGGGACGTTGAGGTTGCAGTGAGCTGTGATTACACCACTTCAACCGGCGTGACAGATCAGACCTTGTCTGAAAACACTCTCCCCAAAACAAGTAGACATAATTTTCCTGCTGAAATCCACTGCTCACTAGACTTACATTGTAATAGCCTGCCTCACCTGGCCCCTGCCTAACTCTGTCCCTCACACCTTTGCTCTGTCCCTAAAGGTCATACTGCTGTTTCCCCAGCACACAAAACTCACCACCCCTCAGGGACTTAGCCTAGAGCAATTTTCCTCCAGGCCTTCACTTGGCCACTTCACTCCATTGCTTCCAGATGGCTGACATTATTTGCCCATCTGTTTTGGGTCTCCTTCACTGGCATGAATGTAAGGTCCTTGCCAGCAGCGCTTTTCTGTCCTATCCTACATTCACTCTTAGCATCTAGAATGGTGTTATCACAGGAATGGCATAGAAGTATACTCTGTGGTTAACTGAATTTACTTGCCTAAATCTTGGGCACGTGCTGCTTTGAGAAATATACAAATTAATGTTAAAACAGAACCACAGTGGTCAGTAGCAGGCACATCCAACAATACACTAATCCTGCATACACATCCACTGGCACGTGTCTACTTTCCTAACAAGAGCTGACAGCCATTTTGCTGCATGCTGTACAGGGCAGCTGCTGCTGCAAATCCAGCCTCTGATGGGCCCATAATCGATCTGCCGCATGCCTTGAACTCAGGGAGCTCAGATGAACTCATCACACACTCCCGCCAGAAGCTAGTGGACTGCTGGCCTTGACATTTTAATTCATTTTTGATATCAGCTGCCCTTCACTGATTCATTGAATTATAGAGGTCTGAACGAGAATCCCTACACTGGCTTCTCAATGGTTCTTAAGAAGCCAGTGTAAACCCAAGGTCATCAACCCGTTCCCACATTTATCCAGGAAGCAAGAGGTGTGGTGAGGGCAGAATTCTAACAGACACGCATTCCACATGTGTCAGAGACAAAACTAAGTCCAAGATAAAATCGACAAAGGCTATTTATTCATAAACTTGCAGCAAGGGAACCCTTCTGCTGAAAGCTTTGTTTCAGTAAGGGTTCAGAGGTGTTAGATGTTATAGAATAAAAAGGGGAAATACTGACAGTGTTGACTTGGCACATGCCATATAAGGGTAGGAGTTACGGAATCAAGCCAAGAGACAAACTGGTCTTCAAGTACATTTGACCATCTTCGATTAGCTTCAAGGAGGCAAGTGAGCAGTTTGGGAACATTTCTAAAGAGGAAAGGGGCGGAGAGTTTTCTGTGGTCAGACATTTCCTGGAAAAAGTGAACGTTGATGGGATTCTTTATTGCAGTCTATCATCATGGTTCTTAGGGGTGTAAAAAATAGAGGTTTCTCTTCAAAGACTTTCCTCCCTGTCTAAGAATAAATAGTAACTTCTCTTCGGAGCAAAATTTATTCAAAGACCTGTGCTAACACTCTTAAGTATCTGCTAGCTGTAATAAAGAAATCAATGCCCTTTATGTTCTTAGCTCCACAATTTAGCTATTTGCCCTGGCATGCTTATACTGGTCCAAGCAAGCATTAGGTCATAGCCTATTCCTCTTCCTTATTTGAAGGTACTTTTTACCTTTCTCAGCATTCCACAAGTTACTTCCTCCTTCCTTTGTTCTCCTCTGCCTCTTTAAAAAAGTTCTAAGTTGCTAGTCAATCAGGACAAATACAGGATGTGAGGTCCCGTTCCAGCCAGTGGAAACTGGACACAGCAGTAAAGTGACTTGTCAAGTTATAAATAATCCTGTCTCCTTTGTTCGGTGTACTCTCGTGGCAAAATGCTGGCGAGTGTACCCTTTCTGCAGAAAGTATAAAAACGACCTTGCTGAGGAAATCAATGTTCAAATGCTATTTCTTTATGGCACTGAAGAACAAGCATTTCAAACGGGGTAGGGTGGGTGGTGGTTGTGGTATGTGGTTGCCACAGCAGTAAGTTTCTCACATGGATCATTAAATTTCAAATAATTAAAATTTTAAAGATGGAAGGTATCTTAAAGTTCATCTGGTCACTGTGAACCACCCACATTCCCACTCTCATCCCAAGTTCTTCTAATGGATGGAAAAACTCAGACAAAAGGTAATTTGGTGTCTAACCCTTAGCAAAGGTTAGATGTAGAATTAGAAGTTTTCCTGAATCCTAGGGCCGTAATATAACCATCATGCATTTCAAAAGTAAAACGAAAAAAGAAATTTAAAAAAAGAAAATACAGTAAGTAGTCCTATAAACCACTTCTAGCTGGGTCCACTGGTCCCCCTGCTTCTTGTTTATTAACACAATCTGTTCAGGGGCTCTAGGGCTCAGAGCTTTAGGGGAGTCTGAGCCCTTCTCCAGCCCTGGGGTGATGGTTCTTGATTGATCCAGGTCAAATTCTCCACAGATTTAATTCTGGCCAATGAGTATGAGAAGAAATGAGCAAATGGAAGGGTGTCGTAGTCTACTTTTGCTGCTATAACAAGAATACCACAGATGGGGTAAATTATAATGAACAAAAATTGATCCCACAGTGTTCTGGAGGCTGGAGAGTCCAAAATAAAGGTGTTGGCATCTGGCGAGGGGTTTCTTGCTGTCACTCCATGGTGGAGGGTGGAAGGGCAGAAAGAGAGAGAGGGCTGGAGGCCAAGAGGTGGCTGAACTCATCTTTTTATGAGGAACCCACTCCCATGGTAACAGCATTAATCCATAATGAAAGCAGAGCCCCTATGACCCAACCATTTCCCATTAGGTCCTACCTCCCCACACCCACTGCACTGGGGATCAAGTTTCCAACACGTGGAACTTTGGGAGACACGTTCACGCCATAGCAGAGGACTGCTGGAGAAAGGAAGGTTTTTTAAAGTTTTTTTAGGACACCATGGAAGTGATAGCCATTTTCTGCCATTGGACATGAATGGTGTTTTTGTTTTTGGCATGGGAAAAGGCTTATACAACTCTGGTCAACTTGGCAGCACTAATCAAAAGTCATAAAATCTCCTTTGACCCTAGAGATCCCTTACTATAAATAGTAGTATATCCTATAGAACCTAGGTATTTAGGAAAGAAAAAAAATGTTCAAAGATGTATTGACTTTTAATCAAAGCAAGTAACTGGACATAGCCCAAGTATTCAAGTACAGGCTATCAGGAAACACTGTGAAGGACTTTGAAATATGTCTTGCCCACCACCCCCACCCCTGCCTCCAATTACTGGGTGTTCCATCTAATCTAGTCCACTTTCTGAGTTGATTCCCCCTTTCATTTCACTGCCTTTGAGCTACTTTACAATTATGTAAATTAAGGGAAACTGATAATGCAGAGGATTCTTGTTCATAGAAATGCAAATTGTGACCAATGGAATGTAACTGATTATTGTTCTGCAGATATTGGCCAATTGTGCCAGTTTTGTAACTATGAAGCAAACTCATTTCAGCATCCCTGCTAGGCTTATAATTATTTGTTCTTTGGATTCTCCTTTGAGCCAATTAAAGTGTCCTACTGGTTCTCTCAATAATTAACACGTTAAATACAATCTTTAACATGCTAATTTTATATTTGTATGAGTCATAATTTTAACTTCTAAAAAATCCTTTAACAAGGTAGTTAAGTAAATTTAATGTTCATGTGACATAATTTACTTACAGCCCTCTTAAAACAGTTATGAAAACCATATGGCAACATGGACAAATATTCCTGATAAAAATAGCAAGTGGGGAAAAAAGCAGAAATGCAAAATTTGTACTATGCTGTGATTAAAGCTAAATGTTTTAAGTGCTTAGGGCAAGAAATAGAAAGGAGAAAAAAAATTGAAGTTGGATTTGTTAGGGTAGTAGGATCCTGGATAGATTAAAAAAAAACAAACAAACCCTGACTTACTATTCTGTCATACATTAAAACTAATATTGGCCAGGCGCGGTGGCTCACGCCTGTAATCCCAGCACTTTGGGAGGCCGAGGCGGGCAGATCACGAGGTCAGGAGATCGAGACCATCCTGGCTAACACGGTGAAACCCTTTCTACCAAAAATACAAAAAATTAGCCAGGAGTGGTGGCATGCGCCTGTAGTCCCAGCTACTAGGGAGGCTGAGGCAGGAGAATCGCTTGAACCTGGGAGGCGGAGGTTGCAGTGAGCCGATATCGCGCCACTGCACTCCAGCCTGGAAGACAGAGCGAGACTCCATCTCCAAAAAAAAAAAAAAAAAATTCCTACTGTTGTAACAAATGGTTTAAAGCAACACTAATAATAAATTCTGCAGTTCTGGAGGTCGGAAGTCCAAAGTGGGCATCACAGGGCTAAAATTAAGGTATGGATAGGGCTGTGTTCCTTTCAGTCCTACGGGAAAATCCGTTTCCTTGCCCTTTCCAGCGTCTAGAGGCTGCCAGCATTCCTTGGCTTGTTGCTCTCCTTCCTCCATCTTCAAAGCCAATAGCTTAGCATCCTCAAAAGTCTGTCCACCCTCACATCGCCTTCACTAATGCTTGTATGGATCCATGTGCTTACCCTGCATCCGCCCAGGTAAATAAGGATACTCCTTCTATCTCAGCGTCCTTACTTAACCATATCTGCAGAGTCCCTTTTGCCATGTAAGGTGACACATTCACAGGTCCTGGGGATTAGTATGTGAACATCTCTGAGGAACCCCATCCCCAATCCAGAGGATTTCCCTGAAATGCAAGTTCAGTGAGAACAGCTTCCCATATGCCTGAGTGAAGGCACAACACTGACTGCTGAGTGCAAAAGGACAGTGTGGGGTTCCATTTAAATTAGATTTCAGAAGAGGCAACACTAGCCTATGGTAGAAAAGAATTACAATGATTGCCTCTCAGGGCAGGGTGGGGTTGACTGGGGAAGGCCATGATGGAATTTTCTGGTATGGTGATGTTCTTTATTCTGGCAGGGGCACAAAAGTGTAAACAAACATTACTCTAGTCAATGATACATCCTGGGGGAATTGTAGTGATGTCTGCCATTTACTCTGAAGGATGTAATGGATAGATTGATGGACAGATAGACAGACAGGTGATATATAGGTACAGTAACATGTTTATGATAGAATCTAGGTGGTGGGTATACAGGCATTCATTTTAATAATCTTTGTTGACAATTTTTATAAAAATGTTGGGGACAGTAAGATATGACCCTGGAATATGACTCTGGCACTCTAAAAATTATAAATTAACAAAAGAACTTAGAAAGCCATTAAGCAAGCTCTTGAATAATTTCCTATTTAAAATCAATGGTTCTCAACCTGGGCAATTTTGGAAGGTGTCTAGAAAGGTGTGGGAGCATTCTTGACGGTTTCCAGAACTCTCAGTAAGGGCAGGGTGTTACTGGCACCCAGGGCAGGGTCCAGAGAAGCTACTGCAACCACACAGCCTCTCCACAGGACTGTCTTTCTACACTAAATGTTACTGAGGAATACCAATTTAAAATCAGAATCTTCTCTTCGTATGTCTTCATTAATTTGCTTGCAGTTGCTTGTAGCACATCTCCAAGTGGACTGTGACTCACTTCTCGAAAGTGTGTTGTATCTCCCACTTCTCTGTAACCCAAGAACACCCAGCATAGTACTCTACCCAGAACACATACTTAATAAACATTTGGTAACAGGGGAGGGGATGTTCCCTGACTATCCCACCTTGCCCTTCAGGCAGTTCCTTTGATACAAACCTACCCCACATTCCCCCTTCTCCTCCGAACCCCAACCCCTTAATAGCCAGTGAGGAAGGATGTTCCCTGCTGCATTCTTCTGCCAAGACAATCTTGAAACTACATCCCCACTGCCACCCTCCTTCACCCTGCCCAACCCCATCCCCCTGCACCAAATGGCAGGGGAGGCACTTGAAAATAACCACCATGACACAGAGCTGAGAAAAGCCGGCATAAAGCACTTTTATTGCAATAATAAAACTTGAGACTCATATATGGTGCTGGGGGGAGGGGGCAGCAATGATTTCTCTCACCAAATCACTACACAGGACAGCAAAGGGGTGAGAAGGGGCTGAGGGAGGAAAAGCCAGGAAACTCTGAGATCAGCAGAGGGAGCCAAGCATCAAAAAACAGGAGATGCTGAAGCTGCGATGACCAGCATCATTTTCTTAAGAGAACATTCAAGGATTTGTCATGATGGCTGGGCTTTCACTGGGTGTTAAGTCTACAAACAGCACCTTCAATTGAAACTGTCAATTAAAGTTCTTAAGATTTAGGAAGTGGTGGAGCTTGGAAAGTTATGAGATTACAAAATTCCTGAAAGTCCATTAGAAAAACCACAGGACGAAAAAAAATAAAAACAAAAAAAATAAGCCAGGCCACAAAGAAGGCTTCAGAGGTCCCTGCTGGCCCAGGGACAGATACCTGTAGTGTCCAGCATCGCAGTGAACATGATCTGCTTTCAAAGGCAGAGGGTTTAAGGGGAGGATGGGGTGGGAATGGTGGAGGCAAAGGCTCTCCCCATCCCCACCTCAGTTTTAGGTAGGGCTTTTAATTTAACCCAAGGACATCTCCCAACTTGGAGAATAATTCAGTCCTCAACAGCGCCTCAAATCTGCTATGGCTTTGCAGCGCAGCAGCAAGAATGTTTAATATATAATAGATAAAAATTTCATCCAAAAAATTAAAATAAAATATTCTTGCAACCCCCCCAACACCAATTCCTATTCTAACGTTAACCTATCACTTGTGCTGTTAATACTTGACCATGTACTTAACTGGAAATCTATATCCAAAAGACTGAAACTGAATCTTCACCCCAAAATGAAAACAAAATAAAATGAATAACTTGAGGTTTATGGCATATAGTTTAGGTAAACACACATACGAGGAGAAAGGGGAAGAGGAAACAGAGGTGTCAGAAGCAAAGCTGAGTGACAGAACACATTCAGTCAGGGCAGATGTCTATACAGAGTGGAGTGGAACACCAGGAAAAGCTCCACATGGATTCATGTGCACACGTCTGGAGGCACCAGATCCCTCCATGGCAGATCTGTTGGGGACAGAAAATCTGTGAGTTTCCAGCAACTCAGTGTTCTTTGTGTGCAGTGGTGGCAGCCACGATGCCATCTGCCACGCCAAATCCCTTCCCCAACAGTTGAGCAGTCTGAGACCAAGCCACTTCTATTCCAGCTGGAGACAGCCAGAAGGCCTTGGGCTGGGTCCCAGGTGAAACAAACTTTCTGCTTAAATTGATGTGTGTGTTTGGTTTTTAATCTAAGGTTAAGTTTGCCTTGCTAAGGACAGCAGGAGGGCTGTCCACCCATGCTGCTGACAATACAGTTCCCCACTATCATTGGGTCTCCAACTGTGCTACGTATAGGCATCACCTGGCAGCTTTAAAAAACTCTAAATGCCTGGGTTCCACTCCCAGTGGTTATGATTAACTGGCTTAGGGTCTGACCTGGGCATCAGGAAAGTCTTAAAAATTTCCCTGGTGACTCTAATGTGCAGTCCAGACTGAGAATAAACTGGTCATTCATAATGTTGAGTATACTGGGAAAATATCTCCAATATTCATGCATTCACTCAACTTAAAACTTTCTGGGTTTGCCCTTGGACTTTCCTTCCAGACTCTTGCAAGAAGCTGAAACATTCTTTGGCAGTGGGTTGGGAGGGTTACTCAGGGTGACTTGTAGCCTTTATCCCTCTCTCCCCTCCCTCTACCTCATCAAGTTTACAGAAAGCCTGTTCCCAACCAGGAAAAGTAATTCCAAGGCTCCCTCAAGTACAGTTATGTTCAAAAAATGACTCAGCTCTCAAAGAACAGGAAAGGGAGTTTGGCCTAGGTGTAGACCTTTGGGCAGACAAAGGCTCTCTGTAAAGTGCCAGGGATTCCCTCCCAGCAGCAATGACAGGTGAAGAAACCAGAATTATCAAACTTAACCAGGCCTGTATTACCGAGGTATGTGTGGTTCAAACTAAGAAAGACAGTTAAAAAAGCCCCTCCACTTACACATACCCGCATTTTGTCTGTGTATAAACAAAATTTACATGTAAGTGCACAACAGGACAAGGTTACAAGTAGCTGTGACTGCCATCACAAATAGGATGGCAGCCATTTGTTGTGGCTTTCAAACAAAAGTGTCCTCACCCAGGCCTTGGCTGTGGCCCTCTGGTTCCTATGGCAGGAGGGGAGCTAATATAAAGGTCTGGGGCCAGTTGGAAGGAAGCCAATAGCATTCATGTGCTTAATGATTCTAACACTTACATGAAAGCTATGTGCTATTAGGATACTGAGTTTAGTTCCTAAGAAGTGAGGGTAGAAGAGGGGAAAATCAGCAAACAGGATCTGGTCCTACTTTGCCATTGCCTGGATGTGACCTTGAGTAAGGCCGTTCTCTCTGGCCGTTTCCTTACTGTTGCACAATAAAGGTGACGCAGAGGTCCATGAGATCCCTTCCTAGAACTGTCTGATCCAAGAGCATCCTTTCAACTTCACAAGTATCCTCTGGCTTCATTTCTCCACTTCATGCACTGATAACAAGCTGGCTTGGGGGCCTCAAGTGTCCTGGGTGTGGACCCTGAGCAGGTGGACTGATGCAGTAATGTCTCCCTCATACCATCTAACAGGCAGTAACCACAAACGGCAGTGAGGAGAGAGCTGCAGAAGCTAGGACATGATATTCATGTTCAGAGGACTTTTTCTTCCCCTGTATCTTCTAGAAACACAGGGTAGAACAAAGTCATTCATTAAGAGTCTTATTTCCAAAGAACTAAAATGTTGGCACTACAAATTTGGCCTACATTTCCGTAGTCCTCAATTCCGTTATAATTTATAAACTACATGGAAAAACACTTCATTTAAACAGCTGCCATCTCCATGAGTTCAACAAGGAGCCAATTCCTTTCCTTACGGTGACCAATTTTTACATTCAAAGCGTATACTAATAACAATGAAAGGATACTCAATACAGAAAGAATGCAGGGGGAAAAACAGCCTTGTGGTGTTTTTTGCTGTCTCTGCTGCCCATCAAACGCTGGGCATAACATGGGAGGAGCAAAGGTAGTGAAGGGCCCTTCAGCATTCCATTTCCTTACCCAAGAACAGGGAGCTAAGGGAGGAGGCCATTCCTGTCATTCCAGTTTTAGAAGCTCCACATCGAAGACGAGAGTGGCATGTGGTGGGATGATGCCTGGGTGCCCAGTGGCACCATAGGCATAATCTGGAGATATAGTCAGTTTGGCTCTCTGACCCACACTCATCTGTGAAAAGAACAAGGAAGACAGACTCAGCCGGACACACGCCCCAACTGTCTCTGTAAGAACAAGAGCTGTTTACCTAGGTGTTCCTTGGCCAGGATGGTTGTGACTTTCCAGTGACTTTGCAGCTGCACAGGCATCACCACCTCCTTATGCAGGACTTGGAGGTTGGCAGTCAGATTCCATGACCCCTGCATCTCACTCCAAGAGGTCCAATGGCAGTTCAAAACCCCTCTTGACTCTCAGAAGGGTCAGGCCCTCAACCTTTCTACCCAAGTCTTAATGATTAATGCTAGGCAGGTAACATTCCAGATGCCTCACCACCTAGTCCCCTTCAGTGGTCACTCAAAGGACACATTAAGTGACATCTATGCTCTTCTTGAAAAAGGAATACTCCATATAGGAAAACTTCAAAAAAGACAGTATGATTTTCTGGGCTACACAATAGCATGTACTGTACACCATTTGTGAAAATATTGATATACCTACAACAGAAAATGTCTTTGGAAGGACATACCAGACTTTTGCTGTGAGGAGAACGGTATGGATAGTGAGTGACCAGTAAGGAGAGATTTTTACTTTAAAAAATATATTTGTGTATATTTTCAGTTTCAAATTAAATACACAAATAAGTATAAATTTCTACTTTCTGAACAGTGACCAGGTTCTCTGCAGTATTTCCATCTTTTGACTTATCTTTGCTTTTGGTCTCCATGTGTATGTTCCTGGCTTTCCAACTCCACCGGATAAAGGATGAATAAAGAGCAAGCTCCAGGCTGTGAAGTGTCTAATCCTTGCTCCCCCCAGAAGTTGGGACATTTGGAGAAAGGTGGTAAGGATAGTGAAGTATGGCTTTACCTTGTACAATTCAAAACAATCATATACCTTGACTCAGCAATTCTATTTCCAGAATATTCTGCTAACAACTCAAAAGTCCATCATAGAAGGAGTGGTTTCATAGGCACATCCACACCAGGGATTAGTCATTAGAAAGAACATAGTGGTGGCTTTAAATGTATTAACATGAAAAGATGTCCAAGATCGATGAAAAAAAGCTGCCAAAATAGTCCTTGTGGCAGGATTCCATGCCTGCAAACATGTAAAACCAAAACAATATCAAAAGGAAAGGAAAAGGGGCACAAGTCAATCTCCCCTTCTTCCTGTGTTTTTAACTCACTTGCTGAAAAAATACGCTGTGAAGAATTTAAAAGATGTTTTATGTAGATCTCAAACTACCCAGACTTCTCACAATTGACAGGGCTGTGACTGACCCCAAAGCACCAGTTAAAGGGGGAGTCAGGCATCTGTCCAATACTCAACCATGCCTCTCCAAGCCTGGGAAGTGAAGTATGCTGATAACACTATCTCGATGGCAGATATAGCACTCAATACATACAACGCAGTGATTGTTCCAATGCTGGAACAATCATAGAAGATGGGTTGTGGTATGAACAATGGCTGGCATGCAAGATGGGGGATGGGCTACAGATCCAAGAGCCAGCCAGACTAGGGAGACAGAGGCAAAAAGCTATGGTTGGCAAGGTTTCCCAAGGGAAGTAAACTACAAAGCCTCTTCCTCACACTGCCAACACTCTGCCCTGCAGGAACAGAAACCCAGACACCTGGGAGTGGGAAGGCTTCAAGTTCCTGAAAGTTGAGCAGTTTATTTGGAGATAAATCAGTGGTATTTTATAGAGGAAGTAGAGCAATGTGTATTCTGGAAAAGAGAGAGACAGAAATCTCTCTTTTCATCTTGGTTAAATTTCTAATTCTCCTCAGTGAGAGGGAAGCAGACTGACTACCCATCATGCAGAGCCTAATTATAAAGTTCCCTGGGTCTCAGGTCACTGAAAAACATCCCTTTACCTGGTTAGAGCCAAGAAAAAATTCCTAGGTTTGATGGAAAGAAAGAATCCAACTAAAATTTGGCAACCCTGGGTCCCTATTGTCTCCTGGGAATTTTGTAGTGTTGGCAGAACAAAAGCTGTTTCCACAAATGGGGAGAAAAGAGATTAGGAAACACACTCAAGACAAACAAAAGGACTTTCTGCCTAAGTATGTCCTCTCAGAAGTGGTCTGACAAAATATGGTTAATAGTAAGATAAACACAAATTAAAACTGATGTCATTTTTTACTCATAGTGTCCTGAGGCCAAAGATTTAACAATACACTGTGATGCTGGGGCTGGGAGGAGATTGCACCTTCATAGCCTGGTAGTGGCAGTCCAGACTGCAAATCCTAGAGATGGCAACTTGGCAAGACCTGTCAAAAAACACTACACACAGCTTTTGAGCCCCTCGACCCCACTTCTGAGAATATGTCCTATGGCAACATGTGCACACACGGAAAATAAAGTCTGTACAAGGTGAGTTATTGCAGCATTGTTTATAATAGCAAAATACTGGAAATGATTCAAATACTCATTAATAGGGCACTAGCCAAGTAAATTTTAGCACACTTACATAAAGGAATACTATGCAGCTGTAACAGAGCTTACTCCTCTTTTTTGAGATGGAGTTTCGCTCTTGTCATCCAGGCTGGAGCGCAGTGGCGCAATCTCAGCTCACTGCAACCTGTGCCTCCCAGGTTCAAGCGATTCTCCTGCCTCAGCCTCCCAAGTAACTGGGATTACAGGCACCTGCCACCACGCCCGGCTAATTGTATTTTTAGTGGAGATGGGGTTTCACCATGTTGGCCAGGCTGGTCTCGAACTCCCGACCTCAGGTGATCCACCCGTCTCGGCCTCCCAAAGTGCTGGGATTACAGGCGTGAGCCACTGTGCCCAGCCTACTCCTCTTTTACGTACTGATATTGGGAGTGTCAAAAATGCATTAAGTGAAAAAGTAAACTGCAAAACAGTATGTGTGTGAAAGCAAGAAAAAAGTTATGTTTTTATACGTGCTTAAATGACAGTACAAGAAGCATTAACAACAGGTGCTTCTTGTGGGGATATTGGTCAGATGGGATGGGATGAGACTTTTCACTTTTTTTATTTTTGAACCGTAGAAATATGCCACCTATAAAAATAATATAAAAGGTAAATACTAGGAAGCAAAACAAAACAAATGAGAGAGCATACCTGGGCAACCCCTTCTTCCCAGCCTCGGATCACCTCCTGCTTGCCTAGCATAAACTTAAAGGGCTTGTTTCTGTCCCGGGAGGAATCAAATTTCTTTCCATCTTCAAGCATCCCTGTGAAAAAGGCCACTGTAACATGAGCAACAGAGTAATGACATAAGGCAAGTCAGAGACCAGCAGCAGAGCACTCATCAGAGATGCCAGTGCTGAAGAGTCTGGCAGGAACTGCGGTACATAGGGAGGGTTTCCTGTGACCTCACTGGGCATCTAAGAAGTTGGGGTAGCCCTAACTCCAGACCTGTGAATGCTCTTCCCTGACTCTAAGAAATTAAGTCATCTACAAAAGGACTCCATGTACCAGAGGTGGGTGGCAGTCCACCTTGTTCTGGAGATGGGGAGTATAAACTTCCTCCTGCCTTGACTCTCCTAGCACCCTGTGGATTTTCTCCCCAACTAAAAATAACTGTGGTCCCTTGAGGTGCACACAATGTCTAGAAGTCAAACACAGTGCAAGAAGCAATATTCCTTCCCAAAATCCCCCATCATCTTTCACATGTAATGTGTTTATATATTGCTCCGCCATTGTTCAGTGCAGGCAAATCCCCCTCCACCATCTGCCACCCCCATGGTCTCCTCTGTGGTTCACTAATTGTGACCTACACACATTGCTGCTCTCCAGGCTGTGGGTCAGCACTATGGGATGTGATAAGAGGAAGCTGTAAGGCAAGCTTTCACCCGCATTCTAGTGCCAAGTGTCTCACATCAACAGGGAACCTGGGGCATAAAGCTGGGCCCTTGTAGTCTGGTTCCTGAGTTGTCATAATTTTCCTGGGAAAAGTAAAAACCAACCTGGGCTGAAGTAGGGAAATGAAAGAATTTGTGCAGCATTCATCCCACTTATTTTATCCAATGCTGCCCCAGAAAACAATCTGTGCTCATTTTTGCACAGCTAATCCTTTGTAACAGAGATAACTGAAGAGAACAGCAATACTAAGGAGGTTTAAATGGTTGCCCTTGAAGAATTAACTCAGTAAACCCAGCCAACTGCTAGCAACTCTGTGGGCAGTAGTTCCACTCTGAGTTACTCTAAATGGGCTAGGCGCTTTCCACACGTGAACTAATGCAATTCTTTCTCCACAGCACTATCCCCATTTCACAGATGAAGAAACTGAGGCAGACAGGGAGAAGTGAAGTAGCTTGCCAAAATAGTAAAACTACACTATAAATTATAAACCCAAATACCATGCTCCTTCTACTATCCCAGTTTCCCAGAAGTGGGACAAGCCACGACGGCGCCTTCCAATAAAAGGGGAACTCCAGAGATGCTATGAGGAAAGAGGAACAGACATCTGCAATAGATATCTGCAACTTCCTTTTCAAAAACACCATCAGCATTGCTTTCTCAGGAAGCCGCTGCCAGCCTATTGTGATAGCTGACATTGAGTTCCTGAAAATTCTCTAATTAGGATCCCAGATTGGAGGGTCAGCCAGTGGTTAACATATAATGGACACAAAACTGATTTTATTGGAAGACTGGGGGTGGGCACTCACCATGGTTCTAAGCGTTACTCAGAAAATCCATAAAAACATTACAATTCTGTTGTGTAAGAGTTTAGGAAAAAACGAAAATCCTGACAAAATCCCAACCTAAAAAACAGTGTCAACACTTGTAAGTAGGATGGGGAGGCAGAGATGAATTGGCAGCGTTATCACAGCTATTGGACTATGTGGACTTTAACAAAAGAAGAAACGGGTGGGGGTTGGGTGGTGGTATCTTAACAGAGCAGGAGTAGAGACGGATGTCCTGGGGGCAGAATGGGTACTAATGCTGCCTGGACCTGGGAGCTGAGGACTAAGGTAGACAGGAGGGTAGGGACCCGTACCTGCTCCAAGGAACTGGTGCCCCTGAACTGGTGAGCTGGGGTATGCATTTAGCTCATTCGTTTACCAGAATGCAGTCACCACCTGATGAAAGAAATGACTAATGGCAGGACTTGAACAGTTCTCTATAAACAAGTACCTGGGAGAGGAACAAGTCTCCAGGCTCCACAATACCCACCAAACACACTGCCTTTACCCGTTTCAAGCTACACTTCTTACATGGAACCCAACTCAACCAACCTCAGAGGTAAGGGTGAAAGCAGGCAATCAACAGCTATGATTCTCCATTCCCTGGCCAGGCAGGGAGCCTTTCCATCCACCCTCATGAGACCGCTTATAACAGAAATAAGGAAACCAACTCCAAGGCTCAGTAACCCACCCAAGGTCAGAACCACTGAGTGGCAGGGCCTGTGAGCCACAAAGAAGATTGAAAACCAGAAAGAGCTTCTCTCTGGTCTGTGTTATTTTAAGAAAAACATGCCCATAGGGGCCACCTGGAACCAAGGCTGTGGCACCCTCACCTTCCTTTCTAATTAAACATCAACTTCTCAGGAGCACAACAGCCTGGCCCAGCAGATGAACTGGAATCAATCTAAGCCTTTCCCCTATGCCAGGGCTGGTGTGGGGTAGGCATATGGGCCAGTTTGGGCACTACTTTACCTGCTGTGAAGTCTACTGGGATCTTCCAGGAAAGTCCTACCTCATTAGTAAAAAGAAACACAAAGACTCAGGAAGAAAGTTCCTGCTCCCCCTGTTGAATGTTGTCATGTAAAGATAAGATGTTTGGAGCATGGCAGTCACCCTGTGACTGAGAAGGCCAGGCATACCACAGGGCGGTCATTCCAGTGCTCTCAGTCAGCCCTAAACCACTTCCCTCAAGACTCAGGTTCTGAGGTGATTGAAAGTGTGCTCTAAAGGTAAAACTATGGTGACAGTCAACAGCTCAATGATTGCCAGGAGTCAGGGGTAGAGGGAGGGAAGAACAGATGGAACACAGAGAATTTTTAGGGCAGTGAAAATGTTCTGTATGATACTATATATAATGGACACATGCCATTATACACTTGTCCAAACCCACAGAATGTACACCACCAAGAGTGAATCCTAATGCAAACTATGGATTTTGGGTAATCATGATGTGTCAATGCAGGTTCGTCAATTGCAACACATGTGCCATTCTAGCGGACAGTGTTGATAATAAAGAGGCTATGCATGTTCAGGGGATATATGGGAAATCTCTGTATTTACCTCTCAATTTTGCTGAGAATCTAAAACTGCTCTTAATAAAGTCTTACAAAAATAAAGAAGTCTGCTTTGCCTTATATTGGGTCTTCAGTTACCTGCAGCCAAATGAACACAACTGGCATGAGGTAAACCTTTATTTGACATGTAGTGAGCACACTATAATATAGTGCTGTCACGAGAGGAATAACAAAGAAATGGAACTCAACAACCAAAACCACAAAGAGCTATCCCTGATCTGTGACAATGAGATCAGTGTCTCATGTCAGGACCCAGTACACATACCCACATTTTGTCTGTGTATAAACAAAATTTACATGTAAGTTACTACATGGAATATACTTCTCATTTTTAAAAAGAATGCTGATTGTGACCCACTAAATTTATTTCATGATACATTAATGGTTCATAACCCACAATTTGAAAAGTACGGTATACCTATAAAAAAATTAGCCTGGCCGGGCGCGGTGGCTCAAGCCTGTAATCCCAGCACTTTGGGAGGCCGAGACGGGTGGATCACGAGGTCAGGAGATCGAGACCATCCTGGCTAACATGGTGAAACCCCGTCTCTACTAAAAAACACAAAAAACTAGCCGGGCGTGGTGGCGGGTGCCTGTAGTCCCAGCTACTTGGGAGGCTGAGGCAGGAGAATGGCGTGAACCCGGGAGGCGGAGCTTGCAGTGAGCTGAGATCCGGCCATTGCACTCCAGCCTGGGCGGCAGAGCGAGACTCCGTCTCAAAAAAAAAAAAAAAATTAGCCTATTTCTTGCCAAACTTGAACACGGCCCTGACCTGTGCAAGATTGTATTTTGATTGCAATGAAAACCACAGGGTACTGAGACAGACTCCCTAAACTTCCTTTTTATCCCTGATCAAATGCAATGCCAGGCAACCTCCAGACACTACATGCATCAATGTATCAATGTTGCTTTGCCTGAGGTGAGATACTTCAACTCTATCTGATTGGTACCAGACTAGGAGCACAAGGCGGGAGACAGCCTGAATCTGCTGCTGAGCCAGCATGAAGATGTGTATGTTCTTCAGTGGAAACTCTGGCTCTGTGTGAGGATGCCTGTCTAACCCCAGCTCTCTTAAGCCTATCTTGGACACTGAGGGGCAAGCCTCTCCCTAGTATTTTAAAACCATAAAAGCCAGGAAGCAGGATTTCTAAGTAAAGGAGCTTTAAGCAGGACCTTTGCCTAGGATCTTAATTTTCCTATGCTACTTTGGATGCTCTGTTGTCCCTGGGAAAGGGGCATGAGCCTTGCTCCAGAATTTCAGACCACAGTCACCAACTGTCAATCTCATCTACTTTCTAAGGAGAAATCTTCACAGGGAAGGGGTGGGTGGTGGCAGTGGTGTTGGGGTTCCTCAAGTCCAAGGAGAGGATTTCCCACAATCAAGTCCGAAAGCTAAACAATAATCCCCAGAAATGGGTGGGGTGGTATGTAATTAAGTGGGTGTCACACAACTGGCACAAGCTATAGGACAAGGAGAAAGAGGGCTTCCCCAGTGGGGAGGAACAGGCCACCTATCTACGGCCGTAAGTTGTCAAGCTGGGGGAGAAGGTGAAAGCAGTGTTTGTTAAGCTGGAATGAGTATGCATATAGTATTTTCAGGGGTAGGAATTATGCTGTTCAGTCTTTAATGTCAAAACAGGTAGTGAGAACTTCCATTTCTGGTCACGGTGGAGGACAGGGATCAGATTTGTTCCTGAAACAACCAGCAACCAACCAACCCCTTCCTCCCTGCAAAAAGTCCCACAGAAACCTAAAAACCACCTAGACAAAATAGCTGCAACGATGGTTTATAGGACACCAGACATCTGTAATGAAGAACAACAATCCTGAGACATGGGAAACAAGGCCAGCCCTATATCCTTGGGATTTTCCAGGGACAGGGACCTGGAGTGGAGCTCAAGGCACCTAGAGTCCATAGGACAGAGTACCAGCAGGACAGAGCTATACAGAGATCCCCAGAGATCTACAGAGGGTCCTCTTTGAGTATTCAGCAGAGTCCCTCTCGGTGCATGTATCTGAGGGAACTACTCAAGGCCAGGAAAAGAACTATCCAAAAGGCTTAGAGGAACAGTATCTAGCGCTCACACAGGGCTGCGATTACTGCTTATTACCCCCAGTCAAACTGGAGAAGTTCATGATTGACGCAGCACTAGACAGAATACTCAGGAAGATCTTGCCTATAGTAGGAAATAATCAGCCCTAAACTGAGCTCTAGACCTACCTAACAAATCACAAAAGCAAGACTCACAAGCATCAAACGGTTTCCAAGTAACTTAAATGCTTCTCGGTATAAAACTCATAAGAATAAAAATATCCAGCACCCCAAAAGGTAAAATTCACACTGTCTGGCATCCAAAGATTACCAGGCATGCAGAGAGGCAGAAAACAGGACCCACAATGAGGAGACATATCAATCAATTGAAAGCAACCCAGAACTAACACAATGTTAGAATTAGTAGAGGAGGACCATAAGACTCCAACTTTCAGAGATGAAAACTACAATATCTGAGATGAAAATTACATTGGGCTAAAATGACAAAATATCCACACATAACACAGTAAAAACTTTACACCATTATCAAGCATTAACTCAAAATGGATCCTAGACCTACATGTTAAGTACTAAACCTATCAAATTTATAAAAGAACACATAGGAAAGACATCTCTGTGACCTTGAGTTAGGCGAAGATTTCTTAGTATGATGTCAAAAAGCACTATCTATAAAAGAATAAATTGAACTTCATCAAAATAAAACAATTTCTGTACTTTAAAAAGCACTGTTAAGAAAATGAAAGACAAGCCATACATTGGGAGAAAACTTTTGTAAAGTACATATTTGATACAGGACTTATATCCAGAATATAACAAACCACCAAAATTCAACAATTAAGAAAACCAATAAAAAAGGGCTAAAGATTTGAACAGATACTTCACTGAAAAAGACAGAGGGCAGGTAAGCATATGAAAAGATGCTAAACATTCTTAGTTATTATAACAATGCAAATTAAAATCACTAGGAAATGAATCTACCACCACTGATTAGAATGAGTAAAGCTAAAAAGACCGACCACGTCAGGTATTAGTAAGGATGTGAAGGAACTGGAATTCTCATACACTGCTAGTGGGAATATAACAAAGCTTCAGAAAACAGCTTGATAGTTAAGTTAAACATACACCTCCCCATATGACCCAACCATTCTAATCTTGAGTATTTATCCAAGAGAAATAACAGGCTATGTCCATAGAAAGACTTGTACACAAATGTTCAACGCAAATTTATTAGCAATAGCCAAAAACTATAACCCGAACACCCACCAACGGTGGTAAATACAAGTATCTATACATAGAAAATTATTTAGCAACAAAAAGGAACAAACAATTGATACACTGGACAATACAGATGAATCTCAAAATAATTATACCAAGTGAAAGAAGGCAAACAAAAGAGAACATACTGTATGATTCCATTTATATAAAACTTGAGAAAATGCAATGAATCTACACTGACAAAAAAGGACATCAGTAGTTGTTACAGGAAGGTAAGGAGGGGTGAATTCAAAGGGGAACAATGACACATCAAAATTTATGAAGCTGTACATTTTAAAAATGTGCAGTATACTGGATTTCAATCGTGCCTCAATAACTTTTTTTTTTTTTTTTTTGAGACGGAGTCTCGCTCTGTCGCCCAGGCTGGAGTGCAGTGGCCAGATCTCAGCTCACTGCAAGCTCCGCCTCCCGGGTTCACGCCATTCTCCTGCCTCAGCCTCCTGAGTAGCTGGGACTACAGGCGCCCGCCACCTCGCCCGGCTAGTTTTTTGTATTTTTAGTAGAGACGGGGTTTCACCATGTTAGCCAGGATGGTCTCAATCTCCTGACCTCGTGATCCACCCATCTCGGCCTCCCAAAGTGCTGGGATTACAGGCTTGAGCCACCGCACCCGGCCAATAACTTTTTTAAAAAAGGAAAAGAAAAAAAAGTAGGCAGTGGCATTTACTAAAATCCTGTATATGTTTAGCTCCTACATCCACACTGGCAATGAATGAAAAGTGCTTCCTCTCTTTGGGGAGGGAACAGGTAAAGCAGGCAGCAAGTCAAGTCTCAGCAGTTGCTCCAGTTTTAACTCTGGAGATCACTTGTGCCAGGAGTTGGAGCCCTTGAACAGTGAAACCACCTGCCAAGTTAGTGCCCTAATTTCCTAGAGAAAGCGTGCCCTGCTGAGAGAAGGCAACTGAGGTTACAGTGCAGATGTGACAGCTGACAGTCTTTAAACTCTAAAGGCCACTCAGGATAAAACATCACAAGCATTGCCTTCTAACTGCAGAACTGACCGATTTCATTCCTGGTCATACAAGCCTATAACTCATGCCTAAGAAACTGCCCGGAATAGCTCCATATTCTTGATTTCAAGTATATAGTCTTGGCTCTCCTGACTGAATGCAGCCCAAGCTCATAGACCTGGCCTGCGTTCTGTGTCCTGGTGGCACTTGTGGTGCTGGTACTCAAGAGTACTCTTGGATTTGCTTTACTTGCATGATTTTAAAGAACCAGAAGGACAAGCATGAGGCCTTCATATTCAGACCTTCATCCCTATATGGTAACCAGAATACGAGGGGTAATCACAGAATGGTAGTCTTGTCTTTAAGAACCTTTAATTACTAATCAGTGAGAAAAAATGTGAAAATGTGCTCCAGTTAAAAGTACAAGACTATGAAAGGAGCCAAAGCTATGGCAGCATACAAAGGCTGTTGATGTCATCTTCGCCTGGGTCTCCTCCCGAACTGAAACCCTTGGAAAGGGAGCAAAGGGTTTAAAAAACAAGACCATGCAGAGAGTCTCAGGTCTGTCTACCACACAGCAGCCTGCTCTTTCCTGTTGCTTATCAAGGAATCAGCAGAGGGAGACCTGGCCAGCAGCTCCTGGGCAGCAAAGTATCTCCAGACTGTATTCCTGGTGGTTGGCTCAAGCCACTGAAGCAGTGGTTAAGACTCGAGACCTAGAGATTCACAAGGACCACTGGGATATTATTTCACTAATAACCCAATAGAAATGGAGTCACTTCCAGGGTACTCTGCTTTGGGGAAAGGCAGAATCCCATATACCTTCTACTGGGTAAGGAAAGAGGACTAAAGAAGGCACCTCTACAGACTTACGGCTTCACTACTTGTAGTGAAAGCTCATGACTCACAATGCAGTTTATAGTTGCTCATGAATCTTTGCAGGAGTGTTTCCTATAGGCGGCATTTTACAGGGACCAAAATATGAGAAGTTTCAAGATTAAAAAACAACAACGACTAAACTAAACCAAAAATCAAACATAACAAAAAACCAGAATATCCTAAGCCCCAAACCTTCAAAATAAAATAAAGTCCTTGCCATTTATAGTTTGGAGAGGGACAAAGGACTTCTACTTTCAACACGCAGGTGAATTTCTTAACGACAAAAAGTACAATGAGGCCAGCTACGGAGAAGGCTCATGCCTGTAATCCCAGTGCTTTGGAAGGTCAAGGCAGGAGAATCACTTGAGGCCAGGAGTTTGAGACTGGCATGAGTTTGCGACCAGCCTGGGCAACACAGCAAGACTCATGTCCCCAATCCTGTTTCTGCAAAAAATTAAAAAAAAAAAAAAATTAGCTGGACATGGTCCTAGCTACTTGAGTGGATGAAGTGGGAAGATCGCTAGAGCCCAGAGGTTTGAGGTTACAGTGAGCTATGAGTGCGCAAGTGCACTCCGGCCTGGGAAACAGAACGAGACTCTGTCTCTTAAAAAAAAAAAAAGTGTAATGGTTGAATGGATGGAGGTATGGGGAAGCCAGTATTTTTCTGCAGCTTTGCATTTGAAGCCACTCAGAACATTCCCAGATGGGTGTACAGCTCCAGGTCTAATGGGTTTAGCTGTTTGCTTTCCCTCTTCTTATTAGATACAGAAGCTCTCTTAACCACCTTTTACTTAGCTGCCTTGCTTGGAGACTCATAAAACTCAAAGCCTTCGTACCCTAGCATGGTGAAGAGCACTCCCCTCATGCTTTAGTCTCTAGCTCATGATCACTCCTTCATTCCCACATGAGTTCTATGTTCACAAAGGGAGGAGTGGTTAGCTGTGTTTGTCCCCAAATCCATTTATGGTAGCTATATTTACTGTGTTAAAGATAATATGATTAAATAGTATGTAAATCAATAAAATGAGTGTGAATACAAACAATGGTTCTAGCTGACTGCTGGGAAAGACTCAATAAAGGCAAGTCACTAAAAAACTATTGCTAGTGAATCATATGGGAGACTACATTTAGAGAAAGAAATCTTAAAAATCTGGAAAGGTTTGGTTTTTAAATGTTCTCACAATAGTCTTTGCTCTACTTTTAAAAAGGTCAAATTGGTTTTTGCCAGAACTGTGATGGAAAACTCCACTAGCAGAGCCATACTCAAAGATAAAGACATAGTCCTTTAGCAAATGATTTATGTTAGGGTTTCAAATAAAATATTTATAGAAGGTATGTCACTTTTATGTTAGCGTACCAACTACCTACTTGTCTCAATCATGATGGGTAAAAAGGGATTCTACATTTAGATAGGCAAAAGATACAAATTCAAATCTTACATTCTTATTCCATTTCTGGGTCTCTGTGGCTGCATTCCAGCACAACCTCCCTGAAGTGGCGTTCTGAGAACTCCTTACGAGTGAAGGGTATGACCAAAGCTCCAAGTGTCTACCCAAAGAGGGAACCAACTCACTCTCACTATCATTTTCCTGAGATCACAAACAGTGCAAGCACATTTCCCATATACGGTATGGAAATGCTTCTAACCTTTGGCTAAATCCCTTTAGATCCTATAACCAAAAGTGTATTTTCAAAGGCAGGACCCATGATGGGAAGAATATGCAGGATCCAACGGCAACAAAAAGAACAGACCAGAATGCATGCCCTGTGGGTGTGTCTCTCCATTTTCCATTGTAATCACAACATAAATAAGAGGGGCTACTACCACATTATATCGCATGGGGAGGGGGAGAAAGAAATACCACTAGGCTGGGCACGGTGGCTCACACCTGTAATCCTAGCACTTTGGGAGGCTGAGGCGGGTGGATTGCCTGGGCAACACGGTGAAACACTGTTTCTACTAAAATACAAAAAATTGGCCGGGCATGGTGGTGTGTGCCTGTAGTCCCAGCTGCTTGGGAGGCTGAGGCAGGAGAATTGCTTGAACCTGGGAGGCAGAGGTCGCAGCGAGCCAAGATCGCACCACTGCACTCCAGCCTGGGCGACGGGGCGAGACTCCGTCTCCAAAAAAAAAGAAAGAAATACCACTTAACAGTAGCTAGCTGGAGGTGGCAGAAATATGCAGTTTCTATAGGGTATAATGGTTAAAAGCATGAGTTCCGGACCTCTGTTAGAGACTATTATTACAACTCCCTCCTTGGTCTCTCTGCTTCTGCCCTTGCTCTCCTGCAGTCTAAACCTGACACAGCAGCCAGACCCTACTACCCCTCGGCTAAAAAAACTCCTGTGACTCCCCATCTCAGGAGATAAAGCTCCTAAAATGGCCTACAAGACACTCTTAAGAGCTGTCAAGCCTCCGCTCCTACCACCATCCCTCTGACTTCACCTCTGATAACTCTCATACTTCTCCAGTCCCAGAACATTGCTTCCTTATGTTCTACATACACACCAGGGATACCCCCACCCGTGGGCCTTTGCATTTGCTGTTCTGCCTAAAATGATATTGCTCAAATAGTCACATAGTTTACATCCTTACCTCCTTCAAGTCTTTGCTCAAATGTCACTTTCTCATTGAGGCCTTTGCCAATCTATCTAAAATCTCAACCTTTTCCTATTCCCTCCTTAACACTTACTAGCTTATACACAACAGTCTTGCTTATTAATCACATTTATTATGTCTTTTCCGCTACACTGTAAGATGAAGGCAGGAACTGTGTCTTCTTCACTTCTAAATTATTGGTAGCCAGGACAGTGTCTTGCACATAGCAGACATTCATCAAGTACTTACAGAAAAATCAAAGGTACCCTTTTCTCCTCCTGACCTGTGTATATACTTGGAAGATGCTTTCCTCCTGCCTGACTGTACCATACACACCAAAACCAGATGGCACTTCCTCCAAGAAGTTCTAGCCTATAGGTATATATTGCTTGAGGTACTTTCATTGTAACTGACCACTCCCTACAGGGTAAGCACCTTAAGAGCAAGACTGAGGCTTTGCCCAGCTCCCTATATATTCACTGAGTGACTGAGGGAATGCCTGGTCCTAACTGGCCATTCATTCAGTCACTGAATAGCTACTCTATGCCAAGACTGATGGGGAGACCCTGGAGAACAACACTAGTGTGGGTCTGGCCTCCTGGAGCCTGCAGTCTGTTGGGGAAACAGTAGATGTTTAACTATATGGATCCTGACTATGATGGGGGCTAAGAAAATAGATGGGTACATTGTTGCAGAATTAGAAGCATGCATGTATGCATGCGAAGTGTTACTTAAACTGTGCTATAAAGAACAGAAAAGAAGGCCGGGCGCGGTGGCTCAAGCCTGTAATCCCAGCACTTTGGGAGGCCGAGACGGGCGGATCACGAGGTCAGGAGATCGAGACCAGCCTGGCTAACACGGTGAAACCCTGTCTCTACTAAAAAATACAAAAAACTAGCTGGGCGAGGTGGCGGGCGCCTGTAGTCCCAGCTACTCGGGAGGCTGAGGCAGGAGAATGGCGTAAACCTGGGAGGCAGAGCTTGCAGTGAGCTGAGATCCGGCCACTGCACTCCAGCCCAGGCGACAGAGCAAGACTCCGTCTCAAAAAAAAAAAAAAAAAAATAGAACAGAAAAGAGCCTGTCATGCAGTGGGGAGTGGCGGCAGTGCGGTGGCACCTAAGCAAAGGGGCAGAGACCTCCATGTGGGAAAAGGCTTGGAGCATTCGAGGAACGCAGGCCAAGGTAGCTTGAGCTCCTGGGAGAGGAAGAGTAAATATAACAGGAAGAGACAGTAGCATCTAGGAACTGGTTATTTCTACCTCCCTGACTTTCTGCACTGCTAGAATACACCTGGTCAAAATCAAAGGGGTCCAGGACAGGGAATGCAGAGACTTGGTTAAGCTTCTTAGCAGGAAAACAAAACAAAAAAACAGAAGAAAAAATAGAAGTAAAAATAAACAAATGTTGCCATGAGCACCAAAGGGAGAACTGGATGCTATGTGATTAAGTTATTCCTAATAACCTTGGCTTCTTCCATGGGAAATAGCAGGTGACAATATTTTTAGAGAAAATTCCAAGGCAAACAAATGATTTCCAGTTTATGGATACAATAAACCCCTCAGTACTTCATAAAAATCAGTTTAAGCACTAAAAATGTTCTAGTTAAAACATCTGTAAGTAAATAGGTGAATTTATGGTATATAAATTATATTCAATAAAGCTGTTATATAAATTATATTCAATAAAGCTGTTAGCAAAAACAAAAAGGTCACGGACCCTATTGAAAGGAACTAGAGATCTTTGAAAGATGGCTGACAATTGGACCAGAGTAGTGAAACTGAGAAATGGATGAAGGAATGGTGAGACCTCAAAAGGTACTGGAGCCAGCTTCAAGGGCTCCTACTGGCCAAATTTAGGATGATATTAGCATCAAAAAGAGTAATGGGTATCACTGATCTTAAGGCCCTGACAAAAATTTTGAGCCCACAGTACAGTAAAAGCAAATAGAGCGGGAAAAAGTCACTTGCCCCCACTGGGAATGGCAACACCCCATCAGTTGACATTCATTTTTCATTTTAAAAACTGGTAATTAAAGCCTGGGAACGGTGGCTCATGTCTGTACTCCCAGCACTTTGGGAGGCTAAGGAGGGTGGATCACTTGAGGCCAGGAGTTTGAGACTAGCCTGGGAAACCTGGTGAAACCCCGTCTCTACAAAAACTACAAAAATTAGGACAGGTGGCATGCGCCTGTAGGCCCAACTATTTGGAAGGCTAGATGGGAGGCCGGGATGGGCGTCTGGGAGGTCAAGGCTACAGTGAGCCAAAATCAAGCCACTGCATTCCAGCCTGAGTGACAGACACATTGTCTCAAAAAATAAAACTTGGTATTTAAAGGGAAAGAATTAGCTTTACCTTATCTTATAGAAGAATAATAGCTAACAAATTTAGAAAGAATGAAGGAATTTTATAAATCAACACTTTGTGAATGCCAATTACTTCAGGGGAGAATTATCAGAAGGTGTAAACACCACTAGGTGAAAGGCTGATGAGCAAGAGACCATCTATGGTTACCTAGGCACTCCACAAATCACTGCTAATTGCAAAGGGAAAAATGTTCCTTTACAAAAAAGATAAAATTTAGCGTCACAACTAGTGATGTTTCCCATGTGTGCTGAGGATGAAGTACTCACACTAAAATGTTTAAACCGAATCTATTCAGACATTTAAAACATTAAACATCCCGTTCAGAAAATCAAGGCAGGAAACAAGTTAAACAATACCATGAGAAAACAGTAAGACAGATGTGGAGTATTCTATAACTAGCCCGCTCTCTTTGAAGAAATCAGAGTTATTAAGAAAAAAACAGTGTAAGGACTCTTCTGGCCTGAGATTAGACATAACAACTGCGATGAGTGAGGCTCAATGGAACTGTGGTTTTAAAAAAGAGCAACACTTTGGAGACAACTGGGTAGTCTCAATAGGCATCTGCTTCACAGCAGGCATCATTACTCCCATTTTATAGACAGCACGTGGAAGCTGGGAGCTATGGGACAATTTGTTCAAGCTCTCATAGCCTGTTATATGGCAGGGCCAAGATCAGAACACAGCAAAGAACCCACATCCTCTTTGGGGATCACTGTCCACCTGGCACCACTTCCGCCCACTGCCTGAGCTGGCACTCTACACACCTGGGATACAATCAGTGTCCTGTTTCTGCCTTTGTCCCCAAAAGCCCATTGTCCACACAGTAGCCAGAAGGAGAGGGGGCTGTTAAAATCCAAGCCAGCCAATGGCTCCCACGTGAGTTAGAAAAAGGCAACGTTGGCAGGGCGCGGTGGCTCATGCCTATAATCCCAGCACTTTGGGAGGCTGAGGCAGGCAGATCACGAGGTCAGGAGATCGAGACCATCCTGGTTAACACGGTGAAACCCCGTCTCTACTAAAAATACAAAAAAAAAATTAGCTGGCCGTGGTGGCAGGCGCCTGTAACCCCAGCTACTCGGGAGGCTGAGGCAGGAGAATGGCATGAACCTGGGAGGCGGAGCTTGCAGTGAGCTGAGATCACGCCAGTGCACTCCAGCCTGGGCAACAAAGCTAGACTCAGTCTCAAGAAAAAAAAAAAAAGAAAAAGGCAACATTTTTATAACAACCAACGAGGCTCCACCATCCCCTCATCTCCTGCCACATACCCTCTCATACAATCCACTTCCTGTTTCTCTAACACACCGGTCTTCTTGCTGTTCCTCGAATGCACAGAGCAGGCTCCAGCCTCAGGGTCTTGCACTAGCTCTTCCCTCTGCCTGGGATACTCTTCTAGACAGTCCCACAGCTCCCCATCCAACTACCTTTGAGTGAATGTTAAAATGCCACTTTTTCAGAGGCCTTTTCCAATCACCCTCACGAAAAGCAGCTAACTTCCCCTCCCATCCCTCACTCTGCTTTAATCTCTCCACAGTGCTTCTTACTACCTGATGTGCCCCATGGCCATACTGTCAGTCTCCTCATCATAAGCAAAGCCCCACCAGATCAGGTCTTTGTCTATTTAGTTCACTAGCCACATCCCTAGAGCCTGGCTTGCTGCTGTTGCTCAAAAAATATGTGCTATGGGAAGGCAAACGGTCTTGCTGCAGCCCTGCCCAAACAGTTACAGCCTGTGTGCCTCAAGACAGCACGCATCAGGGGAAGCCATCTGAGGCATCTCTGCTGAGCGTGAGCCTCCCTCCAGACAGATCACCAACCAAGAGATACCTAGCAAGGGAGTGGATGGAATAAAGCAGAGGAGAAGGGGGAACGAAGCTAAGGAAAGCAAGGGGCTTGAGGGAGACTGCAGCAAAGTGGCCACACCTGCCCTGCAAGCCTCAGCAGCCCTCTAGTCAACCTCCCGAGGACATAAGGTTGAGGGGCTCTTGGTTTGTCTCAGTTAGAAGCCGGGAGGCTACACCTGACTTAAACCTGATCCCAAGGACAAAATGTCCAGTTACAGTTACTTTTTAAGAAGAAAAAAGAAAACATTCCTTCAATCCCCTTGAGTTTGCTCTCACAATGGCAGGCACACGGCCTGCTGAAGTAAGTAAAAGAGGTCTAAACCTAGCTGTGTGCCAGAACAAGCTCAACAGTAAAGATGACAAAGCTACTGGAGGCAGCAGGGAGGGGCCGTGAGAATTCACTGGCTCCTAAAGGCACTTACTTGGCAGGTTACCTTTCCACCACCTCCCTCCCACCTCAATGCCTGTCATGCTCCTAGGAGATGCTTAGCTGGTGATAGTGAACTTTGTATTTTCCCTCTGGTACCACAGAGGTTGTGCACGCCTTCCTTTGAGGCCTTGCTCATGCTATGCTCTGCTAGAAGGTCACGGAAGTCACCAGAGGGACCCTTGAGAGTGGCATCAAGGTGACTGACAGCCATTAGTGGCATTTAAAGCATCCACATGGTAAAGGTCAGTCTGTGCTTTGCATCCCTCTTTACTTACTTCCATCCCTTACTTCCATCCCTCTTTCTCTGGACCCATGCCCACATCAGCAGTAGTGGACACCTGGCAAGAGCAGACCGGATCAAGAGTGTTCACCTTACTCAAACTCTCCTTCTCAGGAAAAGTAACAATCAGAATTACAGCCAAGAAATCTGAGCCAGACACTCAAAAGAAGACAGAGAAGCTGGGCATGGGGAGGGGTGAGGGGTGAGCATGCAGGGGACTTCCACCACCCACCGGTTGGGAGAAGCAGAAAAACACAAATCTCTTAACAGGAGACTACTGAGGCAGTCAGGCAGGAAACAAAACAACAAGCAAACAACGCCAAAAAACAGAGATGAGAACTAGGGGCATCATGATTCTTTCTTTCCCCTTCTTGGGGCCCAGTGGGCTTCTGCCTTTGAAAACCCCTAAAACGTTTATGATAATCTCCACCTTCTGATCATGTTCCCCCAGGATGGATTCTGTTCCCAGTGACTTAAAAGCCTTAACTGCTACAGATGAGATCTCACAGTGCCTACCCACTCCTCTCACGCCCCCACAGGTCTCAAACAGGTTATTCCTGGGAGGCTGGTGACAAAGACCCACGGGAACAAAGCCGCCAGCCTGCTCGAAAACAGTCTATTCTGTGAGCATAAGGCAGAGCTGGCTTCTCACTAAGGCGTCTTTATAGGGCTTATCAAAACGACACAAAAAAGAAAGCTTTTGTCCTAATGCATGCCAGGGTCCTGCTGCTGTTCTGGGAACACGTGGGTGGGTGCCACCCGCGAGGAAAACAGACTTCAAGAGGCACTGGAAACCCTGATGGTGTTCTGGGTCTCATGACCATCTGTTCTCATAGGAAAAGGCTCCAGACATGCTGTGTGGGGATATTTCACCAAGAGGCATGGTGAAGTGCGGCACTGCCTACACGCTGGGGTCCAGTCCTGTTGGCAGCACCAGAACATGGGTGAGCATGAGGGGCAGACGTGGGAGTGGGACACATGCTTCCAAGCACCCTAGTGTGGCTATGTACAAGCTAGGGTGGGGAGGGGTGCGGCCAGAAGGCAGCTCCTCCCGGCTGGAGTCCCAGTCTTTGCCCCAGTTGGCTGCGGAACTGAATGAACTGCCCACTCACCCTGGCACTGTAAATGGTTATTCTTCTCATCCTTCGGATCAAAAATCACCAAACGGATGCACTTTCATCTACCAGACCTCCCAGGCTCAGGTGCTGACTGTGGCCTACAAGGACAGCTATCTAAAACATCAAAAGCACTTTCCAGATTCTTTCACAGACATGAGACTGCTCCCCACAAAGATGGGTTTCAGTAACTCCTCCTTTGGCAGCATTTTTAAAGTGCTAGTCCTTAACTTCTACCTCCTGCTCCCATTTCTACCCATGGAGAAGGGCCATAGAAATAAAAGGGCATGGGAGGAGGGATGTTGGCTGCCTTTTCCTCTTTCCAGTGAAAGTCATTTCCCTCAATAGAGGGATCCCTCCATGTTTCCATGATTTGGAAGGGAAAGGTGGAGTTTATTCGTGAGCAACTTGGCCAAAACTGCCCACAGCCTACTACCCAGGAGGAGGAAGAGGAGGAGAGGGAGTGGGAAAACTGGAGGAGGAGGAGGAGGAGGAGGAACAGAGGAAAGGGTGGGAAGGTTGAGAAAGGGGAAGGAGGAGGAGGAGGGAAGGTTATTCGTATTAACAACTGTGGCTACACCAATCACTCCCACCCTTGCAGGACCAACAGCCCACAGACACGGTGTCTCCGCCAACTCAGCTCTCGCCCTCCCCCCGTCCATACAAACCAGAACGACCTTGTAAGGGCAAGGAGTAAAAGAGGGTCCCAAGGCACACGACTCTGATGTTTGAATTCTGGCTGGGGAGGGGGAGGTGTCTAAAATTTCCTTTGGCTTATATTATCACTGTTTATTAGCCTCCAGATTCTTTATCTTTAAAATGGAGATGAGAAAAGTCTCTACTTTTAGAAGAGCTGGGGGACTAAATTACACGTGCAGCTTTCGGTCAGCCTGAGCCATCGCTACCACTAAGCCTTGGATTTGTAAGTGGCTCAAAAGTAAAAAGACGGGAGAAGGCCGTGCAGCTCTACTTCCCTGAAGGCCAGGAAGAGCCAAAGCAATGACTTAGGAAGTGGGATGTTTCCCCACCCGCGGCAAAGGGGCGAATTCCGAGTTCCCCGGAGGAAGCAGCAGCTCTGCAGACTCGCAATTACCTCGTCCTTATCTCCAGTGAAGGGAGGGATGGAAGTGGGGGCAGGGGCACAGAAATGGTACAAATCCTTCCTAATGGTCCCAGGCCAGAGCTCTGACCATTCCTGAAAGTGTGACCTTGGGAAAGTGACTTCGTCTCGCCAAGCCTCAGTTTCCTCATCTGTGCAGTGGGCAAAAGGGCAGCATCTAAGGTGCAGAAATTGCTTCTGATGGGCTAGATAACGCCTAGCCCGCAGCCAGCGCTCACAACCGCCGATTCAGACCCGCCCGGGTTCCGCAAGCCCGGGGCTGCCCCTGAGCCACCGCCCAGGCCTCAGCCTCAAGCCATGCGGGCCTCGCCGCCGCCACGCCCCGGGCCCCCAGGCCTTGGCGGCCAGTCGCACCCGGGCTTGGGACTCTGGCCCAGGCCCCCAGCCCGCCTGGCCCCCGACTCACCGGTGTAGTGCACCACGCAGGTCTGGCCGCGCTTCGGGAAGGTGCGCCCTGAGGAGACAGAGACGGGCACGGTGAGCGGATGCGCGCGGCGGCGGTACTACGGACCGCCGCGCGCCACTACTCACCGTCTCCTGGGGAGATGGTTTCCACCTGCACTCCCATGGCGGCGGCGGACGCTGAGCGGGCGGGCAGCGCGACGGGCGGCGTGGAGCGACAGCGACCTGGCGATGGTTCCACGGCTCTGCCTAGTCCCTCGGTTCGTCGCCTGCGCACGCGCACGCCCCCTCACGCCCAGCCCTGCGTGCGCGCCCCACACGGCGCGCACGTCCCGGAAACCCAGGCCTCCGGAAGAGGGACCGGAAGCCCGGAAGCCCCGAGGCCTCCGGATGCAGCTGTGTTTGCCAGGTGACTTCTTCGTTCTCCCGCCCTTCCTCTGTGCTTGCAGCGGGTTAAGCATCTCCCTGCCCAAAGAATGGGAGTAATAATAGGGGGTCCGCCAGTCACTGACTGGGTGACTGTTATCAGGTTTCCACTTCTAAGCACACAGTTACTTATCCTGGGAAGGGCATGGTTCTGAGAAGACAGCGCACAGGTGGTACTATGTTAGCATTTTATAAGTGGCTCGAGGTTCTGAGTTCTGCTTTTCTTCACTGGAGGAGGAGTTGTCCAAATTCATTCATTCGCTCACCCATAGCTTACATGCATACATTCTTATTGAGCATGTGAAAGTTGATAATACGAATTGGGTCACTCTTGTTATGCCCAACGGAATCAGAATCCAGTGGCCAGGGGAAAAGCAGTGGAGGCACACAGCACCTGCTCCAAGAATTAATATTTCCACTGACTCTGCTGCTGAAATGACCTGCTGTCTCGCTAAGACCAGATTGAGCTAGTAACTGCTGAAACAACCTGCCATAACCTAATACTAGTTTTACTTACCACTGTCAGTCACCAATCAGAGCTTGCCAGCTCCCTGAAACTTTACTAGTGCCAATGTGCTTTCTTTCAAAACAATACATTTCTCTTTCTTATAAAACTCCCAGCCTTCTCTTTGTTCTTTGGACATACCAAAGACCACCAGATCTGTGTGTATGCTCCAAGTTGCAATTCCTGCTTCCCCAAATAAAACATTACATTTAGAGATTCATCTCTGTATTTTATTTTGACTTTGACAAGCACCTTCTATATGTCATGTACTGTCCTTGGTGCTGAGGATACAGCAGTGAAGGAGTCAGACCTAGTCCCTGACCTCACAGAATCTACGTATCAGGTGAGAGAGAGAATCAAATAACCTGTTTAAGTAAAAAAAAGATATGGAATAAATGTAAAGTTTCAAATCTATATTACTATGAGATAGTAATACATGCTGTGAGAGGCATGTTAATATAACAGAGATGCCTGATTTAGCCTGTAATGTGGTCAGATAGTTCCTGAGTTAGCTAGGTTTAGCCAAGGTTAGAAGGCCAATTGTGTGTATGTGTTGGGGTAAGGGGAGGCAGAAGGAGCAGTACCTGCAGAGGCACTGTAACCCAAGAGAACACTGTGATATGGTCTAGGACATAAAGAGGCACATGTGACTAATCTTTCTCTGATCTCTGTGTGTGTACTTCTGTATTAGTCCAGTCTCACACTGCTATAAAGAATACCTGAGGCTGGGCACGGTGGCTCATGCCTGTATTCCCAGCACCTTGGGAAGCTGAGGCGGGCAGATCAGTTGAGGCCAGGCATCCAAGACCAGCCAGGCCAACATGGTGAAACTCAGTTTCTACTAAAAATACAAAAAAATTAGCCAGGCATGGTGGCACATGCTTATAATCCCAGCCACTTGGGAGACTGAGGCATAAGAATTGCTTAAATCCAGGAGGCGGAAGTTGTAGTGAGCCAATATTGCACCCCTGCACCCCAGCCTAGGTGACAGAGTGAGAATCTGTCAAAAAACAAAAAACAAACAAAAAAAACCCCCTGAGACTGGGTACTTTATGGAGGAAAGAGGTTTAATTGACTCACAGTTCTGCATGTCTGGGAAGCCTCAGGAAACTTACAATCATGGCAGAAGGGGAAGCAGGCATATCTTACATAGTGGCAGGCAAGAGAGAGAGTACGTGAAGAGGAACTGTCAAACACCGATAAAGCTATCAGTTCTCATGAGAACGCACTCACTATAATGAGAACAGCATGGGGGAAACCACCCTGTAGTGTTTTAAACATGACCTCACAGTTTTTCGACATGCTTACCCTCATCTATGTCCCCTTTCCTAAAATCTCAGTGAGCTTGTGACTGCTCTGGAAATTTTAATAGTGTAAGAATACAGGCTGTAACAGAACCAAATTAACTGTGGCTGAAAAGAGACTGAAGTTGCTGTCTCTTTCATGTAACAGTTCAGAGGCAGATGGTTCAGTGCAGGTAGGACTTCACAGGCTGCCCGGGGACTCATCCTTCTTCTACTTGTGGCTCCCCATCCTTAGAATCCTACCCTCATATACATGGTCCAAATTGGCTCTCCAATATATTTTCGTCTCAACTAGTGGCAAGGGGGAAAGGAGGAATGTGAGGGTACATTCCCATTTCCTTTAAGGGCATGACTTAGAATTGCACACATCTTTTCCCCTCATACTTCACATTGACTATAACAGTTATATGGTCAAATTTAGCTGCATGGGAGGCTAGGAAATATAGTCTTCATTCTGGATGTAAACACACCCAACTAAAATCAGAGGTTCTGTGCTCATAGAATGGAAGACTGGATATTGAAAGATGAAATTTTAAAAAGGCCCCAGCAGTTGCCAGGACACTGCTTCACACCACCTAGAGAAAATCAGACTGCAGAGAGAATAAATGATGGAGAATGAGAGCAACCAGGGGCAAGGAGTTCCTAGATTCAGTTTTCCCTGAAGCCTAGCAAGATAAGGCTTGCCTCACATTCATCCTGTGGTCTCTCTCATGGCTCTGAATTGGGTATCGGTTCAAAACATAGACCTGCTTTTGAGACAGTGGCCATCCCAATCCATGTATATAAGCTTTGTTTATATACATGGGGCTTCCCAAGAACCTCACATTTGCACCACTTCTTCCTCAGTGCTTTGAGAAAACACAGGAAAGCATGTAGCTATCAGTTCAGCCACCAGATCTGAGATGAATTGGACCTGAGGACAAGGGGCATTTATTAATCATTTATCTGATTTTTTTAAATAACTGGGAGAGTTCCTTTCTAAATTAGTTTAGATTCTGTTTATATATAACCTAGCTATTAATTAACAAGTCTGTTAAGTATTTAAGTTCTTTGGGATCACCCTTTAGCAAACCAGAACTAAAAACAGAAAGTGAATGACTCTAAGAGGTGGAACTGGGAGAAAGAACAGGAGATTCTGACTTTCATTTAATATCATTCTGAACTGATTAAATTTATTTTTACTCTCTTTGTGTAACAGGAGACAGGGAATCATTTCAGTCTGAAGTCATAAGCATCCCTGAAGACAAGGGGAAGTGACTCCTTCCCTGAAGCTCTAAAACCTGAAAAATGGGGGTTGGATTTCCTTGCATTTATCCTGTTTGTGGTTTACTCAGCTTCCTGAGTATATAGGTGTATGCCTTTCACCACATTTGGGAAGTTTTCAGCCATTATTTCTTGAGATATTTTCTTCTGCTCCATTCTGTTTCTCCTTTTCTTCTCAGATCCTGATAACACAAACATTAGATATTTTGGAATTGTCTCCACAGGTGCCTGAAGTTCTGTTCAGTTTCCTCCAGTCCTTTTTCTCTGTTGTTCAGATTGGATAATTTCTATTTTCCTGTCTTCGAGATCACTGGCATGTTTCCCTGCAATCTCCATTCTGCTATTGTACCCATCTGTTGGGAGCTGAAAAGGCCAAAGGGATCTTGACCAACTCAGCATTCCACTGGAGGCTATATGATCAAATAGCCAACTGTTTATCATGAATGCAGGATGTGGGCAAACTCACAACTGCGCCTGCCACCAGGAGGTTTGCTGAGGGCAATCACCCCCTGGCACTGTGCTCACTGAGGTTATCTACTGGGACATCTAGAGCCTATTGTTTGAAGACTGCAGTCTTGCAAGCCTGCTGTAAATCAAACTGCTAACCGACAATCACCCCCTACTTCTCGCTGTCTCTTTTGCCTAATAAATGCAAAGGGCTCTAAAGCTCAGGCCCTTTGTTTACTAGAAGCAAGGAGCCCCCTGACCCCTTCTTTCAAATATACTCTCTTATCTTTGTCTTTTATTCCCACGTTTGCCCCCTTTGTTCGGTCCCTCAAGGTCCATGCAGGTGACAAATTGCGACCCAGAACAGGGACTCCAAGGATGTCAGATAAGTGGCATCCGAACACAGATACTTTGAGGGTGTGAACAAAGAAGGTCTGCTGGAGCAGAGGAACTGAAATTGACAAGACGCATGGGGACCCCAGGATGAGTCTGCCGACAGCGGATATAAGGTCAGTGCCCTAAAGAGGTACTGGGAATGATATAAGGTCGGTGCTCTAAATAAGTACTGGGAATGGGAAGTTTTCTGAGTCAGGGTAACATGAAGCAGAATTTATCTGTTGAAGAAAAACATTATGTGCAGTTGCTTCAAGTTCTGTTGAGACAGTCTGGAGCTCAGGTTAATTCGCAGGCACTAACTAACCTCCTGCAGAAGCCACAAAATGTTATTACACATAACCCATGGTTTCCACAGGCAGGCACTCTTGACGTGAACAGTTGGGATAGACCAGGAGAAGGATTAAAACAGGCTCATCAAAAAGGTCTTAAAGTTGATTCTTCTGTTGTCTCCACTTGGAGTCTAATTCGTACTGTTCTTCCACCATTATCTCCTTATTATTCTGCTGGACAGCAGGCTGAGTCTAAAAATCTGAAAGAATCTGTTGTCCCACCCACAGCTCCAATTGAAAATAAAAAACAGGAGAGGGAGGATAAAAATTGGCCTATACCACCCCCTCCAGTTGCAGAAACGTCTGTACTGCCTCCTTTGGTAGTAGAAATAGAGACCCCAATGCAAAGAAATTTACGCTCTGCTTCCATAGCTGGAGAGCCCCTAGGACCTTGCACTTTTCCTATTTCTGTAAGGCCTGATCCAAATAATCCACAGCAGTTTATTCATGAACACACCGTACTAGAGTTTAAGTTGTTGAAGGAATTAAAAATGAGTGTAATTAATAATGGGGTACAGAGCCCATTCACTTTAGGATTGCCAGAATCTGCATTTGGTGGTATGTGTCTTCTACCCTTTGATGTAAAACACTTGGCTCAAACTTGCTTGTCTACTAGTGCATATCTGACATGGAATTTAAATTGGCAAGAACTGTGTGCAGACCAGGCTAGATAGAACCATGTTGCTGGACACGGAGACATTACAGAGGATATGCTATTGGGTAATGGCCCTTATTCAGACCTGGAACGGCAAATGGCACTCCCAGATGCTGCTTATCAGCAGACTGCACAGGCTGCTAAACGCACCTGGGCCACAATTCCTGAAGAGGGAGTCCCAGTACAATCCTTTTTACATATCATGCAAGGGTCACAGGAACCCTATGCGCAATTTCTTGCAAGATTACAAGAGGCAGTGAAGCATCAAATTCCTCATGCCATTGCCACAGAAATGCTAACCTTAACTTTAGCTTTTGAGAATGCAAATGCAGATTGTAAACGTGCACTGGCACCTGTGAAGTGTACAGAAAACTTGGGAAATTTTCTCAGAGCTTGTCAGGATGTAGGAACCGAACTTCATCGCTCTTCAATGTTAGCACAAGCAATGGCTAATCTAGTAGTTGGCAAATCTAAAAGGAGCCAAGGATTAAGCCCTAAAGTAGGAAAATGTTGTAATTGTGGAAAAACTGGACATTTTAAAAAGGAATGCCGCCAGATCTCAGGACAGAAGGGATCTTACAATGCAGTCCCCCCCCCCCCCCATAGTGGAAAAAATGCCAGGACTCTGTCCTCGCTGTAACAAAGGAAATCACTGGGCTAATCAGTGCCGCTCAAGATTTCATCAGAATGGCAACCCCTACTGTCGGGAAATGAGAAGGGGGCCTGGACCTGCGTCCCTCAAACAATGAGGGCATTCCCAGTTCAGACCACAACCCCATTTCAGGGGTGGGTCCCAGGAGAAACATTGATTCTCTCACTCCAGGAACACCAGGAAGTGCAGGATTAGATCTCCCAGTTAGAGAACAGGTAATGTTAGCTGGTGGAGACATATCTATCAAAATTCCCACTGGCATGTGGGGACCTTTACCAGACAGATACATGGGACTAATTTTAGGCACAAGCCACCTTAACTTGCAAAGCATCACTGTAGTCCCAGGAGTTGTTGACTCCGATTATGAAGGAGAAATTCAAGTAGTTTTAACGTCACAAGATCTTCGGGTTTTTGAACTGGGAGAATATATAGTGCAATTATTGCTTATTCACAGGAAATTATACCCTTCTCCACGAAAGGAGAAACAAGGAAATAAAGGGTTTGGGAGCACAACTACATGAGAAATCTGTTCATCACAACCTATAGCCTCTAATAGACCCACCTGTGTAGTACATATTAAAGGAAAGAAATTTTATGGGCTTATGGACACTGGAGCGGATGTGTCAGTAATATCCAGTAAGGACTGGCCCCCAGCATGGCCTCTCCGCTAACCTCCACATCCCTAGTGGGAATAGGAGCAGCTAAAAGTGTTCAACAGAGTGCTGAGATTTTTATGTTGTCTTGGTCCGGATGGACAATTGTGTACTTTTCAGCCTTACATTGAAAATATAGCTATCAATTAATGGGATCAAGACTTACTTACAGCATGGGATAGGAGACTTACAAATGAAAACTTTGATAACCCACAATTTAAAATGTTGAAGGATGTGGGATATCGGAGTGGGAAAGGTTTAGGGAAATTCCTACAAGGGAACCCTAACCCGATATCAGTAACTGGAAAGACAGGTTAAACCCTGCAGGGAGATTCTTCATTAAATTCCCCATGGCAATTAACCAAAGAGGCAGAAGTTGAGCTCAGCAACGGCATGCCTCCTGGCTACAGCTGCAGAAACCTTTGCTTTCATCATCCCTCAGACAAAATTTTGCAGTTTTATAAAGTCCATTCTTTCATTCTTCCTGTGATTACTCATCACAAGCTTCTTCCAGGTGGCCAGACTTATTTTACTGATGGCTCTTCCAAAAGTCGTGCAGCTATTTATGGACCTAAACATACTCAAACAATAATGACCTCGGGTTTCAGCTCAACGTTCAGAGTTGATCGCAGTCATTTAGGTTTTACAGCTCACAGCTGCAGATCCTATCAACATTGTCTTTGATTCAGCTTATGTTGTAAATGTAGCCAGTTGCATAGAAACTGCTACAATTAAAAGTACACTGGACCCAGAACTGCTTAATTTGTTTCACTTATTCACTTATTCTCATATGCTGCAAGCTACATGCCAAACCCGTGAGACAGCTGGTCATGTACGGCCACATTGTCTGTCATCATTTGCTCATATGGGGATTCCTAAACAATTAAAAACTGACAATGGACCCGCTTATACTAGTCATGCTTTTCAAAATTTGTTATACCTTTGGGCTATAACCCATAAGGAATTCCTTACAACCCTCCAGGACAAGGCATTATAGAGCGGGCACATCAAACATTACAATGTATGTTGAATAAACAAAAAGGGGGAGTAGGAGACCAGTTACCACCTCAAACAAAATTACATTTAGCTTTATTTACTTTAAATTTTTTGACTCCTGGTATGGATGGTAAGACTCCAGCAGAAAGACATTGACGAGTGTTAGAGGAAAAGAGGAAAGTTTATCCAAAAGTGTTATAGAAATCCCCAGAAGAACCAGCTACTCGGGAGGCTGAGGCAGGAGAATGGCGTAAACCCGGGG
The DNA here is from genome assembly GCF_003255815.1 of Theropithecus gelada. Lineage (NCBI taxonomy): Eukaryota > Metazoa > Chordata > Mammalia > Primates > Cercopithecidae > Theropithecus > Theropithecus gelada. Next base: position 72,736,443 of record NC_037678.1, read on the forward strand.
GGCGGAGCTTGCAGTGAGCGGAGATCCGGCCACTGCACTCCAGCCTGGGCGACAGAGCGAGACTCTGTCTCAAAAATAAAAAATAAAAATTAAAATTAAAAAAAGAAATCCCCAGAAGAAGGATGATGGACAGGTCTGGTGGATTTACTGACGTGGGGAAGAGGGTATGCTTGTGTTTTTACAAGAGGTGGACAAACCGCGTGGGTGCCCTCGAGGTGTGTGTGGCCATGGAACGGGAGACTGGAGGAACCCAGGGTGGCCAACCATGGGCCCGGTCTCTCTGGTACAGGTCATGAGCCAGCTGAGCCTGACTGCAAAGATGGAGAGAAGGCCGACCGGAGTCACAACACAGTCTTAATGTTAATTTGTAAAGAATATCACCACTCAATTTACAGTTTGTGTTTTTAATCCTTATGTGTTTCTGGCACCTAAGAAGGACCAGCTCCAGGTAAACAATACCCAATTGACCTGTAAATCTTGCCAGTTATATCACTGCATTAATCATAGCACATTGCAAACACATAATACCCCTACTTTGATAATTTTGGGTTGCATCCCTGGACGATGGATTCCTGTTAATATGTCCGAGCCTTGGGCTGCCACCCCTGCTTTACACTTTGTGAAACATCTTCCAACTCAACTTACTCATCGTGTCTGTAGAGCCTTAGGCATGATAATTTTTGCTGTTGTTTCCTTAGTCACACTAATAACTTCTGTTGTGATGTCCTCTGTAGCTTTGCATAGTTCTGTTCAAACGTCTCAGTACATGGAGAACTGGACACAGCCAACCAAGTACAGCCAACCAAGCATGGCTACTTCAGAATAAAATTAACACTGAGTTACAAACTGAAGTGACAATGTTGAAATCCCCATGGTTAGGGGAACAAGCACAAAGTTTACAATTGCAACAGCAGTTGTGCTGTCATTTTAATCACACTCATATTTGTGTAATCAACTTAGAATATAAGCAAAGTGAGTATCCCTGGGACGTTGTGAAAGCCCATTTGCAGGGAGCTTTCACATCCAACATCACCTTTGATATTGGTGAATTACAAAGCAAAATTCTTGATTTAAATAAGCAAACTCAAGAGTTTCAGCCTTCTTTACAAGCCTGGACCGAATTCCAGCAAGGCCTGGAGAGCCTCAGCCCTTGGGCCTATCTAAGGCACCACATTTACATCTTATATGTAGTTCTTCAATAACGTTTTCTGTTCTGTTCATAGTCTGTAAAATCAGATCCCTGTTTTCTGTTCATAGTCTGTAAAATCAGATGGACTGCCAAGTGGAAAATGAGAGCTGCCCAGCCTGGCCTTACATTCTTTCAATTAATTCATAAACAGAAAGGGGAAATGCTGGGAGCTGAAAAGGCCAAAGGGATCATGACCAACTCAGCATTCCACTGGAGGCTATATGATCAAACAGCAAACTGTTTATCTTGAATGCAGGATGTGGGCAAACTCACAACTGCACCTGCCACCAGGAGGTTTGCTAAGGGCAATCACTCCCTGGTGCCATGTTCATTGAGGTTATCTACTGGGACATCTAGAGCCTATCATTTGAAGAATGCAGTCTTGCAAGCCTGCTGTAAATCAAACTGCCAACCAACAATCACCATCCCCCCTTCTCACTATCTCTTTTGCCCAATAAATGCGAAGGGCTCTAAAGCTCAGGGCCCTTGTTCACTAGAAGCAAGGAGCCCCCTGACCCCTTCTTTCAAACATACTCTTTGTCTTTTATTCCCATGTTTGCCTCCTTTGTTCAGTCCCCAAGGTCCATGCAGGTGACACGCCCATCCAGGAATTTGTTGTTGTTGTTCTCATTTTATTTTTTAGTTCTAACATTTCCACTTTGTTCTTCCTTATATGTTCTATTTTATTAAACTTTCCATCTTGGCTGAGTGCGATGGCTCACACCTGTAATCCCTGCACTTTGGGAGGATGAGGCAGGTAACATCTGCTTATTATATCACTTATAAAAGTGTATTGAATTCAGTGGAGCTTTTGGTGAGAAATTAAGTCTATACTTTGTATTTTTAGCTTTTAATTCCATTTTCCATGAACTTTTTGAAGTCCCCTCATGTTAAGTATCTACAGTAGCCAAAATCATAGAGACAGAAAGCAGAATGCTGGTTGCCAGGGGCAAGAGGGAAAGGGAATAGGGAGTCACTTGATGGGTACATAATTTCAGTTTTGTAAGATGAAAAAAGTTGTGGAGGTAGATGATGGTGATGGTTATGTAACGATATGGCTGTATTTAATGTCACTGAACTGTATATTTTAAAATGGTTAACGTAGTAAACGTTATGTGTATTTTACCACAGTAAAAAAAGAAGGAAGGGGAATTCAGGTATAAAATTGACCATCTCAGAAAATACGGTGTCACTTTCCCAACCCAACTGGAGAAATTATGTTTCCGTGGTCTCTACGGAGCTATTGTGCTGACTCAGCTACACTGCCCACTGCATACAAGGTTTGGGAAAACACCTGCTGGGCAAAGCTTTGCCAATATAGAAATGCGTAAGTAACAGGGAAGGCTGATCACCTCCAAACTCTTGGCCCAATGCTCAGCCAAGAGCTCCACATCTGGGCCTTCTTTCCATTGTGGCAACTGAGCCTCCTGTTGCTACTACCATGCAGCTTGGTAATACTCAATTTGGCGTAAGCAATAGCAAAGATGTGCTTCTAAGCTAAAACACCTACAGCCTTAAAAGCATAATGTGCATTCTGAAAGGGGCCTCTGCAAATCTGAAGTATGGAAACATACCTGAGATGGATGGGGTCTGAGACCCCCAAGGTGGAACTGCCAAAAGTCCCAACCCCCTTCTCCCTTTGAGTTCCTATGGCTCTCTTCTTTTACTCAACGGAGAAAACCTTCTGGATTTGAAGTATCAAATGTATAAATGTCTGACAGTATCTTGACTGTGTATTTCAAAGGTTTATACCTTAAAAGGTTTAAGAATTCTGGTTAAGGGACAGTCTCTAATGGTGAAATTTCAGACATTCATCAGTAGATGGAGTTGATACATTTGAGCCTTATCACAGTCTTAGGAGGCTCCAGGAATCGGAGACATGGTCTCCACTTAAATGCCCAAATCTCCTCCTTAAACGAGCTTCCAATGAGCTACCCAGGTTCTGCTTGAATATCCCCACTGACAGGGAAGCTATTACCTCCAGGAGTAGAAGTTTTCACCTTTGGATAGTCTGTGTATTGAGTGAAAAGGCCTGTGGGAATGGGGATTAGACCAGCTCTTCTGCTTGTGGGTGGAAGTGAGTACATGAGGCCAACTCTGAAGGTCCTAAATTTGATGGGCAGCAGGAGGGGGAGGTGAGATGCACTGCTGTATCATCAGGGCGTGACTGGGACTGTCTAGTACTGCACAAAACATAAGGCTTGGGTGAAACTATACCTAGTCAAAACTCTTATAAATTCTACAGTGGACATTTGGTGGCATTTGTCTTTTCCGGTAACAGCACTTTGGTTTTCATTTGGGGAAGCACTCATTCTCCACTCTTTGCCATAAAGTTCAAGTGGAACTAACGTAACTCTCAGCTCCAGGAGTGGTCATGTAACTCAAGCCCTTAAATACGGTGATTGATTTAGGAATGGGCATGTCTTAGTCCATTCTGGCTGCTGTAACAAAATATCATACCTTGGGTGATTCATAAACAACAGAAATTTACTTCTCAGAGTTCTGGTGGCTGGGAAGTCCAAGATCAAGGCAGATTTCATGTCTGGTGAGAGCAAGCTTTCTGACTCATAGATACTGCCTTCTTGCTACATCCTCACATGGTGGAAGGAGTGAGAGGTCTCTCTTGGGCTTCTTTTATAAAAGAACTAATCCTATTCATCAGGACTCTACCCTCATGACCTAATTACCTCCCAAAGTCTCTATATCTTAATACCATCACCTTGTGGGTTAAAAATTTCAACATATGAATTTGGGGAGTGGGACACAAGCATTCCAACTATAACTGCATATGATCCAAACAGAGTGTCCTAGTTACCTCAGGCTGCCATAACAAAATACCATCAACTGTGTGGCTTGAACAACAGAAATGTATTTTTTTACAGTTTTGGAGGGTGGAGTCTGAGATCAGAGTGCCACCATGGCTGGGATCTGCTGAGGGTTCTCTGTCTGGATGACAGACAGCTGTCTTTTTGCTGTATCCTCATACGTGAGAGATAAAGAATGAGGAAGAACTAGAGTGCACTCTCTTTGCTGTCTCTTCTCTCTAATCCCATCATGAGGGCCCTACCCTCATGATTTCTTTTTTTTTTTTTTGAGATGGAGTTTCACTCTTGCTGCCTAGGCTGGAGTGCAATGGTGTGATCTTGGCTCTCCACAACCTCTGCCTCCCGGGTTCAAGCGATCCTCTCACCTCAGCCTCCAAGTAGCCGGGACTACAGGCATATGCCACTATGCCCAGCTAATTTGGTATTCCCAGTAGAGATGGGGTTTCTCCATGTTGGTCAGGCTGGTCTTGAACTCCTGACCTCAGGTGATCCTCCCACCTCCGCCTCCCAAAGTGCTGGGATCACAGGTGTAAGCCACCACACCCATCCATGATTTCTAAACCTAATTACCTTCCTGTTGTGTGAAACCCCTACTGACTCCAATGGGGATGGCACCAGGTTCAAGAGGCCAAAGAAGAGACCTAGAGCCAGCAAATGAGACATGAGGTTTTATTTGGGGCTTACATACAGGAGAGAGAGTCCAGTGGTGGTGAGCTGGACAGGAGAACTGCGGTACATACAGTCTAGCGGTGGCAGGCTAGATGGGATAACCACATGGGTCAGTGGTAGTGGCCTGGGCAGAAGAACCACAACTGCTTGTAGAAGACATGCAGTTTATATAGCATTTTCACTTAGCACTCCCCCCTCAACAGTTTCCACCTAGCAACTTCACCTAACCTAAAACAAAAGGTCTAGATCTCCTATATGGCCCGCATTCCACAGGATGGGCCGTATGTTCCTCATAGACCCAGATGTTCCTCATACACAAGGAAGGAATCTCCAAGTTGGCCACTCCCAGATTTCCTAGCTTGGAACCCACATTCAGGTGTGTCTGCCATACAGAGTCATTCTCAGGGTATACTTAAATTATTGCTAGTATACGCATTTACCATACATTCCCAAAGGCCCTATCTCCAAATACCAGCACATTGGAGGTTAGGGCTTTAGCATATGAATTTAGGGGCGACATAGTTCAGTTCATAGCACAGAGTTAATCCCAAATTCTTGTGGGTGTAGTTACTAAATAAAAGAGAACCCTGATTATAGTAGAGCCAGCAGTGTCAGAATCTAGATGACCCTTAAGCTTTCTACTTTATGGGCCAAAAAGTCTCCTTTTAGCCAGTCTAAATTGAATTTTCTGCCACTTGCAACTAAAAGAGTCTTGAGTAATATGATCCCCAAACTTGCAGATCACTTGATCTCCAAAGGCTGCACTGGCTGGTTAATCAGTTGCTTTGTGTGTGTGTAATGACTGTAGGAGGTTTTTACACTTAAGCCTTCATCAGAATCACTTGGAGAACTTGGTAGAGTCCAGATTGCTGTGCTTCAACCCCAGTTCCTCATTCTGTAGGTCTAAGGTGCAACTTGAGAATTTCTGTTTCTACAAGTTCTGAAATGATGCTGATGCTGTTAGTCTGGGAATCCCACTTTGAAAAACAGTGAAATGGAAGCCCTTGATTCCTGAAATGAGGATACCTGGAATCTTTGTGGCCCAAGATTGAGACAAGGGGTAGGATGAAACTTTTCTTTAGTGGGAAAGAACCATTTTGGTATGTCCTGGGAGTCCTCGGGGAGTTTAATCCTTACTCTTAGCTCCCAAAGGAGAGGTATTATAGTTCCAGAAGAGATTTTCTTAGAGATCCTTTAAAAATGTCTGTTGTGCCTCCCTATAAGGCTTTTCTATTGCACTCAGAAAAAATTCAGGTGCCTTACAAGGCATTACATGATCTGGCTTCACTGGGGAAAGTGGAAGGGATCAGAATCCTTCATTCCCTTGACTCTTCTCTCATGTTCTATATCAGTAGCTACAGGGCTCATACACACTGGAATTTCCTGGGCCACTCTGGCAGCAAGGAGCATTTTTCAGGCTATGAGATGTAGCAAAATTAATCTTCATAATAACAAAAAACACACCAACTCTTCTCCTCAGCTCTCTAAATGTCTAGGAAATTCTTATTCTGTGTTGGTCTGAACTAAACTATATCTCTCAGATGCTTTGGTGCCCAAAAATAGTTCTTAGACTCCCAAGTATGTACTCAGATATTTGGATTGGGAATTGCGATCAGTAGATCATAGTGGCTACAAATAATGACCCATGGCTCTAGGAGGAGTCACCAAGCAGTGTGTACCAAGGGCCAAGACAGGGGTCTTAACTGCTCCAGGAGATCAGGAAAGGGGCTCTTCACCATGTAGCAAGGCAACAGGAAGCTAACTCAACCATAAGAAATGCAATGATAGGTGTTTTGCATAGAGTGGCTTACGTAATCCTGATCCCAACATCACTATTATTACCCCTCTTTTACAGAAGGGAAAGCTGAGGCTTAGTGACACAGAATAACTTGCCTATGGCTACATGCGGTAGCTTGAAAAATGCTCTCTCAAAGGTACCAGGTTCTAATCTCTTACCTTACATGAAAACAGCGTCTTTACAGATGTGATTAAGTTAAGGATCTTGAGATGGAAAGGCTATCATGGATTATCAGGGTAAGCCTTAAATGCAGTTGCATGTATATAAGAGGAAAGTAGAGGAAGATTTGACCCCATACACACGGAAGAGAAGGTACTATAACTATGGAGATGAGAGATTTGAAGATGCTGGCCTTGAAGATTGAAGTGATGTGGCCATAAGCCAAGGAATGATAACAGCCACCAGAAGCTGGAAGAGCCAAGAACGGATTCTCCCCTGGGATCCCCAGAGGGAGCATAGCCCTGACGACACCTTGGTTTTGCCCCAGTGATACTGATTTCAGACTTATGGCCTTCAGAATTGTGAAAGAGTAAATTGTGGAAGAATCAATTTCTTTCATTTTAAGCCACCGTATCTGTAGTAATTTTGTATAACAGCCTCAGGAAACTAAAACACATAAGCCCAGAAATATGCCCAAGTCCGTCTGGCCCCAATAGCTCTGCTGTTTGCTCTGTACTGTGGAGCCAGGCAGGAGAAAACAAATGCTACTCCCCATGGTCTGCATTAATAGAGATGGAGTGGGCATGGGAACCCACATAGGACCATTATTTGGCTTGGGAACATGGTGTATTTTTTTTTAATTATGAAGATTTATTTTGCTACATGTGGTAGTCTGAAAAATGCCCGTTGGTTCAAGCTTCTGAGTAACCAAACATTGACCTAGTGGGCCCATAGTGGCTGGATACTGAGAAGGGGTAATGGGCAGGGACAACCTCGGATGAGGGATGTGCTACAGATCACCCCCAGATGGGACAATCATGTTGATGTGAAAGTGATATTGTCAGATAGGCTAACAGATTCTAAGTAGTATCAGAAGCTGCCAGGTTAGCTTGCTACTCTGCCATAGATTTAACTGGTGGGAACACATCAATCCCATATCGATTAAGATTACTTATTACTTACACAGACAACAGTGGTATTAGCTCCCCATGGCCCTTGATCACAGGATGACACTGGAACAGAAGGGGCCAAGTGACATGCAACAGAGCTGATGGGTCCCTGATGCTGAGGAGCCAATTTTATGCTGCAGCTAAGCAGCTTCACAGCCTGCAGCTGTACCCTGAGGGGAGGAGGAAAAGTGGATAGGCTTGCCTCATCAGAACCAGCAAGGCAGATGAGAAATGGCCATGACAGTCTTCCTGTAGATAGAGAGGTGGGTGAGAGATGGCCTTGTGGCAGCTCCTTGCAAGCCCACCTGACTTCTCATGATCTGGGTGATCAAGGGGTATCCCACCAAGACTTAGGTCAGCAGTGGTTAAGCCTTGCCCCGTAGCCTAGGTAAAAATGTGCGAGGTTGTCAGGGCACCAGCATGGAGGAGTTCCCCTACAAATATGAGCCTTTCACAGTGAAAAGGCAAGAACTTAGATTTTGCCACTTCTTTGAGTCTTCATTTTTGTATTAAGACTCGTGTGTGTGTGCATGTGTGTGTGTGTGTATAACAGGGTCCTGCTCTGTTGCCCAGGCTGGAGTGCAGTGGTACAATCACAGCTTACTGCAGCCTTGACCTCCCAGGCTCAGGTAATCCTCCTACCTCAGCCTCCCAAGTAGCTGGGACTACAGGTGCGTGCCATCACACTGGCTAATTTTTTGTATTTTTTGTAGATGCAGAGTTTTGCCATGTTGCCCATACTGATCTCAAATTCCTGGGTTCAAGTGATTCTCCTGCCTCAGCCTCCCAAAGTGCAGGGATTACAGGCGTGAGCCACTATGCCTGGCATCCTTATGCAGACTCTTGTGTCATATAAAACTCACATCAAATCTGTAGGTTTTTCTCCTGTTAATCCATCTTACATCAATTTAATTCTCAGGCCCAGCCAAAGACCTTAAGAAGGGAGAGGTAATGTTTTGCTTTCCCTACACCATCACCCTAGAAAGTTTCCTATTGTCCCTTTCCAGTCAACCACCTCCCCAAGAAGCAATCACTGTTCTGATTTCTATCCCTGTGGATTTGTTCTGCAACATCATTGTCCAATGGGACTTTCTGCAACGATGAAAATGTTCCATGTCTTCACGGTCCAGTACCATAGCCAATGGCTACATGCAGCTATTAAGCACTTGAAATGTGGCTAGTGCAACTAAAGAAATGAAATTTTTATTCTACCTAATTTTAATTAATTTAAATTTAGATAGCCACACAAGGCTAGTAGCTACCATATTGGATAGCTCCAGCTCTTTTTTTGTGCTTTTGATAGTTTACATTGTTGTGTGCCTCACCAGTTAGTTTCTTACTGCTGAATGAGGTTTTAAAAATTTTAAAATTTATTTTTTATTGAGGTAAAATATATATAACAGAGAATGGACCATTTTAACCTCATTTTTAAAAATTGAGATGGTGTCTCACTCTGTTGCCCAGGTGGAGTGCAGTGGTGCAATCATAGTTCACTGCATCCTTGGCCTCCTGGACACAAGTATCCTCCCGCCTCAGCCTCCCAAGTAGCTGGGACTACAGGTGCACACCACCATGCCTGGTGAATTTTTAAATTTTTTTGTAGAGATATGGTCTCACTATGTTGCCTGGGCTGGTCTCAAATTTTCAGGCTCAAGCTATCCTTCTGCCTCAGCCTCCTCAAGTGCTGGGATTACAGCAGTAAGCTACTACATCTGGCCCCGTTTTAACCATTTTTAAGTGTAGGTTCAATGGCATAAAGTACATTCAACATTGTTGTGCAACAATCACCACCATCCATCTCCAGAACTTTTCCCCTTCCCCAGCTGAAACTCTGTACCTTTTAAACAATGACTCCCTGTCCCCTTCCCTCAGCTCCTGGCAACCATCATTCCACTCACTTTCTGTTGCTGAGTATGTTTTTTACTGCTGGGTAGTTTTTTTTAAAAGCTCAGTACTATCCCCTGCCTCCTTGATATTGCTCTGCTTTGTATATGAGTTGAATCCTTGAAAGTTAAATATGCACAAGACACAGTTCATCTACATGCCTTGGTTTCAGCATGTTCTCTTTGACTAGATGAGTCTTTAACCGCAGATCCATGCCTTCTGTTTCTCTGAATCCCACATTCTGAATGTACTGCCAAGCTGTTGGTATAGACAAGATGTCTGCTCATTGTGAATTCTTGGTACCTGATGGTGAAGTTGGGTAGGGCACCACATTTGCTGAATTCCCATGAGGTATCTGAGTCCAAGGCTTTAGAGCAGGTCATACCACAGGGAAGGGACTTTCCCAAGCAAACTGCTGGTTTTCCACCAAATCCATGAGGCTGAGCATGTGGTCACTTCCCTGATACTTCATCTTGATTGCATTCTAGATGATATGCCCAGCTGGGTTACATTCTCCAGCCATGTCAGGTATGGCCATGTGACTAAGTTTTGGCAATGGAACTGGAGCAGAAGTGTGCTGGGACTCAAGCTGAAGACACTGGACTAGTGTCTTCCACTATTTCCTCCTCCTTCTAGCTGGAACTTTGATACAACACCCTAAGTTAGGGATCGCAGCAATGCGCTAGAGGATTGCAGGGCCACCCTCCCAGCCTGGGACTCTGGATGACTTCATGAAACAAGCCTGCCTACTTCCCTGGACTGTTATGAGAGAGGAAGATAATGATCTGTCTTGTATAAGCCATTTTATTTCAGGGCTAGCCTTTGCCCTAACTAATACAACCACAGACAAGGCTGAAATAGAATCTGGACCTCCTGACTCCCAGGCCATCCCTACACCATAGTACAAGGGGTATTAGATTGGAGGAGAAAGAGAAGTGAGTGTAGCAAAGTTATCCCCAGTGGCAGCAGGAGAAATGCCTCTGCTCTTGTCTGAAGGTACTTTCTGTCTGGGTCTCAGCCTTAACATCTCACTCCTGGTTGTTTGTGGTGGCTTCCTACTTGGTTTTTCTAAGTCCAGCCTTTCTTATGCTGGCTAATCCTCCTTACCATAATCAGAACAGTCTTTCCAATACCTATGTGATCTCTGAAACAGACATTTTATCCAATAGCCATTCCTTTCCATTGTTTCTCTTCTTGGAAGAGCCTATCTTCCAAGATAGAAGTTGAAATATTAGTAATTTGTTCTCCAGTGTCCCTTACAGCAAGGGTTGGCCATGTAGCCAATGGGACACATTGACATTGTTGTATATGGTAATTTTTATGTTTAACTTTTTGAGGCACTTCCAAACTGTTTTCCAAAGTGGCTGTACCATTTTACATTCCCTAGTGATGAATGAGGGTTCCAATTTCTCCTCATCCTCCCCAACACTTGTTATTGTCTCTCTTTTATTACAGCCATCCTATTAGGTATCTAGCCAATGAGAACTGTGGGAAAGTCTGACAGGGGACTTTGGGGAAAGATTTTCCTCCCTAACAAAGAGATGTATGTAACGAAGATATCACAAGAAAAGAAAACTACAGACAAATATCCCTTATGAATAAAGATGCAAAGATTCTCAACAAAATAGCAAACTGAATCCAGCAACATAAAAAAAAAAACAACTATACACCATGACCAGAAATGCAAGGATGGTTTAATATCCAAAAATCAATCCATAAAAATACACATCATCAATAGAAGAAGGAAAAACTACATGATCATCTCAACAGACACAGAAAAAGCATTTTACAAAATTTAACATCCTTTCATAATAAAAATGTTCAACAAACTAGGAATAAAAAAGAACTTCCTCAGGCTGATAAAGAACACCTATTAAAAAACCAACAGCTAGGCCGGGCGCGGTGGCTCAAGCCTGTAATCCCAGCACTTTGGGAGGCCGAGACGGGTGGATCACGAGGTCAGGAGATCGAGACCATCCTGGCTAACACGGTGAAACCCCGTCTCTACTAAAAAAATACAAAAAAACTAGCCGGGCAAGGTGGCGGGTGCCTGTAGTCCCAGCTACTCAGGAGGCTGAGGCAGGAGAATGGCGTAAACCCGGGAGGCGGAGCTTGCAGTGAGCTGAGATCCGGCCACTGCACTCCAGCCTGGGCGACAGAGCCAGACTCCATCTCAAAAAAAAAAACAAAAAAAAAAAACAAAAAAAACCCAACAGCTAATATAATATTTAATGATTAATGATTGAGGCCGGGTATGGTGATTTTCACCTGTAATCCCAGCACTTTGGGAGGCTGAGGCAGGTGGACTGCTTGATCTCAGGAGTTTGAGACCAGCCTGGGCAACATGGTGAAACCCCATCTCTAAAAAACATAAAAATTAGCTAGGTGTGGTGGTGTGTGCCTGTAGTCCCAGCTACTTGGGAGACTGAGGTGGGATGGTCATTTGAGCCCAGGAGGCAGAGACTACAGTGAGCCAATATTGCACCATTGCACTCCAGCCTGGGTGACAGAGTGAGAACCTGTGTCAAAAATAAATAAATGAATGAATGAATGAATAAATAAAGAAATAAATAAAGATTGAATGCTTTGTTCCTAAGATCAGGAACTAGACAAGAATGCCCATTATTACTATTTCTATCCAGCATTGTACTGGAGGCTCTGACCAGTGCAATAAGGTAATAAAAGAAGCTAAAAGGCATCCAGATTTAAAAAGGAGAGGTAAACCATTTCTGTATGCATATGACATGATCTTGCATATAGACAATACTAAGGAATCCACAAAAAACTATTAGAGGTAATAAACAAGCTCAGCAAAGTTGTAAGATATAATATAAATATACAAAAATTATTTATATACCTATACAATTATTTGTATAGGTATATATCTATACCTATACAGAATAATCTGAACATGAAATTAAAAACCAAACCTGTTTATAATAGTATTGAAAATAATAAAATAATTAGATATAAATTTAACAAAAGAAATGCAAGACTTGTACACTGAAAACTACAAAACATTGCTGGAAAACATGAAAAGGTATAAATAAATGTAGAGATATACTATGTTCATGGATTAGATGACCTAATATTTTTAAAATGGCAACACTCTTCAAACTGATCTAAACTTTCAATAAAATCTTCATCAAAATCTGAATGGCATTTTTAGCAGAAATGGAAAAACAAATCCTAAAATGGTAGTAGCTTCTTGTTCAAGGCTCCTTGTCAGTGAGATAATCCTCCTGTCTTCACTGATCCTCCTGACCTTCATCTGATGCTGTTCTTTGGGGGAAAATGGAACACTGGAAAGCCAACACTTTTCTTTTTCTTTGTCTCTGGCCTTCACTACTACAGTAAGTGAACAAAGTCTTGACTATTAATTTCATTTGGCTTATTGTCCTAACTGACCATCTCAACACCTGGCATCTTGACAATCTTAAATTATTAACTATAACAATCAAAAGACAGATTGGCAGGGTATATATGTTGTTTGTGATAAACTCATTTCAAATTCAACAATTTAGGTAGGTTGAAAGTAAGTGATATAATAAGATATATTATGCAAACAGTTTAAAACATAGAAGTGGCTAAATGAATATCAAACACAGTGGACTTCAGAACCATGAAATTTACTAGAGTCAAAGAGGGATATTACATAAGAATAAAACGATCAATCCACCAGGAAGATAAAACAATATTAAATGTGCATGCACCAAGCAACAGAGACTTAAATATGTAAAGCCAAAGCTAATAAAATTGAAAGGAGAAATAGATAAGTCCACAATTACAGTCAGGGGCATAAACAACCCAATCTCAACAATCAATTGAACTACTAGGTAGAAAATCAGTGAGGATTTAGAGGATCTGAACACTATTAAACAACAGTATCTAATAGGCATGTATAAAATACTCCAACCAACAACACAGAATACACATTAGTTTCAAGAACCCAATAAATATATACCAACATAGACATATCTTGGACCATGAAAGAAACCTCAGCAAATTTAAAAGAAGTGTAATTATAGAGTATGTTCTCTGACAAAAATGGAATAAACCTACAATTCAGTAGTATAAAGGCAGAAAATCTCTAAACATGTGGAAATTAAGCAACATACTTCTAAATAATCTACGGCTCAAAGAAGAACTTTAAAGGGAAATTTTAAAACTACATAAAACCAAATAAAAGTAAAAATACAAGGTACCAAAATATGTGGGATGCAGCAAAAGTAATGCTGAGAGGAAAATCCATAGCACTAAATGCTTAACTGGAAAAGATGAAAGGTCTGAAATTAGCAATTTAAGTTAGTACCTCTAGAAACTAGAAAAAGAAGAGCAACATAAATTCAAAGCTAGCATAAGGAAAGAAACAGTAAAAATCAGGGCAGATATAAATAAAATCAAAAACAGAAAAACAACAGAAAAAATGCAAAAAAGCTGATTTATTAAATAAAATTGATAAGCCTCTAGCAAGATGGAAAATAAAAAGAGAGAAGATACAAATCACCAGTATCACAAATGAAACAGGGAATGCCAATATAGATCTTGTAGCCATTAAAAAGATAATAAGGAAATACTGTAAATAAATTGATGCTCATAAATTTGATAACTTAGAAGAAATGAAACAATTCCTCAAAAATAAAAAAACTTCCAAAACCCAACCAGGATGAAGCAGATAGTTTGGTCAGTCCTAAAATCATTAAAATGGCTGGGCGGGGTGGCTCATGCCTGTAATCCCAGCACTTTGGGAGGCTGAGGTGGGTGGATCACCTGAGGTCAGGAGTTTGAGACCAGCCTGGCCAACCTGGTGTAACCCCATCTCTACTAAAAATTTAAACATTAGCTGGGCATGGTGGCAGATGCCTGTAATCCCAGCTACTCAGGAGGCTGAGGCAGGAGAATCACTTGAACCTGGGAGGTGGAGGTTGCAGGGAGCCGATATCGCGCCATTGCACTCCAGCCTGGGCGACAAAGTGAGACTCCATCTCAAAAAAAAAAAAAAAAAAAAATCATTAAAATAACTGAATTCATAATTAAAATGCTCCAAAGCTGGATAATTCTACCAAACATTTGAAAAACACCAATTTTACCTAATCTCCTCCATAAAATAGAATCAGAGGAAACACTTCTCAATTCATTTGATGAGGCCGGTGTTATGAGACAAAATAAAAAGAAAGGAAATTACAGACCAATATCTCTTATTAATTCTGATGCAAAAATCCTTGACAAAATATAAGCAAGCCAAATCCAACAATGTATAAAAATAATTATTCACCATTATGAAGTTAGATTTATTACAGCTATGGTAACTCAACATTCAAAAATCAATCAATTCACTGTCCTATCAACAAGCTAAAGAAAGAAAAGCACATAATCATATGAATTGATGCAAAAAGAAAGCATCTGACAAAATCCAAAACTCATTAAGTCTCCCAGCAAGTCATAAATAGTGCAGAATTATTTCAACTTGATAAAGAACATGTAAAATAATTATACAAAACAAAAAATCCACAGCTAATATACTTAATGGTGAAAGACTGCTTTCCTCTTACAATGCTTTCCTAATGGCGCTTTCCTTCTAAGACAGAAACAAGGATGCTCTGTCTTACCACTCTTATTCTACACAATACTGGAAGGTCTAGCCACTGCAACAAGGCAAGAAAAGGAAATAAAATGCCTAACATCACAAAAGAAGAAATAAAACTGTACAATTTATGGATAATCTGTTTGTAGAAAATCTAGAGGAATTTAAAATTCAACAAACAAACTCCAACTAAAAAGTGGGTTTACAAGGTCATAAGACACTAGATAAACACACAAACTTCAGTCACATTTCTACACACTTGCAATGAATCTATGGAACAAAACTTTAAACCACAATACCACTTATAATCTCTCCAAAGAAAACGAAATATTTAGCAAAACATGCATAGTATATGTATGCTGAAAATGATAAAATACCAGATAAAAGAAATAAAAGATATAAATAAATGAAAATACTGTGTTTACAGATTGTAAGTCTCAACATAGTAAAGATATCAGTTTTCCCCAAATTTATCTGTAGGTTCAATGTTCATATAAAAATCCCAGCAAGATTTTTTGTAGCTATAGATACGTTTGTTTTCCAATTTATAAGGACGTGTATAGTCTCTAGAATAGCTAAAATAACCTTGACAAACAGGAATAAAGTGGGAGGAATCAATCTACTCAATATTAAGGTTTACAGTATAGCTACAGTAATCAAGACAGCTTGGTAGTTTCTTATAAAATGAAACATGCAACTATTATATGATCTAGCAACTGCACTCTTGAGCATTTCAGAGAACTGAAAACATGTTCACTCGAAAGTCTGTACACCTATGTTCACAGTAGCTTTATTCATAGGAACTAATAACTAGAAACAACCCAGATGTCTTTCAGTGGGTGAATGGTTCAGTAAACTACAGTACATATATATCATTAAATACTCCTTAGCAATAAAAAGCAATGAACTGCTGGTAGGTGCAACAACTTGGATGAATCTCCAAGGAATTATGCTGTGTGAAAAAAAGTCAATTGCAAAAGGTTACATACTGTAGGATTCCATTAATATTTATTCCATAAGTATTTATTTTTGCAATAATAAAAATTTTAAAATGGAGATCAGATTAGTTTGTGCTTGTCAGGGCTTAAGCGTGGGTAGGGAGTGGCTGAAGGAGGAAAACAGGTATGATTATAAAAGAATAAAGTCCTTTGATATCTTTGTGATGATGAAGGTGTCTATTGTGATTGCAGTGGTGAATATACACACCTATGCCTGTGATAAAATTTGCATAGAACTAAATACACACCACACACACACACACACACAATGAGTACATGTAAAAGTAGGAAAATCTGAATAAGATGGGTGGATTCTATCAATGAAAATATCCTGGTCATGATATTATACTACAGTTTTGAAAAATGTTATCATTGGGGAAAACTAGGTAAAGGGCATATATGGGATGTGTCTGTATTATTTCTTAGAGTCTGTAATTATTTCAATAAATATTTTAATTTAAAAAAGAAGTAAAATACATCTGCCTACTTTCTGATCCAGTAAATCTGCTTCTAGAAATATATTGAATGGAAATATTTGCATGAGACAGGGCAATGGAGGTGGGGGGAAGGGTTAGATTCTGATCAGTGTTGAAGCTAGAGCCACCACAACTTACCAAGGAACTGAGAGTATCCCCATATCTCTGGCCCAGTCTCCTCATGGTTTCCTGGCTTCACGCTGCAACGTCTAATCCATTTGCCATTCTGTAGCTGAGATGATCTTCTACAAACTCACCCTGACCATAGAGCCTTCTATGGTCCCCCACTGCCCTCAAAAGCCAGCATTCTTTCCCCTGGCATAAGAGATACTTCGTGATCTGGCCTCTCTGACTCATGCTCAGTCCTGTTCTGCAACTCCCCTGACTCACTGCATTCCCTCTTGACACGAGGCCTGCGCAGATGCTGTTCCCTCAGCCTGGAAGACCTCAGTCTGGGTGACTCATGCTCACTCTTTAAGTCCCTGGTCAGACAGCACTTCTTCCAGGAAGCCAGCCTGACCTTCTCAGCAGGGTTCTAAGACCCATATTTCCTGCCTAATCACAGCCTTTTGCAAAAGTGAGTAATAGTTGTCTCCTTACTGGCTAGGCACAGGGTGGGGGCTCAGAGTGTGATTCTTCCAAGTAGAGGGGCTCCCCATTGGCTCAGGACTAAGTCCAGATTCTGCACCATGTTCAGGAGATCCTGTAGCATCTGACCTCTCCTGACCTCCCAGCCCTGGATCTAGCCCCCATCTCTCCACTACTTCCTTTATTCAGCCTGTTGACTTTTAATAGTTCTTCTAACTCTCCTCATGGTCTTCTCTCAAGGCCTTTGTTGATACTGTTTTCTCTGCCCTGACATGCCTCCTTCTTCCCATTTTCACCTGGGTACCTCCAACTCATCCTTCCCACTTCAGTGGGAGGTTTCCCTGACTGCCTGGGCCAGGTGAAGGCCTCTGTTATGACGTTTCCCATGGTACTCTGCCTCCTTCCTTCCAATGCACATCATACTTTGTCATTCATTATTTTTTGCCTGTACTTACACCAGAATGTGAACCCCATGAAGGCAGAGCAATTTATGTCTTGCTCACTGCTGAATAGTGCATGGCACCTAGTAGGAGCTCAGGACATGTTTGTTGAATAAATGCTTAATTTCCCTCCTCAGAGACAAATGCAGGCATGTGGCTTGCCCAGTTGACCCGGGGTCTTTGTGAAGTGGACAGCAATTCTGGGCACCAGCTGCATGACAGGTACTCTCGAGACCTCACTTATTCCTCACCATAACCCCTTGTGATAAGTTTATCATTCTCATTCTACAGACGGGTAACTGAGGCTCCAAGAGAAGAAATAACATCTGCAGAATCACTGCTGGTAAGTGGAGAGTCAGGATTTAAACCCAACTCTCTGGCCTTTGAAATTGGTTTCTTACCACAAAAAGGCACTGCCTCTTGGTGGTAAGAAACCAACTGGTTTTTTCAGATGACCCTGGGAGCTAAGAGAACCAATGCTTCTTGCATGCCCGTTCTGTGCCAGACACTGACATGCTGATCTTGCTCAGGCTCACCACAGCCCTGTGCAGTGGGAATTAGAGGAAGAGCCTGAAGCCCTGAGAAGCGAAGCCACTCACCGAGATCACATAGCTGAGAAGAGCTGAGCCAGGATTTACCCCAGGGTGTTCTGACTCCAAGGCTGGTGGACTCAGGCAGAGTGGCTACACATTGGTGCCACCTCCCACTTCCTGGACATACCAGCATGATGACACCAGGCACTGGAAGAGCCCACCTAGGCCTGCAGGGTGAGTACAGAAAAAGACAAATATCCCTTGAGTCCTCTGGGTGAGAAAAGGCAGGGAATGACAGGCATAGTGTGGTGCACTAGTGATGGCCTGTGCACAGATGGGGCTTTGCCAGTCCCTTTACAGGGTGGGCTCTGGAGATAACTGAATCTGGAGAAAGTATAGATCTGAAGCCCTGTCCCCAGCTTGCACAGAGCTGCAAATCACAGGGTTACACGTGTTTCCTGCCTTCCTGGTGTCAAAGTGGCTGAAGAGAGTGTGAGGCCAGCCTCGGTTTTCCCATCCCAGAAGGGGAAGATGCCCTTAGAAGTTGCCCCTGCCCTTCTGGAGACCCTCTTGAGACTGCAAGATTGGCCTGAAGGAAGAGGTCATCAGGTCTTTGCCAATTGGTCCCTGGGGCCCAGAGAGGGGCAGAAACTAGCCCAAAGTCACACAGGGATGCTTGGTTGGCCCAGAATTGGGGCAGGCTTTGGAATCCCCACCCAGTGCTCTTTTTGCTGCCTCAGGCTGCACTTATGCTACCCTGTTTCACTTGGAAGGCCAAGGAGATGAAGAAGAAGCCACTGAGCAATAGGGTATAGGGGCGATGGTGGAGGGTGTGCTGTAGGCTGGGGAAGAGAGTAGTGAGGATGCTGCCGGGGAGCTGAGGGGCCAGGGAGGGGAGGGCTGTCTTAGTTATGTCAGGTTGGGGTGTGTCACGCACTTGTGATCTCAGTCTCATGCTCTCACCTTGAAGGAACAGCACCCAGATTTTCCTTTAGGGAGTCCCCTCCCAACTGCCCCTAAGTCCACTCCCCATCCCCAGCTTCAAGGCTCAGCCCATCAGTAAACTTCATCCCCCTGGTTACAGTGATTGGTTTAGGCAGGGTCATATGACTCCATTTGAGCAATGAGAGGCAGCCCTGGGATTGTTGCTGGAACCTCTGTGAAAGGGGAGGAGGCTGGAAGGATGTAATACAGTAGCTGCTGCTGATCATCTTGCCACCACAAGGGAAAGTCATCTGGCAAAGAGGTCAAGATAATGATAGCAGGGTTGAGAGCCTGAGGCAAGGACAGATTCCTGAGGATATTGTCTGGGCATCTGACAGTGGGTCATCCTGGCTGCCCTCTTTCCCAGCCTGCAGTACATCCTCCACCATCACCCCTATATCCTGTTGCTCAGGCATCCAACCATGCCTGAACAGCTATGGAATTTCCAGTTTTGTGAACCAATATAGTCTCTCTTTGGTTAAGGCAGTTTGAGTTGTGTTTCCATCATTTGCAATTAAAAGATTTCTGCTACAAAGCCCTCATGGATCTGCATTTTTTCTCTCAGGTCTCTTCTATCACTAGAGAGTTGTGGACTTTTGGTAAAGGAGTTAATAATACTACTCACAATTCATTTCTTCATTCAATAAATATTATTGTTTACTTCATATGTTCCATGCTCTGTGTTTTGTGGGGAGCAAAAGAGAAGTTCCCATCTTTGTTTATGTTAAAAACAAAACAAAACAAGACAAAAACAAATTAACAAGTGAATACATACAGATTATAAAATGAAGTGATGTGAAGAAAAAAAACTGCTAAGAAAGAATAATAAGGTAGGAGGGGGCTACTTGAGATCAGGTGGTCACGCTGAGAGTTGAGAGTGGAAAGGAGCAGCTGGGAAGGTGTCTGGGAGAAGGCTGTTCTAGGAGGCAGAAACAGCATGAACCAGAAGCTTGAGGAAAGACTGTTCACTAGAAGAACAGAAGGAAAGCCAGAGAGGCTGGACAAGAATAGGGATGGGAAGCTGACTGGAGTGTAGAGAGAAGCCTAGGCAGACCTGATAGGGCCTTGTGGGTTTGAATGTAAATCAGTCAAAGAAGCCACTATTCTTGCCTCCTCTCTCATAGAAAGAGAACCCCTGATTTACTTATTTTTATTATTTCTTTAAACTGTTAACTTTTATTTTAGATACAGGGGCTACATGTACAGGTTTGTTACATAGGTATATGGCATGATGTTGAGGTTTGGGGTATGGTTCCCATCATCTGGGTAGTAAGCATAGTACCCAACATATAGTTTTTTCACCCACGCCCCTTCCTTATTTCTCCCCATCAGTAGTCCACTGTGTCTTCTGGAGTGTCTTTTGTTGCCATGTTTATGTTCATGTGTGTTGTTCCCATGTTTATGTCTATGTGTGTTTTTCCTAATGTTTAACTCCCACTTATAAGTGAGAACATGTGGTATCTGGTTTTCTGTTCTTGCATTAGTTTGCTTAGGATTATGGCCTCCGGATGCATCCACGTTGCTACAAAGGACATGATTTCATCCTATTTTATGGCTGCATAGTATTCCATGGTGTATATGTATCACGTTTTCTTTATATAATCCACTACTGATGGCACCTAGGTTGATTCCATGTCTTTGCTACTGTGAATAGTGTGGCAATAAAGATATGAGTACACGTGTCCTTTTGATAGAATGATTTATTTTCCTTCAGGTATATACCCAGTAATGGGATTGCTGGGTTAAGTGGTAGCTCTGTTTTTAGTTCTTTGAGAAATCTCCAAACTGCTTTCCACAGTGGCTGAACTAATTTACATTTCCACAGTGTATAAGGGTTCTCTTTTCTCTGCAGCCTCGCCAGCATCTGTTGTTTTTGACTTTTAATAATAGCAATTCTGACTGGTGTGAGATGGATCTCACTGTGGTTTTGGTTTGCATTTCTCTGATGATTAGTGATGATGAATATTTTTTCAAGTGTTTGTTGGCCACTTGTATATCTTCTTTTGAGAAGTATCTGCTCATGTCCTTTGTTCTTTTTTTTTTTTTTTTTTTTTTAGATGGAGTCTTGCTCTGTCACCAGGCTGGAGTGCAGTAGCGCGATCTCGGCTCACTGCAACCTCCAACTCCCTGGTTCAAGCAATTCTCTTGCCTCAGCCTCCTGAGTATCTGGGATTACAGGCACATGCCACCACACCCAGCTAGTTTTTGTATTTTTAGCAGAGACAGGGTTTTACCATATTGGCCAGGATGCTCTTGATCTCCTGACCTCGTGATCCGCCTGCCTTGGCCTCCCAAAGTTCTGGGATTACAGGCATGAGCCAATGCACCCAGCCCTTTGTCCATTTTTTAATGGGGTTATTGTTTTTGTCTCATTGATTTGTTTAAGTTCCTTATAGATTCTGGGTATTAGACCATTGTTGGATGCATAGTTTATGAATATTTTATCCCATTCTGTAGATTATCTGTTTATTCTGTTGAGAATTTCCTTTGCTGTGCAGAAGCTCTGTGGTTTAATTAGGTCTCACTTGTCAATTTTTGTTTTTGTTGCAATTGCTTTTGGGGACTTCGCCAAAACTTTTTTGTGAAAGCTGAAGAAGGGTATTTCCTAGGTTTTCTTCTAGGATTTTTATAGTCTGAAGTCTTACATTTAAACTTTTAATCCATCTTGAGTTAATTATTGTATATGGTGAAAGGCAATGGTCCAGTTTTATTCTTCTGCATATAGCTAGCCAGTTACCCAACCCAGTACAATTTATTGAATAGTGAGTCCTTCCCCCATTGTTTGTTTTTGCCTTGTCAAAGATCGGATGGTTTATAGGGTGTGGCTTTATTTCTGGGTTTTCTATTCTGAGAACCCCTGATTTATATTTAGGTACAGAGGACCTCTGATTATGGATACCATTTCCCAGACTCTCTTGCAGCTAGGTGTGCCATATGAGTAGGTACTGGTCACTGGGATGTGAACAAGTGTGAAGTGAGTAACATCAGGGTCCTTCCTGTAAAGAGCAGAGAAATACCCACTATGTCCTCTTTTCTCCCTAGAATAGCTGGCATGCAGGGATAGGCCAGAGCCATCTTAGACTGTGGCAGGAGGGCAACACCTTAGGAACAGCTGAGCAACAAACCAGACAGAGCCTGAGCTCCCAACAGTTTCATAAAAGAGTTGCTTTATAGGTTGACTTCTTTTTCTTCCTGAGAGAAATAAACAGTCTCATCTACCGTTAATTTTGGGCCTTTCTGTTAATGTAGCTGAAATTATATAGAGATGTTTAAAGCTATGGGTTAGGATGAGACCACCCAGGACAGTAGTCCTCAAACTGTGTTTTCTCTGAGAACTCTGAGGGTCATTGAGATGCTATCAGGGGTCTGTGAGGTCAAAACTGTTTTCCTAATAATGCTAAGATGTGTGTACCTTTTGCACTCTCATTCTCTCACCAGTGTATGGTGGAGCTTTCCGGGAGCTATGTGCATGGGATAGTGCAACACAGTGTATGCAGAAGTAGTATGAAAATCCAGCTGTCTTTTTTTAAAGCCAGACAATGCAGGGATTCACAAAAATGTCAGACAATGTCACTCTTCTCATAAAATGCCTTTTGTTTGGAAATATGTTCAGTTTTCAAAATAGATTATATTTATGTTAACATGTAATGCACTCATTCTTTTAAAATTAATACTTTTAACTTTTCTCCATTTTACTTTCTAACATAAATATTAATACATACAAACACACCTAAAAAGCTTTTTCAGATCTTCAACAGTGTTTAAGCACGGAAAGAAGTCCCAACACCACAAATGTGAGAACCACCATCCTCCCCGCTGTCCAGATGCTCCCACAGCCTGGGCTCCCCAGTGCAGGCAGAGACTCCCCAGAGCACGAGACCACCCCTGCCTCTCTTGGCCCCATGATCCCCCTCTTACCTAACTGTTCCTTCACACCCAGAGCCAGCACCAAGCAGGAGATGCAGTACAGCATGCCCAGGACCATGGCAGCCATCACGTATGCCCTCCGCTGGGGAACAAGAAGTGCGTTAGACTGATGTACTCCACTTCTCCTCCATAGGTGTTTGTGCAGTGACACCAGCCTGGAGGGCCTTCTATCCCCGTCCCCCACCTCTGTAAATCCTACCCACTCTTTGAGTCTTGGCCAAGGGCTGCTCTCTCTCTCTCTCTCTCAAATGATTTCTGTGTTCTCATTTGTCTCTGCTTTCTCTGGGAATCTTTGGTGCCACAGGGTAATCTCCTGTGTGTCATTCCTGACTTCCTAATTCATCTGCCCTCTCCTTCCTTGAAAGTGGAAATAGTGACTTCTTCTGCTTCCCTACATTGCCTAATAACAATAACAACTACCATAATAATAATTGCTAACAATTATTAAACAGTCACCATTATTATATTAGCTCATTTACTCCTTGCAACAGCTCTCTAATGTGGCTCTATGATATTAGCCTCATTTTACAGATGAGAGGACTGAGGCTCAGAAAGGTTAAGGAACTGCCCAAGCCACATGGTTCAGAAATGGAGGCGAACATATAAGCCAGTCCAACTCTGATGGGCGACTGCTAGAAATCAATGGAATAATATGCACTTAGCGCAGTGCCTGGGGAATAGAAAGTGCTCTACTACCCAGTAAGCATTTATTGAGCACCTACTATGTGTCAGGCACTGCTAGGTGCTGTGCGTTCAGCTGTGAGCAAAGGCCCTTCTCTCCTCGTGCTTGTAAGCTGTTCCTGCCTAAGCCTTCCCTCTGCTGTTCCCTCAGCTTGAAATGTTCTTTCCCCAGGTTCCCACATGGCTTGCTCCATCACCTCCTTTAGGTCTCTGCTCAAATAGGTATTATCAGTGAGGCTTCCTCTGACCTCACCACCTAAAACCTCAACTTGCTCTGTCCTTCCCTGCAGCACATCCTGCCCGATGCCTGCATGTGCTATGGGCCTCACTCACTCATGGGTAATATCTCTTTCCCCTGCAGGATGTCAGCTCTGTGAGGGTGGAAGATGTGTCTGTCTTTTCCCTGCTGTAGCCCCTGGCACAGCATAGCGCCTGGTATACAGTAGATTCTCAGAAACCATGTGCCAAATGGATGAATGAACATGGTTGGTGGTGAAAACTGTTATGAGGGAAAATGAAGGTAGTCAAAGGGGATGGGGTCTGGGAGTCCTCTTCCAGAGGGGGCATTTGATTGGAGACCTGATTAGAGTGTGTGGCGGGGAGTGGGGTCGGGGGGAATGGGTCATGTAAAGAGCTGGGAGAAGTGTCTTACAGGCAGAGGAAAAACATGTGCAAACACCCTGAGGTGGGAGCATGCAAGGCATGTCTGAGAAACAGAAAAGAGGCTAGTGTAAGGGAGAAGGGTGGGAGATGAGGGAGAAGGGCTGGGGGCCAGTTTGTGCAGGTCTTTCAGACCGTGCTGAGGGATCTGACGTTTCCTGAGGGTGATGGGGAGCCATGGAGGAGTCTCCAGAGATTAGCTGTTATTACTACATTTCAAGGGCCCACGTGGGCCAGGCCCAGGTAGGCCGCCTTACACACACACACTCCCATTTGATCTGTGTGTCCATGCTGCAGGCTTTCCTGTCACCTTTTCACAGACAGGGAAGCAGAGGCCAGTGGGCCCCTCCTTACTGTGTTCTCCAGAGAGTTGGTGAGCAGGAAGCTGCTGTTGCCATCAAGGAAGCCATTGTCCCCTGAGCCATTGAACTCCACCAAGCCCTAGTTCATGCCGCTGTGGAAGTGGCTCCCCAGCGCCCCCTAGATGTGGGCTTCTACTAGCGTGCAGACAACTTCCATGTCTATGCCTGCGGAAGTGAGTGACATAGACCAGCGGGACTTACTTCCTGGTCCCGGGATGAAGTAAAGAAACCAGCAGATGGTGCCAAAGGCAACCTCTAGTTACCTTTGCTGCTCATTAGCATAAGACACTCCCACTAGTGCCACGACAGTTTACAAATGCCATGGCAACGAGCTGCAAGTTACCACCCCTTTCCATGGCAACAACTCAGCAGTTGTTCTTTTCTAGAGCATTCTGAATAACACACCCCTTAATTTGCATGTAATTAAAAACGTTTGCATCTGGTAAAGATCTCAAATGTGCTTAACATGATTGTGGTAGTCATTTCACAATGTATATGTGTATCAAATCATGTTGCACACCATAAATTTACACAATTTTGTCAATCATACCTCAAGAAAGCTGGGGGGAAAAAATCACATACCACAAATTCACTCTTTTAAAACATGCAATTAAGTAGTTTTAGTATATTTACAGAATTGTGCAACCATTATCACTATTAATTCTAGCATATTTTAATCACCCCAAAAAGAAACCCTGTACCCATTAGTAGTCACTCCCCAATCCTCTCTCTCTCTAGCCTGTGGCAACAAGTTGTAGCATGCATAATATTCCATTGTAAGGTTACACCACATTTTTGCTTATCCATCAATTAATGCACATTTGGATAGTTTCTACCTTTTTGCTATCGGGAACAGTGCTGCTGTGAACAGCCTGTGTACATTTTTGTCTGACACTTGTTGTCAATTCCTTGGTCATATACCTAGGAGTAGAATTGCTGGATCCTATGATAACTCTGTTATCATAACTTTTTGAGGAACTGCCAAACTGTTTTCCAAAAGGGCTGCACCATTTTACATTCCCACTTTCATTGCATGAGGGTCCTAATTTCTCTATATTCTCTCCAACACTTGTTGTTGTCTTTTTTTATTATAGCTATCCTAATGAGCGCAAAGCAGTATCTCCGTGTGGTTTTCATTTGCATTTAAAGATTACTAATGAATTAGTCTGGTGTGGTAGTTTGTGCCTGTAGTCCCAGCTACTCGGGAAGCTGAGGCACAAGAATCACTAGAACCTGGGAGACAGAGGTTGTGGTGAGCTGAAATCTTGCCACTGTACTCCAACATGGGCAAGAGAGCGAGACTCTGTCTAAAAAAAAAAAAAAAAAAAATTTAGTACTACTAATAAGCACATTTTCATGCTGATTTGTTTGTTTTAAAGATGCCAAAGATCTAGATGGGCTTTTGTGTGTGAAATTTTCTGATTTTAAAATGTTGGTCCCAGATCATGGGGTGCTCAGAGCAGCAGGCTTCCCATGCTGGAGGGCCACGCCTCCCCCTGGCCAGGCCTTTTCAGCATTGGCTTATGTTTGGCCCATGTTTGCCAACCACCTCCTTCAGTTCCCTGTTGTTCCCTCCATGTCAGTCACTCTGGATTTCGTCCATTCCTCACACATAGCAAGTTCTTTTCCACCCCAGGTTCTCTGCACTTGCTGTTCCTTCTGCCAAGCACACTTTCTCCCCAAATCTCTGCTTGGTTGGTTTTTCATCATGCAGGTCTCAGCTCAAATGTCAAGTCCTCAGAGTTGCGATCCCTGGCTACCCTAACATAGCCCCAAAATTTGCTGCTAGTAACTTCCCATTTCTATTTCATTGTCTTCAGAGAACTATTGGCATCTGAAATTACCTTGCTGTGTATTTATTTACAGCTGTCCCTAGTTATACACAGAGGATTATTTCCAGGACCCCTTGTATATACACAAATTCACATGTGCTCAAGTCCTTTAGCATTTATTGGAGTACATGGATACTGTCTTTCTTTCTTTCTTTCTTAATTTTTTTCTTTTTCTTTCTTTCTTTCTTTCTTTCTTTTCTTTCTTTCTTTCTCTCTCTCTCTTTCTTTCTTCCTTTCTTCTTTCTTTCTTTCTTTTTCTTTTTTAAGACAGAGGGTCTTGCTTTGTTGCCCAGGCTAGAGTACACTAGCATGACATAGCTCACTGCAGCCTTGAACTCCTGGATTCAAGTGATCCTCCCACCTCATCCACCCAAGTAGCTGGGACTACAGGCATAAGTCTCAGTGCCTGACTCAGATACTGTATTTTTTATTTACATTTGGTCAAAATAAATGTGCCTATAAGTAGAATCACACAGTTCAAACACGTGTTGTTCAAGGCTCAACTGTGCTCATTTACTATCTACCCCACTAAGATATAAACTGTAAGAGCAGAAATCATGTCTCTTATTCCCTGCTATAACTTGAGTACCCTGCACCTAGCAGGTGCTTAATACGTATTTGATGAATGAGTAAATAAGCTACAGATGAGGAAAACGTGGCTTTGAGACGTTAAGTCACTTGCCCAAGGTCCCACAGTTAATTAGTGGAAAAGCCACAACAGGAAAGGTTTTCTATGTGCAGATCCTGCAGCCCAGGAAGGAGAGACTTGCCTGAGTCTAACCGCAAGTCAGCAAGAAAACACAGGCCGCCAAGGTCTTTCCGTGGGATGCTGAATGAGGTTGGCACTGGGGGCCTGTCAAGATCCAGGAGCCTGTCTGCAGTCGGTCTCAGCTGAGGGAGACCCTCCACCTCCAGGGAGTCGGTCAACCAGACCTGGCTCCTCCAGAAGCCTCCATAGATGAAGGGCCCCGGGAAATCCCCAAAGAGATTTCTGGAGGCCAGAGGTAGGAGGACAATTCAGCATCCAGAGGAGAAAGGACTTTCTAACAGGCAGAGCAGCGATGAGGGAAGGACAGGTGGTGAACTGCCCATTACCTGAGGGGGATAAGCAGAGATGAGTGTCAGGAGGGGACTAGCTCCACTTATCTCTGCCGCACGTTACACTCAGGAAGGAGGCTGGGGGAGCGCTGGCAAAACTCAGGAGAGGAAGAGGCACCATTGCCCAGTCTAGTGTATGTGACATTTGACTGAATCACTGGGACTGGTGGGACCAATGATAATGCAGCTTTATTTTGACTTCCCAGTGTCCACACACCCTGATGGGTGAACTGGAATCTTCACAGGCATTGAGATGGAATCTAGGGCAGGTCCCAGTGACTCTGGTAATTGTCAGTCTTCCTGTCACTTTTTCCCCTCAAAGAGCTTCAATTCATCTATTCATAAAAATAAATTTCTGCAATGATAAAAATGTACCAGAAGCAACTCGAAAGACAAAAAACAGAATAGGAAAAAAAAAATTGTGATTCATATCTCAAAGTGTACGTCTCCCTGATCCTGAGACATTAGTTTCTTATAGATAAGTGAACAGAGGATATGAACAAAGGTTCACAGAAAAGAGGATGCAATGGCTTCTGATTGCACGAAAAGAGACTCAACATCCTTCATAATCAGGAAAATGTTAAGGCAAACTATGCTGGGGTCAGACCTGGTTCTGGGCAAGAGGGAGTAATAAGCATGTTCCACCCCACCTCTCCTGCTGAAGGCGCTATAAAACCTGGACAGGATGCACAGGCCAGCTATGTGAGGACTGTGAAAAGTAAATAGTAGAAGGTAACTTGAAGAAGATCAGAATTCAAAGTACCATCTTGAGTTTACCTTTTTGCTCCCTTCTTGTTTCCTGGCTAGAACAAAATGTAGCCTGGAAGTGGGGACTGGGACCACACAGGAGAACTCCAGTAGAAGCCCTCTAGTGCTGGCTCAAGGACCAGGAAAGGAATTTCTAATGCCACCCTCCTGCCTTAAGTTTCTTTCTTCTTGCTGCTCTTCTATGCCCCAGCCAACAGGGAGTCCCTGGCAGGAATGACAGAGGCCTCAAAGCATTGGGAACCTGCAGAAGCCGAAACTCAGAGGGAGGAGAACCATCTTCATGCATCAGCAGAGCTGTGATCCCAAAAGGAAGGGAGCAAACCCCTGTTGCTTTTCCGTTGTGCTCCCACCACTGGCCCTGTCATGAAGAGTGCAGCACAGAGGGATGCTGAAGCTTTAGCTTTCTGACTGGAAGCGTGAAAAGGCAGCCTGAGGAAACAGGAGAGTACAGGGAGATTGTAAAAAGGGAGGAGCTTGTGAAAGCAACCCCATTACATTGTTTATGAACTCCTTGATGCGCTCTCCAATTCCACATGTGTGGATCCGATTGTAATCACCATATAAAGGCTCTGAGAAATGTGCTAACAGGCCACACTACTCAGGTCCCAGACTCTCTGCTGGGTGGTGAACACAGGGGACCAGACAGTCAGTAAAGGTTTTGCAGACTGAGCTGACATTGGAACCACCACACACAGAAGGTTGCAACTTGAGGCCCGAACCTGACCAGGTTGACTGCCTGCCAAAATGAAAGATATAAACGTTTCCCATAAAACTTAAATAAGACCCAGAGCCTCAAAATATAATACAGAAAATGTTCAGGTTACAATCCCAAACTACTCAGCTTGTGAAGATTCAGGAAAATGTCAACTCTCCTGGGAGAAGACATCAACAGATGCCCACTCCTAGATGACACAGATGTTGGGGTTATCTGATACCTTTTGAAGAAGTGACTACAAAAATACTCAAATGAGTAAGCGTAGATACTCTTCTTTTTCTTGAGATAAAATTCAAGTAACAGGCCGGGTGTGATGGCTCACACCTGTAATCCCAGCACTTTGGGAGGCCGAGGTGGATGGATCATGAGGTCAGGAGTTTAAGACCAGCCTGGCCAAGATAGTAAAACCCCATCTCTACTAAAAATACGAAAATTTAGCTGGGCACGGTGGCAGGCGCCTGTAATCCCAGTACTTGGGAGGCTGAGGCTGAAGAATCGCTTGAACTCTGAGGGCGGAGGTTGCAGTGAGCCTAGATGGCACCACTGCACTCTAGCCTGGGTGACAGAATGAGACTTCATCTCAAAAATAAAATAAAATAAAATAAAAATAAAAATAAAAAAATTCAAGTAACATAAAATTAATCATTTTAACAGGGCATTTAGTATGTTCAATGTTGTGTAACCACTACGTCTATCTAGTTCTAAATATTTTCATCACCCCAAAATAAAGCCCAGTATCCATTAAACAGTACTTCCTTCCCATTGTTCCTTCCACATGGTGCCCAGCAACCATCAATCAGCTTTCTGTCTCTATGGATTTACCTATTCTGGATATTTTATATAACATGTGGCTGTCACAGTACGTGACTCTTTTGTCTGAGTTTTCACTTGGCATAATGGTTTTGAGGTTACTTGGAGTTAGCCAAACTGCAGGTAACCTCAAAAACACTGCTAAGACAGGGTCCTCCAGACCACCAAATTTGACTCCCAAGACTCTGATACAAATTTCAAGTTCAAGCGTTTCCTAAAACCACCCTCAGGTTGTATAATTCACCAGAAAGACTCGCTGAAACCCATTATATGCACGTTTATGTTTATTAAAACAAAAATATACAAATTAGAACCAGCCAGAGGAAGAGATGCATAGGATGGAGTTGGGAGGGGTCTAAATGGGGAGTGTCTGGAGTCCTCTCCCCAGGGTCGTGGACAGTTACTTCCTCGTGGCCATGATGTGTGATAACATGTGCAGACTATTGCCAACCAGGGAAGCTCACCTGAACTTTGGTATCTAGAGTTTTTAATGAGGCTTCACTACATGGACATGATTGATTAAAATCAATCTTCAGCCCACTCCACCCTAACCCTGGAGGTTGGGTTGAGAGCTCCCACAGTAAATTCTATGTTTGTTTTTTCTGGTGAGGCCAGCCCCTCCACCCTAAGACTATCAGGCATGAGTGGCGTTATGAATAATCTCATCAGCATAAACTATTCAGGTGTGGTGCCAGTGACTCACCAGGAATAAAGAGGACACTCCTGTCACGTAGGAAATTCTAGACATCTCTTTGAATGAGGCCAAATTCCTTACAACATGGAAGTTTATCCATAATGGCATGTATCACTACTTCATTTTTTGTTTGTTTCTGAATAATCCATTTTATGTGTACGCAATTTGTTTATTCATTTGTTCATTGCTGGACATTTGGGTTGTTTCCACTTTGGGGCTATTTTGAATAATGCTGCTATTAAACATGGATGTACAAGTATCTGAGTACCTGTTTTCAATTCTTTTGAGTATATACCTGGGATGTTTAACTTTATGCATTAATTTGACTAGATTATGGGATACCCAGATATATGGTAAAACATTATTTCAGAGTGTGTCTGTGAGGGTGTTTTCTAGATTAGTATTTGAATCAGTAGATGGAGTAAAGAAGATCGTCCTCCCCAGTGTGGGCGGGCATCATGGATGAACTTCAGTGTTGAAGGCCCATTCATATAGAACACAAATGTGGAGGAAGTGCAAATTTTCTCTCTCTTTTTGAGCTGGACCACCTTCTCCTGCTCTCAGACAATGGAGCTCTTGGTTCTCAGGCTTTTGAACTCTCTAAGGCTTATACCAGTAGCCTCCCACCCCCAGATTCTCAGACCTTAGGCCTTGGACTGGGAGTTACATCACTGGCTTCCCTGATTCTCAGGCTCTCAGACTTGAACTGAATTACATCACCAGCTTTTCTGGTTCTTCAGCTTGTAAATAGTACGTCATGGGACTTCTTGAACTCTGTAATTGCATGAAACAATTCCCATAATAAACCTTCTCTATATGTATTTCATTGGTTTTGTTTCTCTGGAGAACTCTAACATAATTCCTAAGAGTGGAATTTCTGGGTCATATGTAATTCTGTGTTTAGCTTTTTGAGAAGCCACCAAATTGTTTTCCACAGCAGCTCCCAACAGTGTACAAGGGTTTCTATTTCTCCATATCCTTACCAACATTTGCTTTTTCCATGTTTTTGATTATGGTTATCCTGGCAGGTGTGGAGTAGTTTATCTCTTGCGGGTGTTAAGTGGTATCCCACTGTGGTTTTTATTTGCACTTCTTTAATAACAAATGATGCTGAACATGCTTTCATGTGCTTATTGGCCATTTGCATGTCTTCTCTGGAGATATGTCTATTCAGGTTCTTTGCCTATCTCTTAATTTTTTTCTTTTTTTTTGTGGTTGAGTTGTAAGTGTTCTTTGTGTAT
The DNA here is from genome assembly GCF_003255815.1 of Theropithecus gelada. Classification (NCBI taxonomy): domain Eukaryota; kingdom Metazoa; phylum Chordata; class Mammalia; order Primates; family Cercopithecidae; genus Theropithecus; species Theropithecus gelada. The sequence continues at coordinate 72,768,308 of NC_037678.1, forward strand.
TCTGGATACAAGTCCATTATTTGCAAATACTTTCTCTCATTTTGTGGGCGGTGTTTCTGCTTTCTAGAGAATATATTTTGTTGTGCAAATGGTTTTACTTTTTATGAAGTCTAATTTATCCATTTTTTGCTTTTGTTGCTCATGCTTTTGGTGTCAAATCTAAGAATCCATTGCCAAGTCTGAGGTTACAAATATTTACTCCTATGTTTTCCTCTAATAGTTTACCCCTATGTTTTCCTCTTGTATTTGGGTCATTGATCCATTTTGAGTTAATTTTTGTGTATGGAGTGAGGTAGGGGTCCAGCTTCATTCTTTTGCCTGTGGTTATGCAGTTGCCCCAGCACTGTTTGTTGAAGAGACTATTCTTTGCTCATTGAGTTGTGCTGAATGCTTACTGAAAATCAATTAGCCATAGATATTTATTTCTAGGCTGTCAATTATATTCCATTGGTCTATATGTCTGTCCTTATGCCAGTACCACACTGGTTAAATTATAGTAGTTTTGAGTACGTTTGGAAATCTGGAAGCATAAGCCCTGAAACTTTGTGTTTCTTTTTCTTTCTTTTTTGGTGTGTGTTTCTTTTTCAATAGTATTTTGACTACTTGGGGTTCATTCCAGTTCCATATGAATGTGAAGATTAGTTTTTCCATTTTCTTAGGAAATGCCATTGGAATTTTGATAGGGGTTGCATTGAATCTGTGGATCATTTGGGGAGTATTGCCATCTTAGCAATTAATATTTCAGTACATCAACATGTGGTGTCTTCTGTTTATTTAGGTCTTTAATTTCTTTCAGCAATATTTTGTAGTTTTCAGCATATAAGTCTTTCTCCTTGGTTTAAGTATTTTACTCTTTTGGATGCTGTTATAAATGGAATTGTTACTTAATTTCATTTTCAGACTGTTCATTGCTGATGCATAGAAAATGGATTTTTGTGTACTGATCTTGTAATCTGCAACTATGCTGAATTTGTTTATTGGCTCTAGTAGTTGTGTGCATTTTTGTATTGTGATACTTTCTATATCATTTCTATTATCTATATATTTCTATATCATTTCTTCTTCAACTAGAGATAACTTTACTGCTTCCTTTCCAATTTGGAGGCAGTTTATTTCTTTTTCTTGCCTAACTGCTCTGGCTAGGTCTTCCAGTACAGTATTTGATAGCAGTGGTAAAAATGGGCATTCTTATCTTGTTCCTGATCTCAGTGGGGAAGCTTCTGCTCTTTTACCATTGAGTATAATGTGAGTTGTGGGTTTTGTGTAAGTGCCCTTTATCATGTTAAGGAAGTTCTCTGTATTCCGATTTGTTGGTGTTTGTATCCTGAAAGTGTTTGAAGTGTTGAATTTTGTTGCATGCATTTAATGTATCTATTGCGATGTCATTTCTCCCTTTACAGTGTTGTGTTACACTGATGGATTTTTTTTTTTTTCTTATTTTGAGCCACCCTTGCATTTCTGGGAGAAATTCCACTTGGTCATGGTATATAATCCTTTGAATGTGCTGTTGGATTTGGTTTGCTATTTTGTTGAGGATTTTTTGAGTCTATATTCATAAGATATACTGGACAGTCGTTTTCTTTGGCTTTGATATCAAGGTAATGGTGGACTCATAGATTCATACATATTCTGCATTTATATTTTTGTAATCACAATTTGCAAAGAACTCTCAAAATCCAACAGTAAGAAAACAAATAATCCAATAAATAAAAAGGTAAGGACTCTTAAAAATGCTTTATCCAAAAGGATTTATGGGTGGCAAATGGCACATGAAAAGTTGTTCAGCATCATTAGCATGACAAGACAAGCTAATGTTAAAATGATGACAAGAGATAACTACAAACCTATTAAAATGACTAAAATAGAAATGCTCGCAATACCAAGTATTGGTGAGGTTATGTAGCACCCAAAAATCTCATATATTGCTGATGGGAATGTTCAGTGGGACAGCCATTCTGGGAAATGATTTGACAGTTTTAAATAAAATTAAATATACACTTACCATACAACCTAGTCACCCCAGACCCTAGACATCTCTAGAGTATTCACCCTAGAGCAGAGGTCCCCAAAACCTAGGTCATGGACCAGTATCAGTCCATGGTCTGTTAGGAACCAGCCACACAGAGGAGGTGAGAGGCTGGTGAGTGAGCAAAGCTTTGTCTATATTTACAGCCTTGTCCCATTGCTTGCCACCTGAGTTCCACCTCCTGTCAGATCAGATCAGCAGCAGCATTAGATTCTCATAGGAGCACAAACCCTATTGTGGACTGTGCATGTGGGGGATCTAGATTGTGTGCTTCTTATGAGAATCCAATGCCTGATGATCTGTCACTGTCTCCCAACACCCTGAGATGGGACCATCTAGTTGCAAGAAAACAAGCTCAGGGCTCCCACTGATTCTACATTATGGTGAATTGTATAATTATTTCATTATATATTATAATGTAATAATAATAGAAATAAAATGCACAATAAATGTAAATGTGCTTGAATCATCCTGAAACCATTCGCCCCACTCCCCAACTCTGTGGAAAAATTGTCTTCCACGAAACCTGTCCCTGATGCCAAAAAGACTGGGGACTGCTGCCCTAGAGAAAGGACAATTTTGTTCAAAGAAAAATCTGTACATGAATGTTTATAGCAGCTCTATTTCTAATTGCCCCAAACTGACAACAACCCAAATATCCTCTAATGGTTGAATAGATAAACAGATTGTTGCACACTCATACCATGGACTATTACTTGGTAATGAAAAAACAATGAACTTTTCATATGCACAACAGCTTGGATGAATCTCAGAGGAATTATGCTAAGAGGCCAGTCTCCACAGGTTAAATACTATATGCTTCAATTTACATGATGTTCTGGAAAAGACAAAAACTACAATGATGGAGAAGAGATCAGTGGCTGTCAGGGACTGAGTTTGGGGGGTAGTATGACTATCAAGGCATTGCATGAGGGAGGTTTTGGGATGATAGAATTGTTTTGTGTCCTGATTGTGGTGATGATTACATGAATCTATACATGTGCTGAAATCCATAAAATTACATGCAACATAGTTAATATTACTGTAAGATAATTTAAAAATTAAATGAATTAGAAAAAGGTTAACAGTTAATACTCATTCATATGGCTAAATGTATAACAACTCTTATGAGGTAGCAGACTGGCAGAACTTATTTTCTGGTCCCAACCCTGCTGACCAAAACAGGATGTGGTCTATACAAAGTGAAGAACCAGCAGATGGTGAGGAAAGCGATCCCTAGCTGCTCTCATTGCTCATTAGCATATGACAGTCCCACAAGCACCATGACATGGTAATGATAATTACCTGGAAGTTACCACCCCTTTCCTAGGAAGTTCTAAATAACCTGTCCCTCAGTTTGCATTGGCCTGCCCTTTAATTTGCATGTAATTAAAAATGGGTTTATGTGATTATACAGTTGCCAGGAGCCCATATGTTGCTGACTTAAGTGCACTGCCTAGGAGTTATCCTTTCTCTGCAAAGAGCAGTACTGTTCAACAAAAGACTGTCAATTCCACTAGCTTGTCCTTAAAAGCCAAGAACCTTCCTGGGATAAGCACCAATTTTGCGGCTCACCTATCCTGTATCAGTTATACTGACATACCCATTTTGCATATGAAGAAAAGGAGGCCCAGAGGGGCTGTTGGATTGTCCAGGGTCTCAGAGTTAATAAATGGCAGAGTTGAGAACCTGATTTGGGCAGTTTGCCTTCATGGTCATTATTCAAAATATCTTCATTAACTGACTCAAATCGGGGACACAAGGCCACATTTTTCTGAGTTTTCAGGTAGTTGGTGATTGTTTTTGTTTAAAACTCCTAGGATTTTTTTTGTTTGTTTTTTTGAGATGGATTCTTGTTCTGTCGCCTGGGCTGGAGTGCAGTGGCCGGATCTCAGCTCACTGCAAGCTCCGCCTCCCGGGTTTACGCCATTCTCCTGCCTCAGCCTCCCGAGTAGCTGGGACTACAGGCGCCCGCCACCTCGCCCAGCTAGGTTTTTTTGTGTGTTTTTTAGTAGAGACGGGGTTTCACCATGTTAGCCAGGATGGTCTCGATCCGCTGACCTTGTGATCCGCCCGTCTCGGCCTCCCAAAGTGCTGGGATTACAGGCTTGAGCCACCGCGCCCGGCCGACTCCTAGGATTTTTTACAAATTACATGTTTTTGTAATTTGTTACATGTTGTAATAAGAACTTTTTAAAAATTAGATTTACAGCAGCTGAATTTCCTAGAATATAGGGTGCTTGATCATAAGTCTTTTCAAGAAAAAGATACTTTAGAACACTAATAAATAAAATGTGAAAAAACTGTGTTCTTATCTGGGTCCTTCTATCAGTGAAGCCAAAAGAGCTATTATAAGACAACTTAAAACCCATTCCAAAGATGAAGGCAGTTGTCTGTATAATGCAGTGCATACCAGGCATCTCCAAAAGACAGTAATGAGAATCCACCCCGACAGTGAAGAGAACCATGCCCACCAGGAAAGTTGTTGCAATTGGAAGGAAGGAAGGAAAGAAGAGGTGCTCCAATCAGCATATTTTTTCTTTGAGAACATGAATAACAATATTAATCAATTTCTCATACCCGCAAAAATGTTCTAAAAAAAACAGAGAAAGCAAGTTAGAAAATCCGCAACCATAGCAAGCAGTACCCTAAAGAAACATAATTATGTGCTCACATACCTGAAAAATGAACAGGTTAAATTATATATATTTTACCACCTCATCAAAGATTGGCCACATACAATGAAGACTTTGAATACCATCCTGAAGTAGGAGTAACTAAAATTTGCATAGATGTTATGATCAGATCATTATGAATAAGATGCTAGTATTCATTAATCCAGGAAACCCTAAGTTGGAAACATTCAACATTCAACCCTAAGTTGGATATTATTTAACACTTTATGCACAAGCAAATGTTTAGGGAGGCAATATGCAGAGTGATTAAGAGTACAAGCTCTGAAATAAACATACTAAGGCCAAATTTATTGCCGGGCATGTTGGCTCACGCCTCTAACCCTAGCACTCTGGGAGGCCGAGGTGGGCGGATCACCTGAGGTCAGGAGTTTGAGACCAGCTTGGGCAACATGGCGAAATCCCATCTCTACCAAAAAATACAAAAGTTAGCTGGGTGTGGCGGCACATGCCTATAATCCTAACTACTCAGGAGGCTGAGGCTGGAGAACTGCTTGAACCTGGGAGGCGGAGGTTGCAGTGAGCCAAGATCACGCCACTGCACTCCAGCCTGGGCGACAGAAAAAAAAACAAAAAACAAAACTAAGGTCAAATTTATCATAAAATTGTGGACTTGCATATGCTGGTTAGGTGCAATAGGCATGTTCCTTAACCTCTCTCATGCTCATATATAAAATGGGATTAAAAATGGTACCTGCCTTATAGGGCTTGCCTGAGGATTAAATGGGATGATTCATGAGAAAGATTTAGTTTATAATGTGGTACAAAAAAGTACTCAATAAATAGTATTCACGGGCTGGGTGTGGTTGCTCATGCCTGTAATCCCAGCAGTTTGGGAGGCTGAGGTGGGCAGATCACCTGAGGTCAGGAGTTTGAGATCAGCCTGGCCAACATGGCGAAATCCTCTCTCTACTAAAAACACAAAAATTAGCTGGGCGTGCTTGTAATCCTAGCTACTCAGGAGGCTGAGGCAGGAGAATCTCTTGAGTCCAGGAAGCGGAGGTCGCAGTGAGCCAAGATTGCAACACTGCCCTCCAGCCTGTGCAACAGAGAGAGACTCTATCTCAAATAGCAACAACAACTGGTATTAAGGCAAACAAAACCACACGATGAATCCATTGCTCACTTACCTGATAGACAAATGCTCACAGCGCACCCTGCTGGTGAATCTGTGGGAAAACAGACTCTCACGTCCACTAGGGGTGCAAGAGTAAATTGCACTTAATGCATCTAGGAATTTACTCTTTACACATTTGCATATACAAGCTGTCCCACTGTAATACTGTTTGTAACAGCAAAACCCAGGAGACACCCATATGTCCTTCATAACAAATGACCTCCAAAATCTACTGTTAAATGGAAAAAGATGTAGACAGTGGTGGGCAGGCTGACATACTTGCGAATAAGAATCACTGCAGATCTATTGGATCTAAGATGCCAGGAGTGACAAAGGCACCATTAATTTATATGCCACTAAGAAAGACCATTGCTGATTAAATTGGCACAATGCTTAGAATTTTGTATTTGAGAACTCGTTTAGACTTATTTAGACATGAATTTATATCATATCAACTTTGGGCACAAATAAAAAGGAAACATAGACAAAATAAATATGTTAAGATATTAGGTGACACCAAGACTGCCTGATTGTATGATGCATTCTGATTTCAGAGTTGTTAAAATATGGGAAACAGTGGACGCCTTAGAATAGACAGAGAGTATTGGCTTGTACTTAGGAACTCTGGAAGAACAACTAAGAAAGTGTGGGGGGGGGGGAGGGGAATTGGGCAAATGGCATGGATAATGGAGGTATCTAAGACATTTTTTGGCACCATGTAAATATGTTACCTATTTAAAAGTTTTTTTTTTTTTTTTTAAAGCCATTCCCAGGTCATAGTCAAGATTTTGAACTTTATTTAGAAGTACAGCTTCTTCCCTCTCTCAGGGGCAGGGTTGCAGGGGAGATGGGGATGCAGGAAGGGCCTGCTGGTTTCCTGTGGCCAGTACAGATGCTCTGGGCTTCCCTCTAGGGTGCACTTGTTGGTTCTTCAGATCTTGGTTCACTTCCCTTGAGGAAGCCAATAGATTCTCTGGCTGGCTGATTGTAACTCCTCCCAGTCCTGGAATCCAAGGTCTATCTTGCACTGAGGTCCCTCTGTCCCTCCAGAGCAAGACCCAGGACAGTCCAGTCTGGCTGCCTTATGGGTCCACATTTGGCTGACGGGACACACAGCACCTTTTGGCCCCTCAGGCTCCTGGGGTACAAGCTCCCTCGCACCAAGTTCTCTTTGCTTCATCAGCCACTTGCTTTCAAGATTGCTCAGGTGTGAGGTGGGTGCCTGGCACCTTCGTCATCTCCGAGCTCTTGAGTGGTCTCCTTGAGACCCCAATCCCTAGGCTGAGGGAGGAGGAAAGCTCCCCCTTTCCCTGTGGACTCAAAGCCCTCCAGCAACTTCCTTTAAAGAAAATTCTTCTCAGAGCCCCAACTTGAACCTTTCATGTCTTTGGTGCGGGAAAGAGGCAAGGAGTCACACAGCTAGTTTTTGGCCATCTCTTTGTAAGCCCTGTGTGTGGGCAGCAATTCATCCTGGGAGGTGGAATGGTGAGGCCCCCTATTGCCTCGGGAACCCAGCTAAATTGGGATGGAAATAATTCCATCTTAGTATATTGTCATATGGGTGATCAAACTAAGGAACTTGCTGAGGCCACACAGCTAGTACCCAGCAGGCTGACTCTTAAGCCTGAGCTTTTCCTGCTGCAGGTGGTTCACCCAGAGCTGATTTAAAATAAGCTCATGGTACAGAGGCCAAGCCAGGAGGATGGAGTTAGATGGCCCTTGGTTCAAACTCAGCTGTCATTTATTAGTAGCGTGTCCTTGATAACTTTCTCCTCTCTGATTCTCTGATCATTTATCCAATAGATGTTTAATGGCCAGGTTGACTACTACGTGTAAGGCACTCAATTTCATTCTCTGTAAAGATAGGAATAATTAAAGTACCTGTCTCACAGGAGTGTTGAGAATTAATGAGATCATGCTTAAATGTGTAACAGTGCCTGGCACATGGTAAGGGCTCCACAGGAGCGCCTATTGCCATTCATAAAGTTCCTACTATGTGTCAAGTGCTTCACAGACATCTTTAATCCCCATAGTATAAGAGGTAGGAACTATCATTATCCCTGTTTTCTGAATGAGGAAGCCAAGGCTCAGAGAAACTTAGGTGACTTGTCTAAGGTTATGCCTGGCAAAAGACGGAACCTAGTTCAAAGCCTGCCCCAAGCCTCCACATGACCTCTGAGTTTGTCTCCTGAGGAAGGAAAACTTTTTGCCTTTTTGTCAAAGAACCAACCTCTAATCACCCTTCACAACCCAGCTCAAGGGTGACCGCTTCGATTTTCCCTGTCCCTCCCTGCCCGACCCAATCATCCCTCCTGCCGCTGCCTTTGGGCCTGCCTTTTTCACAGAAGTAGAGCCTCGTGGTCAAGGGCTGTGGCTTTGCATTCAGGTAGTTGAGGATTCAAATACCTCTTACTCCGTGTGTGACTTCAGGCAAGTCCCGTCACTGCTCTAAGCCTCAGTAACTTCTTCCATAGTGGGCTAACCATGGTACCCTTGGGTTGTTAAGGCACAAACGGCCTGGTGAGTGCTCAAATAATGGCAGCTGCTATTATGATTAGTAGTAGCAAGTCCTAGTCCTGGCACTGAGGTTCTCAAGTTCTCAACACGGAGGGTTAACTGGCCCTTAATAAACCTCTTAGTCCAGCTGAGACAGGGCAGGAAGGGACTGGGGACATTCCTGTCACACCTGCTTCCCACCCCAGACACATCTCAGCACTTGTTGCAGGAAGACCCTGTGGCTCCAGGTGTCCTTTAGGACGCCCCCTCGTGGCTGAGAACCTGCTTTGGGAGGAGGGACTGCAGTTGCCAAGCATGCACCACATGGCGGTGCTTTAAGCCTTCTTGCCTTCCATTCTTTTATATAAGGTCTGGTCTCCATTTCACAGGTTCATGCAAGCACGCACTTGTTGAGGATCTACTATGCGTCAGGCACCATGCCACTTGCTCCGGATACAAGAGTGAGGAACAGGCATTTTTGCCCTCATGGAGTCTATAATCTAGTGGGGGACCAAGGAAACAAGCACATTAATAGAGTACATATTAGATGGAGCAGAGAGAAGAAAAATGCAGCAGGTCAAAGGGATGGAGGGTGGTGGGAAGGGGCCAGGGCCTATAGGGCTCTGCAAGTCTTAGAAGTTTCCAGGGGTAATGGAAAGCTACCAAGGACGTTAAAGGATGGGGGTGGCAGGTTGCAGTTAATGGTGCAAAAGCAGCCCTCTGCCTGGGTGGGTCAAGGGCAGAAGCTGGGGTACTGATGAGATTCTGCAGTCATAGGTGAGTGACTATGGAAGCTGGCCCAGGTGATCGCATGGGAGGGGTGACCAGGGGCACCTAGAGGATTGCTGATGGACTGGACACGGCATGAGATGAGGCCATTGAAACAGAGAGGCACAGTCACACAGTGCAGGAGCTGGCTCAGACTGGGACCTGGGACAGATGCTACAAGTCAAAGTGTTTTCTACTCTGCTTCCCTGTCCTGGCCTGGGAAGAGAGTGTGGCCTGGAAGAGGGGGACTGGGATCCCCAGCCACAGACCTAAAACACAGGAGCCCAACCCCATTTAAAGAAGGCAGGCCTTTTATTTGGGCCTGGGAGTCTGGGTTGGCAGTTCTCTCTGAAATGCCGGGAGTTAGGAGACAGGGAGCAGCAGTGAACCCTTATTTCTGTACCAGCTGCTTCCCCTGAATGAGCTCTAAGTAATCTCTCAGCTCCTGGCAGGGAAGGGCATGCTTTGTCCTATGTATGGGCATGAAAAAGGCCACAGCCCCTTTGGAAGACACTTTGGAAAGCCATTAAAGCCATGTCCAGCTCTTGCTCCACATGCCTGCTTCTTCCCTGGTCTTCTGATGAGGAAGCAGTCGGATCTGTGCAAGACTCTACCCACAGGGTTGCTGGGCATGATTGTTAACAAGATCAAACAACTCACATCCCACAGCAGAGACTAGTTAAAACTGCACTTTTAGAAAGGGCATCATGACAATTACTTTGCCTTTTTCATTTTGATGAATTTTGGATATCTACCAAGGCATGTCCAATGAACTGACATGCATCCTTGGCCTGGCCCATTTAATGCCAGGAGGTTCTCTTACCAATCAGTTTTTGGGGAGATTCAAAATGCCCCAGTTGAGAACTGAATTCAGAAGCCCCGGAACCAGTGGCTATGCTTTTTCTTTTAAACCTGTGAAAGCCTATCTGGGTGGATGGGCCTTTCCATCTAGACTGCCCAAAACAGAAAACTAGGGCTAGGAACATCCTTCCCCAGCCTGGAACCAGACCAATGTGATCCCTGGTCCAAGGTCAGAGGGACTGTCTCTCAACTGTGGTAGCTGCATCAACAATATAGGTAAGCGATCACCTGCCTTGCTTACTTCCCAGAGGTGCTGGGGGCCCTTTGCAAACTACTGTAGATGATACAGGTTTTAAGTGGGTGTTTTTACAATCTCTTCTGCAATATACTAATTACGCAGACACTGTGAGAAGGAGGTGGGGGGAGGTCAAGTGTATGTACATGGGCCTGGCAGTTACGGATGGAGTGTATACTGCACTCCATGGAGGCTGAATGTGGGCTCTGGATGGCAACAGGCAGTACCTTACCACTTACTGGCAGTGTGACTGGGGCTCAAGGTTTTGCCTGTGAAGTGGGACCTTTGTGAAACACTAAAGCACCTCTGCTGGCTGCTGTAGTTTCCGTCAAAGCAACCCATTAGAAAGTACAAAAGTCCATTGTCCTCATTCTGGTTTTTAATGTTCAAGGTGACAACAGTGTACAGTTTTTCCAGACCCATATGTAGGTTCCATAGTAATCTCCACCTGCTGGAGAAAACACCATGACAGATGCCATTGCCCCAGCAGGTCACTGCCAGTGTGGGAACTTTGGGATCAAAAGCACCAAGCCAAGTCCCTTGCTCAGGATGGGTCTTGGTTGAAACCACAAGCCCTTCTGCAGTTCTAGGTGGATGTAGTGTTGGTTCTTGGCTCATTGCAGGGGTGAAGCAGGAAACAGAAAGACTGGTGAGGCCTGCTTGGAAAGAGGATCGAGGCACATTACGATTCCAAACCAGGAGATCCTGAGTCAGCACTGATTCTAAGTCTCTGGTTTGTTTAATAGGGGAAAGGATTCCATCCAAGAGCCCAATGGGCCTCCTCTTCCAAACCTGCATAGGAAGCAAACTTATGAGGGTGATGGAGGGTCTTTACCAGGCTAGGACTACTGCCTATGTTTCTGCAAGTCACAAGTCAGCAGGTCAAAGAACAACTGTGAAGCAGAATCTGCTAAGCAAAGCCAAGTAGTGACACTCACTTCCAAAACATACCCATTAGAAGCCTCCTGCACGTACCAACAGTGACAGATGCTTGTAGCACAGGAAACTCACCCCTTCTTCAACAGTTGATTTGATTTGCCACACATCACTAGTGAACAGCTCGGTGGCATTTTGACTGTTTATCTTTTAGGGCAAGATACCCTGATTCTGAACTCACTTGGGTTGGGTTGGCATGAGCTGTATCCTAGTGAAAAAAATACCCCACCTACCTCCTAGGTCCACGCAAGACTTCTGCACATGGAGTAAATCAAACCATAAAGGAGCCCATAAGAATACCCAGGAGGCGAGCAGACTGGATGTGACGGAGGAAAGGGCCAGGCAGGCAGGTGGAACAGAATCTCAACTGGCCAAGGCCTGGCAAGATTGGATTTCCCAGGGGTTGAGTAAAAGGAGCACAGGGAAGTATTTATTTTCACCTTCTGAAGACACTGTGTGCATGTAGCTCTGACTTCCCACTTTTAGGGGACTCTGGCTGCTGCCCAGTTTTATCTGGGCAAGTGATATATTCTCGTGGGAACAAGTGGTGGCAAAGCCTCTTTCAACACATTTCCCCTCCTTCCTCCAGTGATCGTTGGGGCTGGCAGGTGGGACACACTAGTGAATAAGCCTTGTGTGCCACAAGTTTTTATGTAGAGAAGATGGAAGGAAGTTTCCTCCCACAGGCCCCAATAAATATAATTTTAAAGCAATTAAAGCCTGCTTCAGTGGGAGAGTTTCCGTACAACATGCTGGTGATATTCCTTCAATTTTTTTGGTTGTTTTTATTTTTTTTTCATTAAAGTCCATTGATCGTCACAAAAACCCAGGAAATGCAACTAAGGAGAAAACAAATGTCCAACCAAGATCTAAGAACCCAGAGCTATGGAGGAGACGTCGCACTGGACTGCTGGGTGTGCACAAGGGGGCAGGAGGGGCGATCCTCATGGGGCATGGCCACTGGCCATGGGAAACACAGGAGGGACGCCAGGCAGCTGGCTGGGCGGTTATGTTAACCGCTGCACGATGACAGCATTGAGCAGGTTGGCTTCCTTCAGGGTCTGGCTCTCATCAGCCAGCTCTTTGTTCGGGAAAGTAGTCATGAGGATAAAGCTGGTGGCAGCCATGGCTGGCCGGGCATCCACGATGAAGAGTCGGATGTCGCTGATCCTGCAGGAGTTGGGGAAGTGGTGAGCAGTGCCCTCCTCTGTCGTCCACACCCCTGCCCTGTGGAAAGCTAAACACCTCGCAACTCCCCTTCCCTGACCTTCTCCACAGAACAGCGAAAGCTACGCTCAGGCATGTGGGACCATGTCCCTTTCTTGCCAAGAGTCCTTCACTGCTGTTTCTATTTTCCTTGACATAAACATCAACAACCCTACTGGGTTCCCAAGGCCTGCCTAATTTTATACCACCCTCTTTCCCCTCAATCTCTTCTCCCCACTTTTGGTTCATCAGGCCATACTCTCTTCCCACATTTGGGTCCTTCTTTCCAGAGGCCCCCCTGCCTGATCCCCTTCCTGTAATCCTAATCACAACTCAGGCCTTGGATCAAATGTCACCTCCTCAGGACAGCCTTCCTTAGCTCCTTATCTCCATCCCTGGCCCTCCTTCCACATTTATGGAATGATCTGATTAGTGTCTCCTCCTGCAGCTCATGAATTTCATAAGGGCGGTATATGTCTGTTTTGTATGTCACAGGAATCACAAACTATTTGTCAGAAATTAATGGTCAACTTCTCAGGGCCAGGAATCATTTCTCCAGACACTGCCTGTCTTCTGAACCTGGAGATCATATGAGAATGAAACCACCTGGAAACAATGCCTCCTTCCCTACAGCACTTAAACAGAAGTTTCCTTTTTGCCCCAAGCCCCTAAAATCTATGTAACTTACAATTTGGCACATCTAAGGGCGTGGACCTGCAGGATTCTGCCTGTGACTTTTAGCAAACCAAGCCTTGTCACCCAGCGAAGCTCTGCATGGGCTGTCCACCTTGGGAGTGGGCAGCAGTGTGCTGGGCTTAATGAGTGAAACGAAACTGAGGCAAGTAACTCACATCGCTGGGATGGGTCACTCCCTTAACCACCAGACACTTGAGTGTAATGAAGGTTCCTGATGAAGGAGGTCTGAACAGGCTCTAGATGCTCCTGGCTCATAGCTGGGGCTTGTCTCCCGCTTTTACTCACAGGCGAGCCCAGTCGATACTCAATAATTGTCAAACAATTCACTGACCCCACATGTGGGTGCTGGCTTAGTTGGTTCATGACCAATAAAATTTAGACACTTCTGTTCTACAGAAAGGAGATACCAAATATATTTACTGGCAACAGTCCTCTAGCACCTCTCCTACTAGTCTCTTCCCTTTGCTGCGCCTCAGTCTCCCCATCTTTAAAATGAAGGAGGAACTGATCCAGCCCAGATGGTCTGAGATGTAGAACAGGCATTCCCAGAATTCTTGACAGCCAGATCTAGAAGAGATCTTCCTGGCCCAGTAGTTTTCACAGGCCGCTTGTGGGGAGGGAGGTGGAGGAAGCCAGGTGAGTGGGATGCTGGCACTGTAACCCCTTCTCCTCTATCAACCACAGCAGTTCTAATTTGATCTCTTCACAGGACTTTAGAATAAGACTTCCTCTGAACAGTCTGGTAGCTTAAAAAAGCCCTGAGAAATCCAATACCCTAATTTTACAGATGAAGAATGAGACACACGGGGGCGGGGGAAGTTAATAGTCACTGACCACACTAATGGAAAAGTGGGGACCAGAACCTAAGGCTTCAGACTTGTATTCCTTACCACTCTCGTGTCTGTTTTGGGGAAAGCATGGAGTGCCTGCTGGTGTTTAGGAGGAAGAACGGCTCTCTGCTTCCCACACATTCGCGTGAGTCCCAGAGGACGCTCCTGGAATAAGCAAGGCCACACAATGCAAGGTACCTGTGGCTGTGGTTAAATTTCTGCACCAGCCTCCCGCCGTCTGCAAGCCGAATTTGGATGTTTGTGGTAGGCTCTGATTCGTCGATTAAGATGGAAGAGCTGGCTTTGGCTTCATTTTCTGCCTGTTGGGCTGGAGAGCTGGTACTCAACACCTGGGGGGCAGTGCTGAGGAGAGACGATGGCATCAGGACACAAGCAGAAACAAGGCCCCTGGCAAAAAGGGAATCCCCTCTTGGACTGTTACTGAGCATTTGCTATGCTCCTGTCATTGTTTGGTGCTGCTGAGCTATTGACCCAGACAGGGAGAACTGTGCCCTTGTGGTCCAGCAGAATTAGCTTCAAACCCCAAGTCATATGTTTCATATGTTATTGCTAGCTCTCTTGCTTCTGAGTAATGTGGGCAAGTTACTCGGCCTTTTTCCTCCTTGGTGTCTTCACCTGAACAAGGGCTTGAAGGAAGGAAAGCAGGACAGCCTAGGGTGGGAGAGACAGGGTCATAAGGCTAGAAGACATAATAGACCAGGGTCAGTTTTGGTCTCAATGGAGTGGTAGAGGGGAGTGTTCCAAGTCTGCAGGTGAGGCAGCCTTGGCACAGCCTGGCAGGTGAGTGGCAGGTTGCAGGCGAAGCAGTCCAGATTCTTCCTCTGTGATGGAATTTTCAGGCCTGCATTACCTAGTGCACCTCACTCATATGTGTGTCTGTACTCATACATCCACTATTGAGGGCAGGGGAGAGAGTTCTGAAGGGCGCTGAAAAGCCAGTCAAGTGCTGGGTACTGCTGGGATTCATCATACAATGAACAGGACACGGTGTCTGCCAGTGTTAGATTTCATATCTCAGAATCACATGGACCAGGGTTTGAATTACTCAAACATGCTTACTTTCAACAAAGGTAGTAATTAGATTTTTAAAGGGTTAAGGCTATAGGCCTTGCTCAGTTTTTGTGAGGATTAAAGGGGAAAATTGCATAATGCACTCAGGATGGCTGACAAACACAAAATGCACAAGGACTCCCACTTCTCCACAACTGTATGGAGCCACCTTCTCTCCTCCAAACTACCTGTTCACTTCACTCCCAGTCTTTCTCTTAGCAGATGACCTGACCTAGACCTTTGAAAAGAAGCAAGGCCATTAGATAAGCCTTCGCTTCCCCTCAAAGCCTCTAATTAGATCAGTTCTTGTACCTTACCCTTCCCCCTTCACAGCCCCAAAAATGGTACTCAGAGCAAATCCAACTGAAAGTGCTTTCCAAAGTGTGTTCCATAGGAAGGAAGGTGTGGGAAAGGCCACATAACACACCAGCAGCTTCAGAGGCCATTGGCACATTAAAAGTTTTGAGAAACTGCACAGTTCAATACCGCCCTGAAGCATATAATTAAAGAATGACTGAAAAGTGAACTTATTCTTTTCTGTGAATGTGAAAAATATGGACTTAGAGAATTACAAAGTAGAGCTCAGAAGAGAATGTCGCCCACATTACTAGCACTAGAGAAGTTGCTTCTATGCATCAGTCACACAGCATGTGGGACTCAAAAAGTGTAGGCTGGGACACAGAGTTTAAATGACACCACCATAGGCCACAAGAGTTGCTTGGAAATAGTGAAGAGGTAAATCTCATATACCTGTAAATGCCTAAGCTCTGCACCAAGCTTTTCCAACCACCCATGGCTCATGGGCCGTATGCGGCCCAGGACAGCTTTGAACGCAGCCCAACACAAGTTCGTAAACTTTCTTAAAACGTTATGAGTTTTTTTTTTTTTTTGCTTTTTTGTTGTTGTTGTTGTTAGCTCATCAGCTATCATTAGTATTAGTGTATTTCATGTGTGGCCCAAGGCAATTCTTCTTCTTTCAATGTGGCTCAGGGAAGCCAAAAGACTAGACATTCCTGATCTACACTATCTTGTTTTGTTCATTAGTTTCACAGACATTAGGTCAACTCTCCAATTAGACTTCAGGCAGCCTGTCCCTCAACTATTTACAATAATTCAAAGTACATGTACTCATTGAAAACACTGCCTGCCAGAAAGGGAACTATAACATTTTCAGTCAGGCCTAAAATGAGAAAGAAGCTGTTAAGCCAAAATAGTTGATATCTATTCAGGCAATGGGGTGGAGAGTAGAAAAAACAGGAGTGACATTTACACCGACTTTGTGCAGGGATTGTCTAAAGGAGCTTTCAGTCATGACCTCACTGAATCACCACAACCATCCTTTGAGATGGGTGTAGATGGGTGTTATCTCCATTTTATAGATGAGAAAACAGATACACATGCTATGGATCATTTTTAAAAACTCATGCAATAAACAAGCTTTCTTTCAGTATATATTCTGTGTATTCCCACCAGCCAGGATTTTGTTAAGCTTTACAGTTAGGATGGTTTACTTTAAAAAAAATAATATTTACATTGAAAATGCTTTCTCAAACTTCTCCTTGAGTGTCATTCCTCACTTACGAGCTGATGACCCTCAGCAAGTTACTGAGCATCTTGGCACCTCAATTTCCTTTTCTATAAAATGGAGATACTCTCCTTACCACATCTCCATGCCTTTTAGGGGGAAGCAGTCTCTACTGTCCCTATTATTAAGGAGAGTTGGTGTGACGCTAGAGAAATGGCACAATCTTTGGAGCTATGCCACCTACCATTTGGCCTCCGCTCTGCCACTAAACTAAACAAGCAGTGTGGCCTTAAGCAAGTCACAACTTCCCGGGGCTTCATTGTCTTCGTGTGTAAAATGAGGAGCTGTTCTGTTTTGAGGATGAGACGAGATAATGTGCATGCAAGGCCTGATATTTAGGAAATCCTCCACACAAGGAAGCAGTTGCTGTTTGGGTTTGCTTCCCAGCACGTCCTGTTGCAGATGGCTGGTGGCTCATCACTGGAAGAGATGAGGAAAGTCTGATGCCTGGACTTGGCTGTGCTGCTTCTGACTGGTTGTTTCTCTTACACACTCCCTGAAAATTAGGTGAGGCAGGGTGGCCTGATAAATATGGTGACTGTTTATGAGGCACCCATTCCTAAGCCAGGCCCTGTGCTGAGTACTTCACATGTATTAACCCACATTACTTAACCCACAGGCTTAACCCCCAGCCTATGAGGTAGGGATTCATCATCTCCACTTTACAGATGAGGAAACTGAGGCACAACAGGGTTAAGCAACTTGCCCAAAATTCCAGTGTTGGTTCACGGAGGAGGCAGTATACAATCCGACCTGTCTGGCTCTCCATCCTGTGCTCTTCACACTGTCCCACTCTCCTGTTGGGCCTTACAGTCAGACAGATATAGGCTTGGATTTCAAGACCCAGTTTCCTCATCAAAAAAACAGAGTTAAAACTTCCCAGATAGTTGAGAAAATAACTAAAAACATGCACTGTACCCAGCACATACTAAAAACACAAACAAATGTCTATGTGGCTATGCAAGAATATCCAGGATGCTATGCAGGTTGGCAGGTAAGGGCAGAGACTGGAGGGACCCAGCTCTGCACTGGCCAGCAATATGGATCTCACCAAGTCTCAGGGTCCTTCTTTCTAGAATGGGGATCAAAACAGGATTAAAGAAGATAAAACATGTGAAATACTTTGCATAGTGCTTAGCTAACAACATAAAACACTCGACCAGCCACTTACTATCATTCTTCAAGGTCCTGCCCCACTTATATTTGCCTCAATTCTGGACCTAAATCCATTGGAAATGCTATCAGCTGCCCATGGGCTGTAAGTGGCTGACAGGCATTCCCAGTCTGTGCTGCTCTCAAGGAGGATAGGGAGTAGAAGAGGAGGAGAAAACTGAAGACCAGGCCTCCTGATTCTTCAAATAAAAAGAGCACATCATTTAAACAACATTAGTTCCATAGTGCTCTAATCATCCCGCAGGGCAGCCACATACATCTGTTCAAAGGAGCTGGTCTGTCAGCTCTTCCTGAGAACTGCCAACAGCTGGGCTACTGCTCCCAATGAGCGGCTGGCCATCTGCAGCTGTTTGATTCACAGGCAGGAAAGGTTAGAGCAGATGTCTATAAATAGTGTTTTTGGTGTCTCCCTGCAAACATAGTAAATTATGGGGAAAATGAGTCTCAATCCAAGAGCCTGAATCACCCAACTCCTCCTGTCTTTACAGTGGGAACAAACTGGCACTCGGTACTTTCTTGCCACTATTACAAATCCTGAGACCAGTCATATTCTCCACAAAAATAACCACTAGAGACGGCACAGGAGCAGCTAAAGCTCACTTCCAGCAGCAGTGACCCCTCCTTTCAAGTGCACTCTTGCTGTTTGCAATTCGAACCTTCAGATCAGCTCCCAACCCAAACAAACTAACGTCAAACCTAAAACAACAACAAAATTCTCTGGTTTCTCTTCAAATTGTATACACCTTTTGCCTTTTACTAAAACAACATTTAATACAACTGAATTTTCTCAAATCTTTGAACCGAGACAACTTATTCATTCACTTGAAGCATTTTCCCAGATAATTAAGATTTTGAAAAAGCCCAGTAATGACTGATTTTTGAAGCAAATCTGAGAAAATTTTCTTGAACTTTTGGCTTCTGATCATTTTGGTTCACAAGACAATGAAAAATGTAGTAAAACTTATGGGAAAACACTAAAGCAGCTGTCCTGATTTAGACTGAAAAGCTAAAGTCCCATCTCACCTAGCTATATAAAACTGTGGCTGTTTTTTTTTTTTAAGCTAAGTTTTCATAAAAAGCCAGAACTGAAATAAAATGCAAGTGGAACTGGCAGTGAACACTTACTTTGTTGATAAACATCATGGTGATATCAAGTTCTATCTTGTACTTATTCTCCACACTAATATTTATTTCTATCATGCTAAAATAGACTATTTAAAGATATTTTAATTTTCTGAGATGCAGAGTTTCACACACATAATATGGTTAGACTTTCCGATAGTAGAAGCATTTCCTGTTAGTATTATAAAATCATACCCAAAGTGCCTCCCTTGTAACTGGCAGTGAGCGTAAAAAGTATAACCTTTTGATCGGCAATTTGACATCTTAAAAATATGAAGCCCTTTTGAAACAATAATCCTATGTCTAGCCCAAGATTAAAGAGTATACAAAGATTTAATTAGAGATATTCACTGCAATGTTGTAATTCTGGTAGCTGCCTAAATGTTTAACAGTAGGGACTGGTTAAATTACAGCACATTTGTGGGCTAAAAAATTATGTAAGCATTATAATTAAAAGTGTAGAAATAAACTCACTGATATAGGATGACAGCCATACTTCACAGATAAAGCAGAAAGCAGGTGATAAAACAGCATGTTTACAAACACATGCAAATGAGTAAGAGAAGAAACACTTGCCAGATATTTCTGGGTGTTAGGTTTAGGACAGCTTTTATTCTTTATCTGCACTTTGTATTAAGATGAACATGTATCACTTTAATAATCAAAGAAAAAGAAAATTAGGTGCCCTATAAAGCTCATCACAACTGACAGGGACACTCTGTAAGACTAGCTGTCCTGGGCTAGTCCACGGCCCTTGACACAGTAGACGAAATGATGAGAATAGGGATGACTTAACTATTTTGGGTCTGCTAAATCTAATACCCTGAGCTCTAACCCTTGCTCCTGATGAGGCATGAATGGTCAATAGGCAGGTAAGGGATTCTAGCAGAGGGCCAGCCAGAAGCTCAGAGGGCATGGTTGCTGGAAGACCAAGCTTTGATCCCTGAAGACAGTGAGGTGAGCAAGGGCAGTACCTACTTTGAGAACTGCCAGATCTAGGTTAGAAAGGATGTCTCATTGTGCAGGAGTGCAGGAAGGAATGCCAGTCAGAAGGCCTGGGGTCCTGGCTCTAACACAGACCACACACAAGGACAGGCCCCTAATGTCCAAGAGCCTCAGCTTTCTCTCTATAAAATAAGGATCATATTGGCAAGAAGGGTCACTATGCTCTGAATGCCTACCATGTGCACAGTTCCCTCTGAAGAACACTAATCAGGTGACCCCATGGCCTTGGCCAAAGCTAAGTGGATCCTGAGAGAAGGCAGCCTACCTATGGGTTGGCCAAGAGTCTGCTGGGAAAACTGTATGAGGGATACCAGTGACTATTAACCAATCAGATATCATCAGAGGGTTTGAATAGAAGATAAAGAATGTCTCTTAGTAGAGGGTACAGGAGTGAGAAGGCAGTGGCAGAGGACACAAGACAGAAAAAGTCACAAGTGGCAGAGTGAGTGTCAGGAAGGGCCAAATAAGTAGAAATAAGAGCTGCTGAGCTGCCATAACGGTGGCACACCAGCCTGCAAAGGGGCAGCAAGGTTCTTGAGTGTCCCTGCATCCTGAGCAACCCACCACGAGGCCTGGCTGGATGAGAGACTGTAATTCCTTATTCCCCTTGGAATCCCCATTTCAGCCTTAAGCCATCAAGGAGATGACACCTTCCCTGAACACCCTAGATTACTGATCCATAGTAGCAATTATGTTACACTCTCTGCTTACATTGACTGCTAACTATGGAACAATGTTCTACATGTATCAGCTCACTTATTCTTTGCAACAATAATCCTAGGAGGTATGGACTCTTATTAGTACCAACTTATGGTTGGGGAAACTGAGGCTATACAGTCCAAGGTCACACTGCTAGAAAGTGAAGAAGCAGAGATATAAACTCAGGTCTGTTAACTCCAAAGTCCATGTTCTCCACACTGTTCCTCCCATAGAAATACAATTTGAAGTATTTTGTAAACAGTAAAGAGCTAATAACCAAAGTGAGTGATACACAGGGTCTGCTGGGTTTGGCAGGTGTGACTGACATAGTCTGGCTCTCACCTGTGCTGCTCCTTACCTGCCTAGTTTCTGACCCTCGCCAGTGAAGGCTTTGAAGGCTCCTTTGGGCTTCACAAAGTCCTCGTCCCGATGGTCCTCCATATCCAAGTTCACCTGTCCACCGTGAGCTAGCCTCCGCAGCTCTGCTGGCACCTCCCTGTGGGAGAAAAGGCCATGCTGGGGTCCACAGAGAGAAGATGGAAATGACAGTGATGGAGAAAAGGGGAGAAGAAACCTCTCAGTCCCACAGAGAAAATTGCTGAGTTTCTCCAGGGAGCAGGCTACTCTGGTGGCTACCTGTCTGCCTCCACCTTTTCTCTTGTTTGCTCAGCCATGGCCAACACCTATTTCTTATTTGGCCACTTAGGTCTGCCTCAGGCCCAAAGGGGAAAAATGGACACACAAGGTTTTTGGAGCAGATCTATGAATCTGTATCTCAACTATGCTGAATCTGCTTCAAACAATTTACTTCACAAATAATCAACATTCTGCCTTCTTCTTTCCCAACTGCTATCCACTTGCTGATTTGGGACCTGGAGGAGGGCTTTTTCACTCACCCTCTGCGGATAGACTCCAGAAACTGGGCATTGGATGGATCTTGGTAGCTTCTGAGTTCTCCGTTATCCAGGCTGAATCCACTCTTCCAGAGTTTCAATACTACATGAACCTGTGATGACAGGGAGTAAACAGTTACCAGGGATCTGGTAAGCATAACAATTTGAACTTGCAAATTAGCAGGTTTTTACTATTTCTCAATGTTGCTACTATCAAAACACACATAGACACACATATATACATGTGTGCATAAGCAATTCAACAAGCAAACTAAGTAAGCATTAACCTAGAATAGGAAGGTGATCTAGCACAGACTAAGAGCAGGGGTTTTGTTTTAGGAGAGCTGAGGCTGCATCTTGACTGTGCCACTCACTAGCTAGATGGCTCTGGGCAGGTGACCCAATTGACGCTTTGCTTGTGCTTGGTATGCAGTGAGTGTCCGACTAAACTACCATGGCAAATCTTGCTTGTGGACTATTCCACAGTCATTAAAAATGTTATCTACAAGTTCTGTTAACAACAACTCCCATACACATTCACAGCAAAGGGTCTAGAAGGCTAAAAACCAATGCATTAGCAGCTGCCTTGGAGGATAAAATGTTTATTTTCTTCTTGCTTGACTTTATTTTGGAATAAAACCCAAAATTATTTAAAACATATTATAGAAATCAATGATCACAAGACTACAAGAAAATGTCTGTGGTATAATATTGAATAAAAAAGACTCAAAATTGTGTGTATGATTACACTTGTGGGGAGGGGGACCCTATGCACAGGGCTAAATAGTGGACAATGAGGAAAACTGAAAAAAAAAAAAAAAAAAGAAAAAAAAATTGGTGTTAAGTCTTCTCTGGGGGTCTGAAGACAAGTTCTTCAGCTATACTCACATCACTAAAGAACCCCAGATACACTGTACCTCTGCCTGAGATCCATGGGCTGCTCAAAAAACTCCTTCATTTGCCCATCCCTTTCCCCACCTGTTCTCACCAGCTCTCTCACCCAGCACCCATGAAAGCTGCCTTTGATTTTCCAGTAAGCCTCTCTGTTCGTGAACCATAGCAAGGGCACTATGTCTGTTAGCTTCCCTTTCAGAGGCTGCTGGTTCATGCACAATATGTAACCAATCCCTTCAGAAAAATGACAGAACAGTCCACAGGCTTCCCTCATGCAAGGTGGATGCACACTCACATCTTGGCTGGAATGCTGCCTCTTTTCTCCTGCCACATAGGCAGACTCTTCCTCTGGTGCTGCCCCAAGGCGGTAGCCACCTCCTGCAAATGGCTATAAGGGACAAGTTCATACACATTTGAGAGGTTGGTCCGTGGTAAAAGGGTTACTCAGATATAATGATATATATATCTTAGGTAAGAGGAAGAAAGAGGAATGGGTTCCTGATCAAGCATGTTAGCTACTAGATGCATTTTCTCTGATATCAGACTCAGTGCCTACATGGCCAGGCAGTATGGTAAATGAATCAGGTGGCCAGAATTGGGCTAAGAGCTGGAAGGGGCAGTGCCTGGCTAAAGGAAACAGATGCTACTAAACTCTCATTAACCATGACCATGTAGGAATTTGGGTACAGGATTCCCAAAGGAGACAGAAATCCCTATTTTATATAAAATAGATGACTATTAATTCAAGTAAAACAAAATAAAACTCCAAATAAGTCAAACTGGATAGGCCAAACAAAACATGTATGCAGAACCCAATCTAGACCATAGGCTATAGGTTTGAAAACTCTGCCCCAAATCTTGGTTCCACGTTAAAGGGTGAGAGAAACTACACTCGCGTTCTGCACAGAAGACCAAGTAAGCACATGAAAAAAAGAAAAAAAATCAGTCACTACCGAGGTGAAGAAGGTGGCATTCCCAGCTCTGGAATCTCAGTCTTGTGGGCAGACAATGACCCTTATACTCACTCTCGGTTTACTGGTCTCTCCAGGGCTCTTGGTCACTCGCTCCACAGCTACAGCTCCATGCTCTTTGGCACCTTTAAAGAGATCATCCACCAGCTCGTTGGGACTTTTCTTCCTGGGAGGGCCAACAATCTGCTGTCCACTTCTCTCTGAGCCCCCAGCATAAAACCTGTGTACAAAATACACCTCTAACATGAAACACTCATGGAAAACATGAATAGAGCATGTGCCAGGTTGGTGCTGGGCACACTGAGGCAAAGGGTACAACGCTTGTCTTTAAAGAACTTACTGGCTAGCTGGGAACACATGGAAGGAGGCAAGCAGGTACAATGCAGTGTGAGCAGCAACAGAAGTCAGTAAGGGAACACTGGGTGGGAAGGATAGCCAAGACTTCCTATAAGGGTGTCTTCTGGGCCGAGTCTTAAGGATGAGGATGAGTTTATTAGATGAACAAATTGGGGAAAGGCATTCCAGGCATGCAAAACAGCTTATCAGCTCAGGAGAGAGTCTCAGCTGGGAAATATCAATCTGGTGGCCAAGCTCCTCTCCAGGAGACAGTGACTGCAGCCATAGTCAGAAGTATCCACCACTAGAGACTCAGGGTTAATGGTGGCACTGGCATGGTTAGTACAAGCAGCTAGGCTCCAGTCTTGGCTCTGCCACTGTGTGTCCTGGGTAAGCCAGTGCACTACTCTGTAACTCACTTTCCTTGTCTTTGAAATGGGAGGGAAGGACCACATGCCCTACCTACCTGCTCCTTAAGTCAGAGCCGTGAGGTTCAAATCAGCAGATGTATGCAAAAGAACAAGCACAGAGTAATGCACACAGGTAAGGTGGTGTGACACAGCACCAGGAGCTCCCCCAAGCCTCACCTCACCTTGCCATTCATGTGACACACACTGTGGCCCCTGAGGAAAGGGTATTGGAGGTCAGAGAAGCTCCAATCTCAAATACAAGCCCCAAGACACCCACACTGGGCTTTGCAACAGGCCAGGCATGGCTTGAGATAATAAAATTAGTACTTTTTTATATGGGTCTGAAAACCAGCTGTCATGCAGCCTGGCCCCACTGCCTCCTTATTACTCCTAGTCAGAGCTAAGTCAACAGCTTGTCCCCAAGGGGGAAAAATCGAGAACCTATAAACATTAGGCTCAGCCTTCTATTTCCTGACATTCATCAGGGAACGAGAGGCAAAGCCACAGGCCCTGACAAGGACAACAGTACCAGTGTCCTTTCAGTCTGAAATGCTGAGGGGTCAAGGAAGTAAGCGGAATGTGAAATAAAGGAAGGTCATCGCCTGGAGGATGTGACTGGGTGGGAAGAGAATGAGAAAGTCATTTATGAGCTGGGCATTCACGTACTTGATGACACTGTGTTTCACTCAGGAGTGTAAAACCCTAAAATTAACATATATTCTCATATCCAGGAGAATCTAAAAGGAAGGTTTTGAGGCAGTGTGAAGGTCACAATAGGAATGAAAATACAGAATAGAACACATGTAATTTCTCAGCCCACTTCTCCAAAGACTGACCATGATGAGATAACTGCATTCCCGTAATAGTTATTATACAATTTTCCTTAGGAATGTCTGACAGACCGAGGCAGATCCTGTGGAGAACCAAAACCCATGAAATGAGGTTGTAGCCAGTTCATTCTTGTTCATTCCAGGTAGATGAAGTTCTGCTAAATGGACCAGAAAGTCAAAGTCTTTATTAAGGGATCTCAAAGCCCTGGCTTCAGAACTGGGAGCCTGTGATCAAGAACCTTAAAAATATGCATGCCCTGGACCTGGTATTTCCATTTTTAAAAACTATCCTAAAAAAAAATCTGAAATGTGGTTAATTAATCCACAAAAATGTTCATAGCACTGGTATTTACAGTAGTAAAACACTGAAAATAACCTAAATGTCAGGCATCCCATATAACAGATTATTATTACAGCATATGAAAAGGCATATGAAGGATTTTAATGACATGGGAAAATGTTTGAGATGTAGCATTGATTCAACAAAACCATATTTATATACGGAACAAAGACTGGATGGAAATATGCCAGAACATCAACCGAAGTTACCAAAGGGTAGATGAGTTTAAGACTTTTTCATCATACTAGTCTGTATTTTCCACAATGGATATTTTTATTACAATGCTCCTAAAGGTTAAGAACAAACAGATGTGTGCATGTCTATTGAGGGAATATACACTTATAAGCCTATTATTCTGTTTTTTACATGATGTTTTTTAAATTAAAAAGAAAAAGCTGGAAAGAAATATACCAAAAAATGGATATCTGGTTACGTATGGATGGTAATATAATGAATAACTTTTTCCTTCTTTTCCTTATTTTTTAAAATTGTAAATTGGCAGTTTATAATTGTATATACTCATGGGGTACAAAGTGATGTTATGCTTTAACAATATGAAGTGGATTAAATCAAGCTAGTTAGCATATTCACCACCTCAAATACTCAAAATTTTTGTGGTGAGAACACTTGAAATTAACACTTAGCAATTTTGAAATGTACATGCTCTTTAATTAACTATATTCATCATGCTATGCAAGAGATCTAAAAAAAAAAAAAGCCCCAAACTATATTCCTCCTGTCTAAGATTTTATACCCTTTGACCATCATCTCCCCATTATCCCCTCCCTTCTGCCTCTGTAATCACACTCTGCCGATTGTTCTAGATTGGAATTGTTCTAGATTCCACATGTGAGAGCATGCCGTATTTGTGTTTCTGTACCTGGCTTATTTTAGTTAGCATAACGTTCTCTATCCATGTTGTTGAAAATGACAATTTTCTTCTTTTCACAGACTGAGTCGTACTCCTACTGTGTATATATACCACATTTGCTTTATCCATTCATCTGCTGGTAAGACACTTACGCTGATCCATAACTTCGCTACTGTGAAGAGCACCGCGATGAGCATGGGAACATAGACATCTCTTCACAAACTGATTTCAGATCTTTTGAGTCAATATCAAAAAGTGGGACTGCTAGATCTTTTCCTTATTTCCCTCCCCTAATATTCCTCAATAAATACATTAAGTAACAGAACAGGGGTCACTTCTAAGCTACAGGGAGAAGAGACTTCCTAGGATATAACCCACAGACCAGCCCACAGTAGTAATGGCTAACAATAACCGAATATGTTTACCAGGTCCTGTTCTAGGTGATTTACACATTACCCTGAACTTCCCTGTAAACTGTCCCCCAGATCCCATCTAGAAGACTCACCTCTGGCCTTCCTCCTCTTCCTCATCCTCATCTTGGTCATGAATGAGGTCTCTGAAGGATGTCACTCTATTATCACTGGAGACACAGAAAGGAGCAAAATGATCTCAGGGAGCATTAAGAAAGGTAACCCTCATCACCAGCAGCTAAGGAGGTGAAGACACTGAGGTTAGATTTTTGGTAGGCGGGAGGAGGATGTTATGTGGAGACAGGTTAATCCTCTAAGACTGCACATAAAATAATGTGGCATTTATTTTTCCAAGGTCACACAGACTGAGTATAAATTAGAAAGTCCTATCGTGAGGTAAAATGGAATCCCAATTTAAGCTGTCCTGGCTTTAATAAAAACTAGAAAGTATTTATTAATATTTAGGAAAAAAAGCAGTGTTGTGTAGGGTGGGCACAACTAAAAATGAGTACAAGGGTTAAGTAGTACAGACAGTGGGAAGGAATAGAGGAACGCAAGAAAGGCTTTGCAGAAAAATGAAGTATTTGGACCAACTGCCAAAGAACTAGTGGACAGTCACAGGGATGGGGCTCCTGGGGAAAAGGGGTTGGTGTAGCATTACCGGAAAGCAGCATACACAGTGCACAGAGACCAGAGAGTTGAAGGAAGGACACATAGTCAAGAAGTAGGAATGAATGAATATGTGGGTGACAGCACTGGAGGAAAAGCAAGCCCCAGTCTACTTCTGCTGCAGGATAGTCAAGTAGTAGTATTGATTTTGAGGAAAAAAGCAGTGTTGTATGGGATGGGCACAACTAAAAATGAGCGTGAGAAGGGTTAATTCTCTCTGACAATATCTTCCACTGCCACTTTCCACCTAGTTTAGATCTGTCCTCAAGGAACAGGCTTAGTTTTTCAAGGATCATAAGACACAAGTTTTATCAAGATGAAAAAAAAAATTCTGTATTTCTTAGGGGAAAAAAGCAGCTTCCATACAATATGGGAGAAGGAGGGTGATATGGTTTGGCTCTGTGTCCCCACCCAAATCTCATGTTGAACTGTAATTCCCAATGTTGGAGGAGGGACCTGTATCATGTGAGTGTATTTCCCCCATGCTGTTCTCATGATAGTGAGTGAGCTCTCACAAGATCTGATGGTTTTAAAGTATGTGGCACTTCCCCCTTCACACATGCTCTCCCCTGCCACCATGTGAAGATGTGCTTGCTTCCCCTTCGCCTTTTACCATGATTGTAAGCTTCCTGAGGCCCTCCAGCTATGCTTCCTGTACAGCTATGGAACTGTGAGTCAATTAAATCTCTTTTCTTCATAAATTACCCAGTCTCAGGTAGTTCTTTATAGCAGTGTGAGAAAAGACTAACACAGAGAGTAATACAGGTTTAGTGAGGCTTTAATGAGCTGTTAACTAGGAAGAAAGCTCCAGTTCAGTCTTGAACATTTATTTCAAGGAGACAATCAGGGGACAGAAGAGATCTGAGGTTCCATCAACTAGAAGTGAGAAGACAAAAACCAATCAATGTAGCAAATAAGCTCCCCTGTATGAGTTGGCTCCTGAGAACAGCCTCCTGGGCATTCCTTGATACTCGATATGACATGGTTCAAAAGGATCCAAGTGATGAGATCTTTACTAGTACCCTGAGAGTACTAGTTCCACTCATTCATCTTCCCAAAGGGAATTTTCCATACAGGCTCAGCCTAAAGTTTCTTACAATGACTAGGCTAGGATGAGCATCTATGAAAAAAATATTTTCTATCTCCCTGTTGTTAAACTTTCAAATATACTTGCTTGGGCAAATCACTTGCTCTGGCTATGGCTTTGTTTCTTTCCCCCAAAACTCATACACCCAGACTCTGATGGTATCCGACACTGATTCTGGTGTCCATGTACCAGGTTCCAATCCCAATTCTGCTTCCTACCCTGTGATCTTGGACATGCTATTTAAATTCTCAACGCTCTCATTTTCTCACATGTAAATAAGATAATCACAGCATCAACCTATGGGCTTTCTGTGTACAGGTGGGGTACTGATGCACGGAAAGTCTTTTGCATGGTGTGGCACATTTAAGTACTACTCTTGAGTAGCAGTTCTCAAAGTGTGGTCATGGACCAGGAGCATCAGCATTACGGTGAACCTGTTGGAAATACAAATCCCCAGGCCGCTCTTAATTCTACTGAATCAGAGGCTCTGGAAGGGGTATTCAACAATCTAGTCTTAAGGAGCCCCTGAGGTAATTTTGGCATACATTCAAGTTCAGAACCACTGTCTGGAGTAATGCTTTCAGTTACCTTCTGGCATGGGTGTCCTAGGGATATCACCAATTGCTGAATACTTTAGTCCTATGGTCTCTATAAATCGGCTAAATATCTCAGAAAGTTCAATTTTTCAATATTAGAACTATCTCCCAGGCTACTCTGGCATACTGAAGTGGCACAAAGCTCCTTCATCAGATGACATTTTCTGTTTTTAATCTGGTTATCCTAGCTCTGCCTCTCTCTGATGATGGAAATGCTCTATCTGCACTGTCCAACAGAGAAGCCACTAGTCACATTTGGCTATTAAGCATCTGAAGTGTGGTTAGAGCAAATGAGTAATGATGCTTGCTTAATTCTAATTAATTTAAATAGCTAGTGGCTACCTTATTGGATAATGTAGTTTTAGAGAATCAGACAATGGTAGTCCCTGAAAGTTTCAAGTATAACTTTTGCTGGATGAAAGAGGGGGGAAAAAAGGAAGAAACTGTTACCTCTTGCTTGACCCTGCATACAGGGGTGGGAGGTGCTGGCAGGGAGGTAGCATGTGGCAGTAGAAGCAGCTTTGGACTTAGGCAGACTTGGCCGTGAATCTGTGGTAACAGCAGCTGTAAGTTACTTGACCTTTCTAAGAATTAGCATCCTGACCAGCGAAATGGTGAGCACCTTACCTACTTCAAAGCTGTTGAACAGTATCAGAAGAGAACACAGGTGAGAAATATGGCTAGAAGGATGGTGACTGCTCCTGAAATACTAGCCCTCCCACTTCCAGGAACTTACAATTTACTTGGGGAGAAAAATTAAGTATCAGGGAAAGAGTTCAGGGCAATGTGGGAGAGATGCCACCCAGTAGTATGTGGATATAGTCAAAGAACTGAAGGAGTGATAGTTGTGATTCGGGTTCTGTGGAACAGAATTATGGCATGTCGCCTGGTCACGGGGTTAGGAATAACACGCTCGACAGAGGAGTGGGGATGGAGGTGAACATGGAAGGATGCATGGGATCTGTATAGGCAGAAAGCAAGAGAGTGGGCACACCTGACCAGATGAGAGACTCAAACAAAAGCAGGAGAACCAAAAATAAGGAATAATTAGAGCACCAAAGAAATCAGTTTGGTTGGAACAAAGGATTTAAGAAATGAGGATACGGAAGTCAGATTAGGAAGGTGGGTCCAGGGTAAACTCTGGAGGACTTTGAATGTCCACAAGAAGAGGCAGAACGTCGTCGGGGCTGAGAGCTGAAATGCTGAATGTAGAAACAACCCTACATTTAAATCTTTGTTTTACTAGCTCTGTGATCTTGGAAAGATACCCCAACTTCAGTGTCCTCATCTGGAAAACAGGAATAGTACTAACCTCAGTGCTAACAGTACTAACAACAGTACTAACCTCAAAGGGTTGCTGTGAGGACTAAAAAGGTGTTCATGTAAAAGCTTAATCCAGTGCCTGACTCCTAAATACTCAATAAATGGCAGCTGTTATTACTGAGTTTAAACTGTCTCCTATAGCAATGGTAACATTTTTATGTCTGTCAGCCCTTCGAGAATCTCATAAAAGCCATGGACTCCACAAAAGATACCTGCTAACGTGTACACAAACTTTTGCCTGTAATTTCAGGTATTAATAATTTAGAGACTTTCTCACGCCCATTCCATAGATTCCTCCTAGGGTTCTGGGGCTCCATATTAAGAATCCCTATTCTAGAGTCGGGTGTTGCTCTGAGGCAGCAGTGACAACATAAAAGGGTATGTGAGAAGTCGAAAGTGGGGGATGGGGAGAAGGCAGCAGCTGGCTAACTGTCCTGCAACACCCAGGTCGAAGCAGAGGCACATCCCACACAGAATTCCTCTGAGGTGCTAGCACAAGTTTGGCTTTTCCTGAGAGTGTAGTCCCAGCATTTGCTTTCCTCCTCAATAAGGACAACCATGCAACAGACTGCATCCTCCTCCCTCCCTTTTTCTTGTCTTCAGTTCTTTTCTAGGCCTACTACCAAGTCTGAGCCTTAACAGAGCAATAAAGCAATGCCTCTTGGACTGAATGTGTGTCCAGTCTTTTTACTCACTTCAGTTCTAATATTAAACCCTTTGTCCTTGATTCTTTTACTTTTATGCCTATTCTTAAATAAACATACTTGTTGGGGAATAGACAGAGTAAACAAAACAGGTTGAGAATGAATGCTAAAAATGATAATACTAAAATTACAATAACAACACATACTGTGTTCTACTTGCTTGTGGTAGCAATCTCCTATGTGGTAGGCACATTCAATCTCCTAGGTGGTAGGCACTATCATTCCCAATTGACAGGTAAGGAAAATGAGGAACTGATACATTAAGTAACCTGCCCAAGGTCACAAAGCTTTTACTTAAGTGGCAGAGCTGGGATTTGAACCAAGGCAGTCAGGCTCCTGGGCCCATGCTAATAAACCACTGCCTTAATAGAACTTTGGGACTACTGGAGAAAAGAGAGGAGTAAACATGTAACTGGCATTAGAGACTAAGTTTCAATCTCTCCCCCTGTATAATTCTGACATGCCAACATCCCAACAACACCCTAAGGTGGCTGTCAAAGACTCATACCCCAGAAAATTAGCCATCTCTACTAGCAGCTGCAAGAACAGCACTTACCCTAACAACATGTCCCAAGCAGTAATACCCAGATGTGCCATCACCAATATCTCATAGGTTAGCACGTGCAAACAGTTACAAGATCACTTTCCTCCTACCTCTTTTCTCTGGATGGGAGTGAGTGAAAGAAGTTAATAAAGCAATGAGATCTGGGGTTAGTGCTCCTTCTTCAAAGGAAGAAATATATTTTAAACCTCAGTTGCTTTTAGAGAGA
Source organism: Theropithecus gelada (assembly GCF_003255815.1). Lineage (NCBI taxonomy): Eukaryota > Metazoa > Chordata > Mammalia > Primates > Cercopithecidae > Theropithecus > Theropithecus gelada. The sequence goes on from NC_037678.1 coordinate 72,799,931, forward strand.
AACATAATTTACCACTTCATGGCAAAGAAACACTATTGGTTATATTCTGGGGTTGAATTCAAACCCAAATAAAATTTCCTGGCTTAAACATACACTAGAGAGTAGAAGCAATCAGGCTAAGGCAGAGAAGGGAGACACCTCTGCCGTCACACTCTCTGTAAAGGTTCAGACACCTTTACAGGAAGCACCCCTGCCTGTCTCCTGGAAGACCAGCATTGTCTCACTCTGCAGAGCACAGGAGCATTCTGCTGCGGGAGCCAGGGAGGCGGCAACAGGGGATGCAAATGGGATCACAAAGGTTAACACTGTTTTACCTAGTAAGACAAGGTCTCCCTAATCAACTTGGCCAAGGGTGGGTTACACAGGTTTATTTTGTACAAGACTTCTTAATAAGGTAATGGGCATTCTAAAATATCAAAACAGCTTTCCTAAAGTCATTTTGCCTAATCTTTCACATCTATAGCACCCTTGAAAGGAAGTTTTTTGGCTTTTACTTAAAAACTTTAGAGTTGCAGTGGTCATTCCTCATATTACATACGTAAAAGACCCTCAAAAGTCTTAAAAGTAGATTTGTGGTTTCCCCCAGAATTGAACCATAAACCACACCCAGTTAAAAGTCATGCATCTCTGTACTGGAAATGACTGAGGCTTGCTGGGAAGTACTACCCATTGACTCAGTCTAACCTTCTCATTCAGACCTGGTCCACACGCCCAGGCCTGAACCCTCTGGTCAGAAAATAACTCCTCTTCACTGCTGGAAACACTCATGTAGCAATAATTGAAGTTGGCCCTTACCTGGGGGCTGTGCCTCTGGACACTGAACTGGGGGTTGCCTGCGAAATGGTCACAATGTCTTCATCCCCTCCGTCCTCATAAAAGCTCGCTAGCGCGATCTGAAACAGAGAGGTAGTACCTTGGGACCCTTAAACAGGCCTTCACCTAACACATATCTCCTCTGAGCACAAAGGAGTACAGACATGGCCAACACTTACAAGGTAGCTTGCATCCATGGGCCAAAGAAAATTAGACCAGAAGGTTAACAGCTCAACTGTTAGTCTTTGTGTCAACTGAAACAAATTCCACCCACTACGGTGAAAAGAAGGCAGTAAGAATGGCTGGGGTGGAAGACACTCCTCATTCTCATTTTATGAAGAAACGTGATCTAGTAAAAGTAGCACACATTTAGTGAGCATTGTGCCAGGTTGTTCTGAGCATTCTACATACGTTAATTTGTTTAATCCTCACAGAACTCTATGCTATTAGTACTATTATCATCTCATTTTATAGTTGATACAGAAGCACTGAGAATTAAAAATAATTTGTTCAAGTTTACACAACTGGTAAAGAGTGGAGCCAGGTTCCATCCCTGCTAGTGTGCTCAGACCCTTACTCTTAAGCGTTTCCAGTACAGACAGGAGTCAGGAACTGTGAAGTCAGTCCAGGTTGCTACTTTTCCATTCTTTCAAGTTGTTTCCTAATCTGTGAAATGGGGGTACCTATCTCACCAACCTGCACACTGGATGAGATAATCCATTACGATTTATGCATACTCGCATGCCAGGTCTACACATACAGAAGGAATATGGGAATCTTTTGGTCATTTGTGACATCTCGCTCACCAACTCAACAGACAGGCATTTACTAATCACTTGCTTTGCACAAACACAAGAAAGCACTGAGGTCACAGAGATGAAACAGACATCGCTCCTGTCCTCAGGGTCACCAACTTTACAGGAGACAGTGAGCTGTCACGGGATAAAAGTAATCTGCTGGGAGGCAGTGTGCTGTCTCAGGACATGTAGTGAACTGGCATTCTCAGGGAGCCTACCTTCAAGTCCTGTTCCTGCCAGGCAAGTCACATGCATGAGTCTCAGTTTCCCCACTACAATGTGAGGGGAACGAGACAGAAGATCTGTTGGTCACAACACTGTGTGCTTTTACGTCTTTCAGATAGAAACTTTTTATTTCTGCCCAGCACAGAGGCTTCCCATTGTGTCTAGGTGTGATCTAGGTGTGATGCTTTACCTAATTCTTATGTTTGGGAAGCAATTTACGTTTGGCAGCAGACCCAGTTCAAATTCCAACCCCACTACTTACTGGCTATGTGACCTTGAGAAAATTCTTTCCCCTCTGTGCTTCCAATTCCTCATCCATAAAATGGGTCTAGTCTTTACCTCACAGTGTTGCTAGGATTAAACGAATCATATTACGTAAAGTGCTTGGCACATGGTGGTTTAAAGCCTGGGCTCTGTCTGCTTGGAATCATACAGAACTGAGTTCCACTTCTACCTTTTCTGCCTGGTAGCTAGTGAGGCCTTGAGCAAGTTACTTAACCTCTTTAACCTCAGTGGCAAAATGCGAAGGTTAAATGACAAAAGACATGTAAAGCAGTTAGAACAGCGCCTGGCTCATAGTAAGTACTCAATAAATATTAGTCATCATCATCATCATCTACCTAAGACGAGGCTGGCCAAGAATATTTATGCAATTCTTTCTACAGTTAATTACCGAGTGCTTACTATGTGCCAGGCATTGTTCTAGGCACTGGGAATTCATCAGTGTACAAAAATCCCTGCCTCGTGAAGCGTAAGTCTTCTCAGCGAGTATTTAGTTTATACTTAGTACGTGCCAATGAACTACACAGTAATTTCCACGAGACTCCCATTTTACAGATAAGTTAACTACGAAAGGTGAAGAAGCTCCAACCTTGCGCCCCCACCCCAGAGGTATTCTCCCAGCAATTAGGAAGGCGGGGCGGGGTTCAGCTCCCGGGCTGGACTTCGGAAGTAGAAATGAGCGGCCACCTAGTCCCGAGTGGGGCTTCACCCAAGAGCTGCTCACTCGGACCAGCTTGGCCTTCGGCAGACATTCGGCGCGGCAGCCACGCCCCCAGGCGCTCCCTCTCCTCGCCGGCTGCTGCAGTGCCCGAAGTGTCGCTGACGCGGCAAGCGGGAGAGGCAGCGTGAAACTGGCACGGCAGAACTGGCTGGGGCTGGCCCGCGTTCCCCCACTCCCAAGCCGAGCAGGCGACGCGTGACAAGCGGTCCCGGGACCATGAGGCCTGGGTCGGGCCGCGGTAGAGCGGGGATGACTGTGCGCTTCGGCCGCCGCGGGCTTAAGGCACCAGGCGCCCGTTCCCAGCAGTCCCCGGCCCACCCGACACAGCCCGCCTCGCGGCGCTACCTGCAAGTCCCAGCCGGCCGATTCCAGAAAGAAGCGGGCCCGCTCCTCCTCGGCGCCCGTCACCGCCACGAACTCCCTCAGCGCCTCCTGTCGCTCCGCCGCCATCTTCGACCAGTGCGCTTCCCAAAGCGCTCCGGCGGCCGCCGCGCAGCCCAAGCCCAGCTGCCGCGTTCCGCTTGCCGGTCGACGAAGCCCAGCCGGTGGGAGCCCGCCCGCAGCCCCGCCCCACGTGGTGCCCCACGCAAAGTGTTCCGTGCGGGAAACCCCGCCGCTCCGCGCCCTCTGGCGACTGCAGCGCGAACCGCAGCCTAACGGCGTGGGTGGGAGCCCGAAGGATGAGAGGCGGGGCGGGTCTTACATACACCTGTGGGCTGAAGGATCCCTGCAGGAGTCAGATTCCCAGTTATTCATTGACGCAGCCCTCATTTCATTAATTTATGCATTCGTTCATTCACTTACTTGTCAAGCATTTACTGAGAGCTATCAATGGCCCGATGTTTTTCTAGGGCTGTGGATATGGCAGGGAGCAAAACAAAGTCCCTGCTCCCTTGCTTCTTACACTCTGGGGGTAAAAATTCAGACCTTGAACAGGCTAGGCCTCCGCTCACAACACGTCCATGCCTGGCTATCTCGCCCCGCATGAAAGACTGTCTCAGGGCCTGCCTGCAGGACCCATGAGAAATGGGCCAGTTCCTCCATCTCATCTAGGGATCCGCTAGCTTCCTTTGCTCCAGGCGCCTTGCCCTCCTTGCTGTTCCTGGAACTTGCCAGGTATGGTGCATTTGCCTCTGGGCCGTTGCATTAGCTGCTTCTGTGCCTGGAGCACCTTTCCCTTACCGATGGGCAAGGCGCTCTCTCCGCTTTCTTTGGGGCTCTGCTCCAAGGCCACCTTCTCAGGCACAAACCTGTCTTCTGGGTCCTCAGCTTCTTTGCCATCTTGCCTCTTGCTTCTTGCCACTGTTAGGTACAGTAAGTTCCTCTCCAAAGAGTGGGCTTGTTCAGCTTACTTGTTCTTTGTTCTCTATTTTCAAAGCCTAACTTCCTCGTTCTTTGTACCTCCTTACCCCTAGTTAGGGTAAACAACCTTCCCGCGGGTCCTAATCTATAACCCACATCTGTTCCCTTGGATACCCTCGCTACAATTGCCAGTGCTATGGAAACTCTTCTTCCCGCCGAAACCGGTTGCCCTACCACTGTAGCCCACATTTCTGCTCCATTTGAACTAGCCAATAGGGATTAGCTTAGATTGTGCAGTCCAGCCCCAGCCAATGGGAACAGGACACAGAAGCAGGGACTAACCGCATTAGGGATAAAAACCCCTTCTCTCTTTTGTTCAGTGTGCCTTCTTGCAGACCAGATGTGCGAGTGGCACCCTTCTGCAGAAGTGAATTGGCTTTGCTGAGAAATCTTTTACTTGAGTGCTCGTTTTCCTTGCGACTTCGAGCTTTAATTTCCAACACCACCATGGGACACTCTTCCCTTCCTCTTCCTCTGTCGGCCCCTGCTCATTCTTCAGCTCTCAGTTCAGGCGTCCCTTTCTCAAGGGGACCTTGAGAAGGTCCCCAGGCTTAGTCAAAACCCCTCTTAATCAGGTTATGAACAGCACAAAATCCAGTCTTCCTTCAATTGACACAGTAGTTGCTTTCCTGGAAAATGTGGTGTCTTATTAACACTGTTCAAGAAATCCTTTAAGTTTATATGACAAACGAGTTAGGGTTTGGGTTAGGTTGTTAGGGGCGTGGTTGCAGCACACTAGGCCCTGGCAGGAGGCATGGGAGGAGGGTCCTTTCTTTGTGGTGTGAGACTCTCCTTTCTATTGCAAGGCCACCCAGCCCCAGCCCCGGTCCCTAGGCCTTACCCCTTTCATCATTGTGTCAACCCGAAATGCACCCCAAGTTTCCAGGAAATCCAAGAAGCTAGAGGCTCACTCTGGACCTCACGAATGGCAACCAGCAAGGTCTTTCTACCTTGGAAACTGACAATGACTTACGCCAGCTTAAAGATCTGCAGGTGATCAGCTCCTCAAGGTCCAGTTCCCTGGCTGGTATTGGAGCCATTGAAACTCATTGTCGCCCCCCTTTTCATTGTTGTGCCATCAGGGAAAGCTCTTTGTTTGGCCAGAGGGTCCCTGATCCCTCCTCTAGAGGCCTTGAGGGCATCCTTTCCCATAACACCACTGTCATGGGCATCCGTGTGAAGAGACCACCAAACAGGCTTTGTGTGAGCAATAAAGCTTTTTAATCACCTGGGTGCAGGCGGGCTGAGTCCAAAAAGAGAGTCAGTGAAGGGAGATAAGGGTGGGGCCGTTTTACAGGATTTGGGTAGGCAAAGGAAAATTACAGTCAAAGGGGGGTTGTTCTCTGGTGGGCAGGAGTGGGGGTCACAAATTGCTCAGTGGGGGAGCTTTTTGAGCCAGGATGAGCCAGGAAAAGGACTTTCACAAGGTAATGTCATCACTTAAGGCAAGGACCAGCCATTTTCACTTCTTTTGTGGTGGAATGTCATCAGTTAAGGCGGGGCAGGGCATTTTCACTTCTTTTGTGATTCTTCAGTTACTTCAGGCCATCTGGGCGTATACATGCAAGTCACAGCGGATGCGATGGCTTGGCTTGGGCTCAGAGGCCTGACAACCACCTGGCAGCTAGTGTTTATTGAGCACTTACTATGCCCCCAGACACTCTACAAAGAGCCTTAGATACACTAAGTCATGCATCCTATGAAGTGAGTTCTATTGTTACCATTTCCATTTTACAGATGGGGAAACCTAGACTTCTCAAGAGTTTTGAATCCAGGTATTACACAGCTCCTGAGTCTGCTTCTAACCACTACACCACACTGTCTCTCCGTAGGCTGCAGGACTGTGCTGGTCACTTCCTATGGTTGGTTTCTGGAGGCAGCTCCAGATGACCTGACTGGAGTTTAAAGCAGGGGATGTGAGGGCATGAACTTGAAACTACATTACATAACACTTATCTAAGCGTCCTTAACAAAACTAGAGAAGGCGGTGCTGAAGGCCCAGCTTTAGCTCCACCCTCCTACGTCCAACCACACCATCCCCCAACCTCCAGCCCCATCCCATCCCAGCCCTATCCCCAAATTCTACCACCACTACCACCTCCAGCCTCACCTCTACCTCACAGACCCGCCGCCAGCACCTGACCCACCCAGCCCCACTTTCCCTTCTAACTCCACCCTCAGTACTAAATGCACCCCCACCCTCCAAAGCCCACTTTCACTCCATTTCACTCCAGCCCCCTCCAGGCTCATCTCCATCTTCCCTCCCACTCCAGCCTCTCCCCAGCCCCTCCCTTTAATCCCATTTTCCACCACCTACCACCCCACCCCAGCCTTCCTTTGGCACCCCCTCTGCTGTGTCCTCACTGGTGGTGACTTAACTTTGGGCAGGAGCTGTGTGTACCCAGGACTGGTGTCTCCTCTGACCCCCTACTCCAGTCCCCTAAACACTAGACCCTCTATAGCTTAGTGGCCCAGGGGAGCTGCTAGGTGGAGCAAATGATTGATTTCTCAACTGACATTCAGACCTTCCAGAGGCCCCTATACATGGAAGCTGCCGGTACCACTCCCCCTTCTCTACTACCACTGCCGCAGCAAAGTTGGGACTATTCGTCTCTCTTTTCACAACATCTTCAACTAATGACAATAGTAATAAAATAACAGTACTGCCAGCTGGCGTATGGAAAGATGCTTGGTTGCATTAGTCAGCAGTGAGAACCAATGAAAGCTGCGATGAGATTCCCTTTTGCCTTATCCAACTGGTAAAACATTTACAAATCTGACTCTTAGAGTAGGCAGATAGCCAGAAATAAGCAGGCAAAGGAGCTTTTGGGAAAAGAAATCTTGAAGACTCCGTTCTCTGATAGTCAGCGCCACCCACTGGCAGCCAGCAAAAAGACAATGGCTACACTGGCCACTTCTGGCCTTGTTGTTGGGCTCCTCTGGCCCTAAAGGGAACTTATGAGGCCCTACCCAGAGATAACCTTGGTAGGGGCTTTCCCACTGATGAGCATGTGCACTCCTCCACTAACTCGCCCTACAGTAGCCTTTTGCTCATTATAATAATAAGCTGGGCATAGTGGCTCACGCCCGTAATCCCAGCACTTTGAGTGGCCGAGGTGGGCGGATCGTGAGGTTAGGAGTTCAAGACCAGCCTGGCCAATATGGTGAAACCCTGTCTCTGCTAAAAAAAAAATACAAAAATTAGCCAGGCATAGTGGCACGTGCCTGTAGTCTCAGCTACTTGGGAGGCTGAGGCAGGAGAATCGCTGGAACCTGGGAGGCAGACGTTGCAATGAACCAAGATCGTGCCACTGCACTCCAGCCTAGGTGACATACCGAGACTCTGTCTCAAAAAAAAAAAAAAAAAAATATATATATATATAATCAAAACACACCCCTGAGTGGAGACTTTAAATGCTAATGAGACATGCAATGTGTTTACTAGCATGTACAACCACAGAACATTCATGGCCAAAGTGACCACCTAAAACATGATTGTAAGTGACACTCACTCATGCCCCTTCACAAATAATCATGTAGGATTCTCATAAAGAGGGTCACCCGGCACCAGCTGCTGCTGGCTCATTCTTTCAGAGTGTACTGTCTCTTTAAATAAACACTGCTACTGCTATTTTTCGCCTGATGCTGTTTTCCAGCGGAACCAGCCCACCGGCTGTTTTCCAGCCAGGTCAGCCCACTCCTTTCTAGGAATGTACTCTCTCTCTCTTCAGTAAACTCTGCACCTTAACCTTTGATGTATGTCTCTTGGCTGAAGTCTTTCTTCCAAGCAGACAAGAACTGAAGATTCCCGCACTTCCCTGTAATGTGACCATAGGAAATATTGGCATAAGCATGAAACAACAGGAATTTTCCTGTGTCTGCCAGCAGTATATGTTGGCTTAATGGCATTGGGGCACGATTTGGCAAATTTAGTGAAGTTGAAGAAACACAGAACCTGTATAACCCTCCAGTTCTACTTGTGGGTATGTGCACTAGTGCATGCATCAGGAGACACAGTGAAACTGTCTCTGTTTGGGATAGTGAGAAACTGGAATAACTAAGGTCTCCATCCATCAACAGAAATCACAAATGTAATATGTTGATACAATGGAATACTATACAGTTCTGAAGATGAATGAATTAGAGTTACAGGTAACCAACCTGGATATAACTCAAATGTTGAGTCAAAAAGCAAGGTTGAGAATGATCTGTGTAGCAAAGTGCCATTAATCAGTGCCATTTAGATAGAATTTAGAAACGTGTTTGACTAGACCTGGCATCCCCCACTTTCCCAGCCCAATGACATGTAGCTGCACTCTGGGCAGTGTGTCTTGTGGAGAGGATGGACTATTCTTGACCAGGCTGGCACCTCTTCTCACCCTACCCCGATACCACCACCCCAATACTGCAGCAGGGCTGCCATCCTTGGGTTGTCAGGATATAGGAAGCTGCTGTCAAATAGTGCTTGCTCTTCTTCTTCCTCCAGCTCTAGGTCTTACCTGTGGGGGGAAATGGAGGGTCCTCAAGGCCTGAGGAGAGTGGTGTGAATAGACCCATCTCTCACAGTGAGCTGTCACAGAGGCTGGGACTTTGGCAGCCTTGATGGGGGTTCCTTGAGGCAGGAGGAATATGGGACAAGAACCATGGGAAGAGAAGGAAAGAGCTGAAGAAGAGCTGCAGGAAGGAGAAAACAGAAGGGGAGGGAGAGAAACGGATGCCCTGATTCAGGGATCTTGGAGTGTAGCCATTGACATCCAGGGGTCAGATCTGAAGGCCCAGACAGGACATGTAATAGTGGCCTGTTTGCCCTTAGTGGGGGCTGTGTCCTCTCTGTGGCATGCCCCCTGCTCTGTCTTTGGTGGGTCATCTCACCTGTGCAATGCCTGGGGCCCCAAAGCAGAAGAAGGGCTGGACTGAGGAGTTCTGTCTCCCATCCATTCCCCACCCTTTCTATCTGCGGTCAGCAAGTTTCCCAGAGTCCCCATGAAGGGCCTTAAATTATTCATCTTTTGTTATATTTGTCTTCTTTAGTGGACTTACCCCCACCTTGCTCCCCTGCCATGTCCCTATAAGGTCGCTAGACCCAAGCAGGGCCAACTTTCTATAGGATTTTCTAACTGAGTCTGTGGTGAATAGGGCTGTCTGGTGTCTGAAGTTGCCCGATAAGGGGCCCAGGCACTGTGGGCTGCCATGCTCCTCGTCATGGGGAGTGTAGTGACTACAATTTACTGTCAGAATTGCATGACAATCACCTAATGAAATAATGTAACCGCAATTATTATTTAGGGCTTCTTACATGCCAGGTGCAGTTAATGCTGCACATATACCAATGCATTTTAGCCTTGAAACTACCTAATATGGGAGACACGCATGTTATTATCAGTTTACAGACAAGGAAACTGAGAGAAACAAACTCACCCAAGAGGTAGGTAGGAGAACTGGAATTTGAACCTGCACGGCCAGATTTCCCGGACTGTGTACTTCATCTCTGCCATGTACGCGGTTCAGATGCTTACGGCGTCTAATACAGGCCAGGCATTCTGCTTGGTGTTTGCTGTTCTTGTGCCAAGTCTAGCACGCTCCTGCCTCAGGACCTTTGCATTTGCTGTTCCTTGTACTTTTTGGCTCTTCCCCTGGGTATCTGCAGGCCTCCCTTTCTCACTTCCTTCGGGTGTCAGCTCAAATGTCACTTTATCAGGAGGCCTCTTCTGTCCACCCTGCATAAAACAGTGTCACTTCTCCTTTGCTCTGGCAACTTCCTTCCCCCATCTCCTGCGTTGTGAAGGCCCTCAGCACTCAGTATATCTAGGGTTACTTGCTCATTGTCTGTCTTCTCTCAGGAGGAGGTAAGCTCTGAGACAGCAGACTTCTGTTTCATTCTCAGCACACTGATTAGGGCCTGGCACAGAGTCAGGTTTCAACCACGTTTCAGGATTGAATGAGGGTGGCTACAATAGTGGACCGTTAGCTTCCTGTCCCCAGCGAGCTCAAATTCTAGTAGGGACAACTAGCAACCATCAAGGAAGCAGACACACAAACCCACACACATACACACACACACAGACACGCACACATGCACACACTCATGCACACACGCACACATGTGCACACACAGGCACACACACAGACACACGCACGCACACACGCACACCCACACCCACATAGGTGAACACACACACGCATGTGTGCTCACACACACACCCCCACACACGTTTTCAGGTAGCAGTAAGTACTATGAAGAAAACTTAAGTGGCGTGGGGGAATGAGAGTGATGGAGGTGCTTTTATGGATAGAGTGGTCCAGAGAGGCCTCTTGAAGGTAAGCAGAGACTTGAATGAATTAGGGAACTTTGTGTGGTCAAAGCCCAGGGAGGTGCTGGAGCAGAGTCAGCTTACGGGATCTGGGGAGATGAGGTCAGAGGGGGCGGCAGGGACCAGCTCACGCAGGGCCCTACAGGGCGAGGGGGCTTGCAGGGGCAGATGGGACCCACCTCCAGTTAGTGGAGAACCAGCTCCATGCTTTTCTGCTGTTTAGCTTCCTGTGGCTGCTGAAACAGATCACTTGCAAACCTGATAATTTAAAACAACAGAAATTTATTTTCTCATAGTTCTGAAGTCCTGAAGTCTGAAATCAAGGTATTGGCAGGGCCACGCTTCCTCCGGAGGCTCCAGGGGGAGAATTTCTTCCTCGATTCTTCTAGCTTCTGGTGGCTGCTGGCACTCCTTAACCTGTGGTCACATCGCTCCAAACTCTGCCTCTGTGCTCACACTGCTTTCTCTTCTTCTACATCGAAGCTCCTTCTGTATCTTTCTTGTAAGGATACTTCACATCTCTTTTAGGGCTCGCTTAGATAATCCAGGATAACCCCCCACCCCTATCTCAAGATTCTTAATTTAATCACACCTGCATAGTCTTTTTTTTTTTTTTTCCTTTTTAATATACAAGGTAACAGTCACAGGTTCCAGAGATTAGGACATGGATATCTTTGGGGTGGGGGTTATATTCAGCCTACCTTCCCTACCCTCTCTAATGTCTGGTAATTCGGTGATTTATTCCATTCTCAGACTAAATTACTGTTCTCTCTGGCTTAGTTCAAGCTGTTTTTCTGTTTGTTGCAATGAAAAACATCTAGACTCATCTACTCCCCGCTGTAGTGCTAACAAATGTTTGCCTGGAAGGAGAAAAGGGAATTTACATGTATCGAGTGCACGCAGTGCATACAGCACATAGTCGGCCCTCAGCAAATGCAGAATTGAATTGGTTCTTTTTTTTTCTTTTTTTGAGATGGAGTTTTGCTCTTGTTGCCCAGGCTGGAGTGCAATGGCGCTATCTCAGCTCACTGCAGCCTCTGCCTCCCAGTTCAAGCGATTCTCCTGCCCCATCCTCCCAAGTAGCTGGGATTACAGGCGCCTGCCACCATGCCTGGATAATTTTTTATATTTTTAGTAGAGACGGGGTTTCACCATGTTGGCCAGGCTGGTGTCAAACTCCTGAACTGAGGTGATCCACCTGTCTTGGCCTCCCAAAGTGCTGGGATTACAGGCATAAGCCACCGTGCCTGGCCTTGAGTTGGTTCTTACACAATGCAGAAAAGTCCACATTAGTATCCTGGATGTTCTGTGATGTGAAGAGACTCTGATTAGTCACTAAGGGCGCACAGGGAGGGGGCAGAGGCCTCGGGGTTAAAGGCAGGTGTGTCTGACTCCTGGGCATACACACTCTTCCCCATGTCAGGGCTTCTCAGTCCACTAGATGGTGGTAGCACCCCCCAGGTTGTGCCAACCAAAAACATCTCTAGACATTGCCAAAAGTCCCATGGGGACAGAATCACTCTTCTTGGGAACTACTGCCCCACATCATGCTGCCCTAGGGGAGGTGATGGTGGGAAGAAGTGCTGGCCAGCTAGCTGGGCATTAAACTCAGGTGTACCACAGGGCAGGTGAGAGGCTGCCTGTATGCCGCTGTGGCGGAGATAACTGGTTATCTCCTGATTTCTACCATCCGGTTTCTCTAGTGAAAACTTGCAGCCGGACGCATTGCTGCCAGAAATAAAGACTACATTTCCCAGCCTTTCTGCAGCTAGGTTGTGACCATGTGACCCCATTCCAGCCAAGCAGAGGTAAGTGAGGTGGCCAAGTTCCTGACTGTGCCCTTAAAGGGGAGGGTCCTGCTCCCCTTCCCTGCCTTCTTCTCCAGTCTGGCTGCCTAGAAGGTGGACCTGGTAGCAACGAGATCAATGAATCCTGGGTCTCAAAACCAGGGAGTCTCTGTATTGCTTTGCCTGCTGATGGTCAACTTTCTGGTTGATTTCCACTGGTTTAAACAACTGTTATTTAAGAGCTTTGTTATATTTGTTGAACCTGCATTCTAATATTACACCCACCCAAGCCAGCCATGAGGGGGATGGAAGGAAGGCAGGAAGGGGTGGGGAGAAGGGTGTAGATGGAGGAGCACAGATGGTCTGGCTGGTTGAGCTCAGAGATGCTTAGGGACACCTCCTGGGAAGAAGACTCTGAGTTGGATGTTGGAGGCCAAGAAGGATGTGGTGAGGTGGGGAAAGGGGCAGAGCTCACCAGAAAGGGCTTCAGCAGGGGCAAGGGTGTTGAGGAGAGACTGAGCCAGAGACTGAAAAGCAAGGAGGTCTTGAACAGGTCAAAAGGAGAAAGGGAGACACTTTAGAGGGAAGCCCAGTGCAAAGAGGGGAATTTCACTGGGTGGACCAAAACCAGATGTAGGGATCTAGGAGTTCGTCATGAGGCCTGAGGGCATCTGGAGGCTGGGACTGGAGGTAGGGAAATGGTTGAGGAGCCCTGGCTCCTCTCCAATTCAGAGGATCCCCAGTCTTGGGCTGACCCCTCACTCTTGACCCTTGCTCCATGCTAAGGTGTTCATGGCTTCTGCTGGGTCTGTGGTCTTGACATCTTCTTGCCCAGGGCTCCTCCGAGAGGTAGCCAGAGCCAGGAGGAGTGCAGCCAATGTAATTGCCTTCAGCCCCAGGACCACAGGTGCAAACACAACCAGGAGGCCTGGTAGGCACAGGAGAGAGCTCAGGCGGGACCCATGGTGAGGGTCCCACAGCCCACACCTCAGTGCTGCCCATGGGCAAGGTCACATCCTGCTGCTGTATAACCTCTGGAGCTGTATCCTTTCTACATTGAAAGACGAGATCAAAGACCATCCTTCCCTCTGCCCTGGGCCCAGAGAAGGGTTGCCCAATATTCTACCTGCACCTGTAATCATCTCAGTCACACCCCTAACCTCTGCTCTTCCTGATTGCCTAATGCAATCCTCAAGGTAATCCTACAGTGTAGGATAGTGATCCAATTTTTATAGATAAGGAGACAGACCCAGAGTGGGGAAATGATTTTCTCAACGCCACACGTGTTAAAGAAGTCACGGGACCCAGGCAGTCTGGCCCCCATGAATGGTAGGAGCAGGGCCGAGCATCGGGAAGGCAAATCTGACCACGTCTATCACAAGCTCCCACCAGATACTGAGAGCCCTCGAATGTTAATAGGAGGTGTGCCAGGCACAATTCTGGACACTTGGCATGTGTGATCTCATTGAGTGCACACACAACCCCATGAAGTAGGCTCTCTGATTCTTGTCCTCTCCTCCCTAGTTCATAGAGTCAGATACCAGATTCAAGGGGCAAGAACCTGCCCATCACATTAGGAAGGGGCTCCACCCAGGAGGCTTAGCTACAAAGCCATGTTCTCCAGTGTTGCTGTGCACAGCCTCACAGCCCTACACTCAGATTCACAGGGAGCTCACCGCCTCTCGAGCAAAATTTCCCACTAAACAGTTACATGGCCCTGGCTATGAGAAAGTTCGTTATAACTGAGCTGTTATAACATGGTTCTCTGGGGTCCTAGTTCTGCAGTTGAGATGAAGTCCTGGGAGCTTTCTTGGTGGCAGATTAGCCCCAGGAGTCTGGGACTGCTCCCTTCCCATGACCAAGCCATTCATGGCCCCCTTGCCTGTGGGGGACTCATTGACTCCACTGAGGTAGGTACACTCACCTGTTGGAGACATCTCAGTTGCATGTTCACTGGTGAATTCTGCCTCTTGGGAAGAGGTAGATTTTGCTGCAAGGGAGAGAGGCTTTCTCATACTTCCCTTTATCTCCCACCACTTCCTAAGTCCTAGGAGCTGGGGTCTCTGGGAGGAGTCTGCCAGTTTCTACCTGGGTGCGGGCTAGAAGTCAAACCCTGCAGCCAGGAAGGACAAAGTTAGACTTTCTACTGGAGCACCTTTAGAGTATGGACATGTCTAATTCATTGCAGTGTCTCCAGTACTTAGTACAGTGCAGGACACTCAACAGGCATGTAGTAGATGTTTGTTGAATTATTATTGTTACTATTATTTTTTGAGATGGAGTTTTGCTCTTGTTGCCCAGGATGGAGTACAATGGTGCTGTGATCTTGGCTCACCGCGACCTCCACCTCCCAGGTTCAAGCGATTCTCCTGCCTCAGCCTCCCAAGTATCTGGGATTACAGGCATGCACCACCATGCCTGACTAATTTTGTACTTTTAGTAGAGACGGGGTTTCACCATGTTGGTCAGGTTGGTCTTGAACTCCTGACTCAGGTGATCTACCCACCTTGACCTACCAAAGTGCTGGGAGGTCAGGAGTGAGCTATGGCACCTGGCTGATGTTTGTTGAATTGTTAATGATCTATACAGAGTTCTGTGGCAACCAGAATGGGGAGAAATTAACTCTGCTTGAGAGGAGAAGGTTTTACAGAGGAGGGGCCATTTGTGCTGGGCCTTGAAGGATGAGTAGGAGTTTTCAGAGAAAAGGAGAAAGCATTCCAGGTAGAGGGAAAAACTTATGGAAAGACATGGAGGCTGGGAAGAACTGACTTGTTCGGGACATGTAGAAAAATTCCTCATGAATACCTGCTCCTCTCCCCCGACAACTCCCAAACCAATTGTCTCACCTTTCACTTTGAGCCTGGTGCCCTGTCCAGACAGGTATTGCCTGTTGGGTTTCCTCTGAAACTTTACACAGTAATAGGTGCCTGCATCCTCACTGGAGACGTTTTGCAGAAGAATGCTGAAGTCATTGTTGGAGGCCCGCACCGCTGTCGCCTTGGGGTGGGAGATGCCTCCAAAGTTGTAAATGGCCTCCCGGCTCACACCAGCTCCCTGGAACCACCTGATGGGTCCGGGGGGACCATCTCCAAGCACTGTGCAGTTCAGAAAGACCGTGCCTCCAGTGGTCCCCAACACCAATTCCTGGGGCTGGATGATCCACAGGTCTGGTTCAGGGTCCCCAGCTCCTGAAGCCAAAGAGGAGGTCCTTGTTGGATTCCATCTCCTCTTCCATCATTCACTCACTTCCTCCCTGGTGTTTTCCCTCCCTTCCTTCTTTCCAGATTTCTTCACTTGGCCACTCCCTGCTGCTTTCTTTATTACTCACCAGTTGACTCGTTCAGTAAAAAAGCTCTGAGTACCTACTACATACCAATGGTAGGACTGGGGAACATGAAACTCAGGAAGACACACAAATGCCCAGCCCTGAAGCCATTCTCTGTCTTCCAGTGGAGACGGTCAAAAAATTGCCCAGAGGTGGAAACCCAGAAGACAGCAGGACTACAGAGGAACCATTATGGCTTGGAAGAAGCCAGTGAAACCTTCCTGAATCTGGCATCAAGTTAAAATGAACTCCCACGTACAGATACTCTCCATGTCACCAGTTTATGGGGTGGTTCCACAAGCATCCATTCTATTTAATCACCCAAATGACTCTTGAAGTACAAATTGTATTGCCTGTTTTTCAAGCATAGCACTTGAGGCATGTAGAGCCAGGGTAACTGACTTAAGAAGGAATTGCTATTCAATGACAGGCCCAGGATTTGGGTATTCAGGTCACCATAGGTGGACTTACAGATGCCATGATTGATTACTTGGGGAGTGTGGTAGATGACATGATCAGCCTCAGGTTTTGACTCTGTGCTTGTAATAGGGTACATCCACACTCTTACCTTGGCTGCATGGTGGAAGAGTATTCTTCCTTGTCCCTTGACTTGGAACTGAGCCACATGACTTGCTTTAGCCAATGGGCTGTTAGCAGACATAATGTGAGCAGATGCTTGAGGTGTACTTGAAGAGTTGGGACTGGGCTTCTGCTTCTGCCATCTCTATGAGAAAAACATGCCTCACGTAGTTGCTACCTCTCTAGCCTGGGCTCTGGCATGAGACATGAGGAGTGGAACCACCCAGCCACATGTAAATGTGCATACAAATATGTATTGTTGTATACTGCTGCAATTTTGTGTGATACAGCATGATACAGTGGATAAAGGTGACTGTGCAGGGAAATAGACCAGAGCAAATGTGTGGTCTGCAGGGCCTGATACTCACCCTTCACAAGCACTGAGGTGCCTTCATCCGATTTCATTTCTGAATATTCACTCAAACCATCAAACCTCACACAGTGGTAGGTTCCAGTATGCTCCTTGGTGACATTGTGGATATAGATGGAATAATCGCAATTCAGTGGTTCTGATGTCTGTTGGATCATGGGCATCACCCCGGGGAAGGAGCCACGTTTAAAGTTATAAATTTCTTGTTGGTCCTTAGTGCTCACCTTGACCCATTTTATCATACCATCGGCATCGGCGCAGGAGCTGACCACCATACACCTCAGCAGGAGTGTCTCGCCTTCTGCCACCAGCATCGGGCCCTCGGGCTGTAACACCTGCCCGTCATTCCTGCTGCTCTGCCCAGAGGCATCTACAAAAGAGGAAGAAAGACCTTGCACTGGGCAGGAAGGACTTGGAGCACTAAATGACAAGCTTAAAACAATCAAACCATCATCTGGCCAAGAACAATGGCCCAGGACAAGACAGGAGTGTCATTAGAGAGGGAAGGGAAAAAGAGGACAAGATGGCTGGCTGCAGAGAGAGAACTGAGCTATGCAATGGAAAAACCTACAGAGAATAAATAACACTCAAGTGGTCACCATGTGTTGGCTCCTGCATGCATGATGTCACTTATTCTTCACAATGCTCCTGTAAGGTAAACGGCATTATTCCCATTTTTCGACAGAGGAAACTGAGGGCCCAGAAAGGTTAGGCAGCTGTCCCAGGATCATCTGCTAGGATTGTGTCTCCCAAATGCACATGTTGATGTCCTAACCTCCAGTACCTCAGAATGTGACGTATTTGGAGATAGGGTCTTTAAGGAGGTAATTCAGTTAAAATGAGGTCATTGGGGTTGGGCCTTAATCTCATCCAACTGGTGTCCTTATAAGGAGAGGAAAGTTAGACACACACATACGGGGTAAGACCATGTGAAGATACAGGGAGAAGGCGGCCATCTATAGGCTGAGGAGAGAGGCCTCAGACAAACCAGCCCTGTAGACATCTTGATCTCAGTTTCCAGCCTCCAGAATTGTGAGAAATTACATTTATATTGTTCAAGTCACCCATGCCATGCTACTTCATTATGGAAGCTCTGGCAGACTCATACATCACCCAATAGGAGAGTGACAGGCTTGATTCAAGCCCTGTCAGCCTGTTTCTGGAGCTCTGGCTGTTAATCTTCAAATGCCACCCTTCAGAGACGTAGGTTTGTGTGTTGCGGGGTTCAGTGTAAATACCCTTCCTGCCTCCTGTGAATTCTTCAGCAGACTGCAGTTCATGTTAATGTGTTGTGAAGTGAGTCTATTTTGAAGACAGGTTGAACTGTTGAGTGTGTCCTCAAAGTGCATACAGAGAAAGAGGGCTGAGGCCTCCCATGGGTGTTCTGGGTCAAAAACATCATCACATGTACTCCTTCTAACAATTCTGTGAGGTAGATGCTGTTATAATCTCAGTTTTAAAAACTTTTCCGTTTATTATTTATTTTTAATTTTTTTTTTTTGTAGTGATGGGTACTCACTATGTTGCCCAGGCTGGTCTCAAACTCCTGTGCTCGAGTGATTCCTTCCCCTTGGCTTCCCAAAGTGCTGGAATTACAGGTGTGAGCCACCATGCCCAGCCTATAATCTCCATTTTTGAGATGAGAAAGAAAACGAATGCTCACAGTGGTAAAGAAACATGAGGTGAACCATGCATTCAGTAGATACCATGTCCAGGATTTGAACTCAGATCAGGTGACTTAAGATTCTGCTCAACTCAAGGTCAGCAGTTTTGTATCCCGAGTTTCCTTTT
The DNA here is from genome assembly GCF_003255815.1 of Theropithecus gelada. Lineage (NCBI taxonomy): Eukaryota > Metazoa > Chordata > Mammalia > Primates > Cercopithecidae > Theropithecus > Theropithecus gelada. Next base: position 72,818,294 of record NC_037678.1, read on the forward strand.
TGTCTGTATTCCCATCAGCCTTTGTGAATAGCTCAGTCACACTCCACATATTTGTTTGCAGTATATCCTGGTGTTTCTCAGTCGTGAATGAGGCAAGGAGAGTAAGAAGGTGAAGCAAACATTCCCTTCTAAGAGGATCTAGGAAAGAGTTATGGAATTCTAAATTCTATTTCTACCTATCTTCAGCTAGGCATGTGCTGTTAACCACCAAGAAAAACTTTCTCACAATTGTGACGAAGTGATAACCGCATGTTGAATCCTAGGGATTGCTTTTCTCCTTGATGTCCTTAGTTTCAAGAAATTCAGCAACATCCACTCTCAAGCATTATTTGAGCCAGTCAGATCTGTTATCACTAATCCTTCCTGTTGTTTTTTTCCCTGGCCTCGGGGAATTTCCTCACACACATGCACAGAACTGTGCCCATCTCTCAGCACAGGGCTAAGAATGGTGCCTGTTCCCACTAGCCGTACTGGTAAAACCCATGATTGTCAGGGCACTGGGGAAACTCCACAGAAGAGAGTATGCAGCCCAGAAAGAAGTGTTCTGGTCCACCCAAGAAATCCTAAAAGCAAGGCCCCAAATGGATTTAAAAAAATAACATTCTATTGTGAGGCTTCTGACACATGTATAACTAGAAGTTATGACATCAGTAGAATAAAGACTGGGAGGGGAGAAATGTGAGTTTACTATTGTAAGTTTCTTTTTTTTTGGTATCCATCACCTGAGTATTTATTATTTCTATGTGTTGGGTACATTTCAGGTCCTCTTTTGTAGCTATTTTGAAGAACATAATACATTGTTATGAATTATAGTCACCCTACTCTGCTATCAAACATTAGAATTTATTCCTTTTATCTAACCGTGTGTTTGTACCCATTCACCAACCTCACTCTTAATCCCTCTCCCTCAGACCCATCACCTTTCCTAGTCTTTGGTATCTGTCATTACACTCTCTACTTTCATGACATCATTTTTAGCACCTGCATAGTTGTCTTTCTGTGTCTGGCTCCTTCTTTCTTTCTTTCCTTCCTTCCTTCCTTCCTCCCTCCCTTCCTTCCTTCCTTCCTTCCTTCCTTCCTTCCTTCCTTCCTTCCTTCCTTCCTTCCTTCCTTCCTTCCTCTCTCTCTTTTTCCTTCCTTGCTTCCTCCCTCCCTCCCTCCCTCCCTCCCTCCCTTCCTTCCTGCCTTCCTTCCTTCCTTCCTTCCTTCTTTCCTTCCTTCCTTCCTTCTTTTTTTGGAGTGTGATGGCATGATCTTGGCTCACTGCAACCTCCACCTCACAGGTTCAAGCAGTTCTCCTGCCTCAGCCTCCTGAGTAGAGCTTACTTCACTTAACATAATAATCTCCAGTTCTATCCATGTTGCTGTGAATGACTACATGATTTCATTATTATGATTTTTTAATGGTGGAATAGTATTCCATTGTGGGTGTGCTTGAGGACACCATATATATATATACATTTTTTTTCTTTATCAATTCATCCGTTGACTGATGCATAAATTGATTCCATACATCTGCAATTGTGAATATTGCTGCAATAAACATAGAAATGCATGCACTCCTTTGATATATTGATTTCTTTTCCTGTGGATAAATACCTGTTCTAGGATTGCTGGATCATATGGCAGTTCTATTTTTAGATTTTTGAGAAATCTCCATACTGTTTTCCATAATGGCTGTACTAATTTACATTCCCACCAGTAGCATATAAGAGTTCTCTTTTCTCCTCATCCTCATCTTTTTTTTCTTTTATTTTTGAGAGGAAGTCTTACTGTGTCACCCAGGCTGGAGTGCAGTGGCACCATCTTGGCTCACTGCAACCTCCACCTCCTGGGGTCAAGTGATTCTCCTGCCTCAGCCTCCTGAGTAGCTGGGATTACAGGAACATGGCACTACACTCAGCTAATTTTTGTATTTTCAGTAGGGACAAGGTTTCATCATATTGGCCAGGCTGGTCTCGAACCTCTGACCTTAGGTGATCTGCCCGCCTCAGCCTCCCATAGTGCTGGGATTACAGGCATGAGCCACAGCACCTGGCCTGTTTTTGTTTGTTTGTTTGTTTGTGTGTCTCATTATGGTTTTGATTTGCATTTCCCTGATGAGTGATGTTGAGCTTTTTATCATATATCTCTTGGCCATTTGTATGTCTTCTTTGGGAAATGTTTATTCATTCCTTTCCTTTGCTCATTTTTAATTAGATTCGTTATTTGTTTGTTTGCTTTTTAAACTGTTGTTTGAGTTCCTTATATATTCCAGATATTAGTCCTTTGTCAAATGAGTACTTTGTGAATATTATCTCTCATTCAGGAGGTTGTCTCTTCACTCTGTTGATTATTTTTCTTCAGTGAAGAAGCTTTTTAGTTTAATATAGTCCTATTTGTCTTTTTTTGTCTTTGTTGCCTGTCTTTCTGAAGTCTTAGCCACAAAACATTTGCCTAGAGCAATGTCTTGGAGTGTTTTCTGATTTCTTTGTTTTGTTTTCCAGAATTATTTTGTATCTTACTGAGCTTCTTCAGTATTAATATTTTGTGTTCTTTTTCTGGGATTTTGTTCATTTCTTCTTCATTGGGACGTGGTATTGGTATAATAGACAAATGGCATAGAATACATAGACAAATGGTTTAATAGACCAATGGCATAGAATAGAAAACACAGAAATAAATCCATGTATTTACAGCCAATTGATTTTTGGCAAAGGTATCAAGAATATACATTCAATAAATGGTGCTGGAAAAATTGGATATCCATATGCAGAAGAATAAAAGTAGACTGCTATTTCTCACCATATACTAAAATCAACTAAAGATGAATTAAAGATCTACCTGTAGGACTTAAAACTATAAAAACTACTAGAAGAAAACAGGGAAGGCACTCCAGGACACTGGTATAGGTAAAGATTTTATGACTAAGACCTCAAAAGGGTCAGGCAACTAAGACAAAAATAGAAAAATGGGACTATATTAAACTAAAAAGCTTCTTCATAATAAAAGAAACTATCAACAGAGTGAAGAAACAAACTCTTGAATGAGAGAAAATATTTGCAAAGTACTCACCTGACAGGGGGCTAATCTAATATCCAAAATATACAGGAAACTCAAATAACTCAACAGTTAAAAAAATCTCATTAAAAAGTTGGCAAAGGAAATGAATCAACATTTCTCAAAAAAAGACATACAAATGGCCAACAGGCACATGAAAAAAATGCTCAACATCACTAATCATCAAGGAAGTGCAAATCAAAACCACAATGAGATATCATCTTACCCCAGTTGGAATGACTATTAAAAAGGCAACAATAAAAAATAAAATAAAATAAAATAAACAAACCACCACAAATATATGCTGGTAAGGTTGCAAAGGAAAGGGAACTTTATACATGGTTGGTGGGAATGTAAATTAGGACAGCCACTATGAAAAACAGTATGGAGATTTCTCAAAAATCTAAAAATAGAACTGCCATATCACCCAGCAATACCACTACTGGATGGCCAGTATGGAATACTATTTGGCTATAAAAACAAATGAAATTCTGTCATTTGCTGCAACATGAATGAAGGTGGAGTTCATTATGTTAAGTGAAATAAGCCAGGCACAGAAAGACAAACATCACATGTTTTCACTCATACATGGGAGCTAAAAAAATTGATCTCATGAAGGTAGAGGATAGAATGATACTTACCAGATGTGGGGAAGAGTGAGTGTAGGGAGAGGGGGATGAGAGAGATTTGTTAATGGGTACAAACATACAGTTAGATAGAAGGAATAATATCCTGCCATTTGATATCAGAGTATGGTAACTATAGTTAACAACAATGTATTGTACATTTTAAAATAGCTGGAAGAGAGGACTTAAAATGTTCCTAACACAGATAAATGAAAAATACATGAGGTGATGGATATCCCAAATACCTGGACTCATTTATTACACATCCTATGCATGTAACAAAGTATTACATGAACCCCATAAATATGTACAAATGTTATGTATCGATTAAAAAAAGAGAAATTAGAAAGTATTTTGAACTGAATGAAAATGAAAACATAATATAAAAATTTGCGGGATCCCATTAAAGCAAGGGGAAATTTGTAGTATTAAATGCCTATATTTGGAAAGAAGAAAGGACTTAAATAAATTACCCACTTTCCACCTTAAGAAACTACAAAAAAGGCCAATAAACTAAACCCAAAGTAGTGAAAGAAAGGAAATCATCATGCTCTAAATGAAACTCTGTACAGAACACACACACACACACGCAGACACACACACACACAGAAAAAAATCAATGAGAAGAAGAAAATCTTTGAGAAGATCACTAAAGTTGATAAATCGCTAGTCATATTGAACAGAGGGGACACACACAGAAAGAATCTAAATTATTAAAATAAGGAATCAGATTGGTGATACTACTACAGATTTTACTCTTATTAATACAATAATAAGGGAATATTATGGAAAACTTCAAGTTATGTATATTTGACAAACTAGGTAACATGAACAAATTCCTTGAAAAAGATACACTGCCAAAGCTTCCTCAAGAAGAAAAAGATAACCTGGTTAGCCCTATTATTTATTAAAATGTTTAATCTGTTGTTAAAAATCTTCCCGGAAATAAAGCTCCAATCTTAGAAAGTTTCATTCGTGAATTTTCCATATCTTTTTTCTTTTTTTTTTTGAGACAGAGCCTCACTCTGTCACCCAGGTTGGAGTACGGGGGCGTGATCTCAGCTCACTCCAATCTCTGCCTCCCAGGTTCAAGCGATTCTCCCGCCTCAGCCTCCTGAGTAGCTGCGATTATAGGCATGCACCACCATGCCCGGCTAATTTTTATATTTTTGGTAGAGGCAGAGTTTCGCCATGTTAGCCAGGCTGGTCTTGAACTCCTGGCCTCAAGTGATCTGCCTGCCTCAGCCTCCCAAAGTGCTGGGATTACAGACATGAGTCACCATGCCTGGCCAAATGTTCCATATCTTTAAGAAAGAAATAATACCAATTTTATACAAAACTTTTAGAAAAATTGAGAAAAGGAGTATACTTTTCTAACTGTTCTATGAGTCCCTGTGTTATCTTGAAACCGAACCCTTTTCCTTATGAGGAAAGAAAACCGATCTCTCTCATGAACATAGATAAAAAATTTTAAACAGCATTTTAGTAAACTGAATTCAGCAATCAGCAATATTTAGAAAGTATAATACATTATGATCAAGTTGAGCTTATCCCTGGAATATAAAGTTGGTTTAACATTCAAAAATCAATCAATGTAATTTACTGTATAACTAAACACACACACACACGCATATGCATGCACTCATATAATCATCTCAACAGATGCAGAAAAAGCGGTTTTCAAAATTGAACATGGATTCCTAATAATAACTCTCAGCAAACTAGGAAGATAAGGAAGCTTTTTCAAGTTGATAAGGGGCACCTGTGAAAACCCTACAACAACTATATCAAGCTTAGTGGTGCAAAAATGAATGTTTTCCCTGCTGATCAGGAACTAGACAAGGAAGCCTGTTTTTACCATTTCTATTCATTATTGTAGGGTAGGTACTAACCGTGCTAAAAGGTAGTAGGAAATAAAAGACATCCAGATTTGAAAGAAAAAATAAAATTATCTTTATGTGCAGATGACATAATTAAAATTGCAATGAAAATTTCTTAAAAAGGCTACTAGACCTAATAAATGAGTTTAGCAAGGTTGACGATAAAAGATCAATGTACAAAATGATATGGATTACTATATACTAGCAATAAACCATTTGAAATTGGAATTTAAAAATTTCCAGTCATCAATATTATAAAAAATAGAAAATATTTAGCCAAAAATGTGAAGAAACTGCAAACTGAAAACTTACAAGACATTACTAAGAGAGAGAGAGAGAAAAAAATCAAGCCTAAATAGAGAGGTACACACTGTTCATATGTTGGAAGATTCAATATTGCTTAGATGTCAATTCTCTTAAGTTGATATATAACTCAATGCCATTCCTGTTCAAATCCTAGCAGGCTTCACTTTAGAACTGATATACTAAATCTAAAATTTATAGAATAGCCAAAACAATTTGAAAGAGAATAAAGTTAGAAAGCTAACACCACCTGCTTTCAAGACTTGGATAATGTTACAGTGATCAAGACAGTGTGGTATTGCAGAAAGATAGATAAACATACCAGTGGAACTGAATAGAGAGTCTAGAAATAGTCCATGCAAACAGAGGCAACTGATTTTTCAAAAAGAGATGAGGTCTCACCATGTTGTCCAGGCTGGAGTGCAGGGCTATTCTGGGTGTGATCATCATAGCACACTGCATCCTCAAACTGCTAGTCTCAAGCAATCCTCCTGAGTAGCTAGGTACAGGTGCATGCCATGGCTCCTAACTATAATTATCTGATATTTGACAAAGGTGCAAAGACAATTCAATGGAGAATGGGGAGTTTTTTCAACAATGGTGCAAGAACCATTGGAAATACATGTGGAAACAAATGAACTTTGGTTTATACCTCAAACTATATAAAAATTAACTCAAAATAGATCATATAAGTAAACATAAAATGTTAAACTATACAAATTCTAGCTGCAAATATGGAAAAAAACTTTGTAACTTTGGGCTAGGCAAAGATTTCTTAGATGTAACACCAAAATCATGATCCATTAAAGACAAATTGATGAATTAGACTTCATGAAAATTAAGAACTCCTGCTGTTCAGAAAACACTTGTAAAAGAATAAAAAGACAAGTCACAGAGTAGGAGAAAAATCTTTGCAAAGCATATATCTGGCAAAATATTTGTATCCATAATATATAAAGAACTCTCAAAACTCAATAATAAGAAACACACTTAAAAAATGGGAGTCGAATAGACACTTCACCAAAAAGGGATGCATAATGTAAAAAATGTTCAGCATCATTACAAGTCAGGGAGTTAAAATCACAGTGAGAGGTTGGTAATCCCAGGACTTTGGGAGGCTGAGGCAGGTAGATCACTGGATCCCAGGAGTTCAAGACCAGCCTGGGCAATATGGTGAAACTTTGTCTCTACCAAAACAAAAAAACCCAACCAACCAACCAGCCAACCAACCAACCATAAAAATTAGCTGGGCGTAGTGACATGTGCTTGTAGTCACGGTTACTTGGTAGGCTAAGGTGGGAGGATCGCTTGACCCAGGAAGATGGAGGTTGCAGTGAGCCGAGATCAAGCCACTGCACTCCAGCCTGGGCAACAGAGTGAGACCCTGTCTCAAAAAAAAAAAAAAAAAAAATCACAGTAAGATATTACTATATACCCATTAGAATGACTAAAATTAAAAAGATTGACCATAATAAGTGTTGGTGAGGATATGTAGGAACTGCCATCCTCCTACATTGCTGATGAGAATGTAAAATGGTACAACTCCTTTGAAAAACAGTTTGGCAGTATCTGAAAAACTTAAACATACGGCAACCATATGATCCAGTCATTTTATTCTCAGATATTTCCCTAAGAGAAATGAAAGCATATATCCACACAAAGACTTGTACATGAATATTCATAGATGTTTTATTTATAATAGCCCTAAACTGCAAACAACCCAAATGTCTGTCTGCAGGTGAATGGGAAAGGGTTTATCCATACAATGGATAGACATGAGAAGAAATGAACTATTGACATATGCGACAACATGAATGAATCTCAAAATAATTATATTGAGTAAAAGAAGCCAACCAAAAAAGAGTACAACTGTGTGATCCTTGTTATATAACATTCTAAAAAATGCAAACTATAGTGACAGAACACAGATCCATGTTTGCTTTGGAGACTAGGAGGAGTGGCAAGGACGAATCACAAGGAAAGTTTTGGGTTCTGGATACATTCATGATGCTGATTTTGGTGATGATTTCACAAGTGTGAAATATACCCAACACTCACAAACAAAACTTACAAAATTGTCTACTTTATATATGTATGGTTTAATGTAGTCAATTACATTCAATAGAGCTGTTAAAAATAAATTATTTGTAAAGATGAAGCCTGTGTGTGTGAGGAGAAAGAAGCAATGGAGGAGAGGAAGAAGGAAGGACTCAGGAAGTCTTATCTCAGCTGGGAGTGAGTCTGGGGAAGTGAACACCAGGGAAGAAGCTGGAGCCTGCACTCAGTCCTGGTGCCCACACCCCTTCCCTCCCTCTCCCCTTCTGAGTCTCCTTCCATGTTGTCACTTGGGCTTTAGGAGGTGTCCTAGGAGGTTTGCCTCTGCCTTGTTGGTGGAGCTGGACCAACCCTGGGCTTCCTTCTTATCTATTTTCCATCTGCATCCTCTGCATTTCATGGTTCCTGTACAGGGGCTCCCTTTAAAAGCCTTATAGAAAATTTGTTAGCCCCAGTCTCCTCTACTACAAAATAGGGGCACTCATAGGACCTTTCTCTAGGGCTGCTGTGAGTATTAAATAGAAAAGTGGTGAGGCTCAACCCTGGGCCAGCTGCGTAATTTGTGAGGCCAAGTGCAAAACGGGAATGCAGGTCCCTTGTTCAAAAACTGTTAAGCAACACAGCAGAGCATTAAACCAAGCATGGGGCCTTTCTAAGCAGGGGGGTCTGTGCCTCTATATAGAGGGCACACCCATGAACCAGCCCTGACTCAGCTTGAGATGCAGCTGGACTCAAACCTTCCATCTGACTGGTTTAAGCAACTTCTCTTATTTTCCATCTATTCTATTCCAGCAATCATTGGGAATATTTTTTATTCTGGGGTAGTTTAGATTTCTGATTTCCTAGTCTAGTGCCTAAAACAGCAGACACTCAAAAGTACTTGTGGAATGAGAACTAGGAATTACGATTCATATCTTACAATTGAGGAAATCACCTCAGAGAAGTGAAGTGGTGTCTCGAGTCATATGGCCAATGAGTAAGGGAGCACCCAGGTCTGACCCCTCACCTGGGTTCTGCCAGGATCTCTCCTGGGGATGGCCACCCTGGAGGACCAAATATGTGATAGACACAATCTAGATTTCAGTAGAGCCTGGAGCAGGGGCCCAGATGGGCAGGAGATGGAATGAGCCCACTGAGAGCCAAGTATTCCTGCCTGGTAGATCAGACGGTTCTGGACTTGGAGACTGAGCTATATATTCAGGGGTCTCAAGACTCAGGAGCTAACCTGGCCTGCCCCTGAGTTAAAGGAGACATGGGAATGATAATAATAATCGCCAACAGTTATCAAATCTTTGTTATGCCAGGCTCTTATGGGCATAATCTTGTTAAATTCTCCTAAGAAAGTCACAAGGTGAGTCCTATTTTAGCTCCATTGTACAACTGGAAAAATTGAGGCTCAGAAAGAAGTTATTTAAACTGGTTAGTGGTGAGGTTTGAGCCCACTGAGTCTTAAGCTGAGCCAGGACTGGTTCCTGGCTGTGCCATTTATACAGTTGCACAGGGCCCTGTGCTTAGAAGGATCCCATGCTTAGTTTAATGCTCTGCTGTGTTGCTCAATACTTTTTGAACAGAAGACCACAGTTTTCATTTTGCAAAGGGTCTCATAAACGATGCAGCTGGCCCAGGGCTGAACCTCACCACTTTTCTATTTGATACTCGCAGTAGCCCTAGAGGAAGGGCCCTTGAGTGTCCCTGTTTTGTAGAAAAGTCTCCTGGGGCTAAAAGAGCTGCAGCATCTGACGTGGGCATAGGAGCATCCAAGCTGGAAGCCAGTAGGTGTGAGCGCAGAGCCTGGGAGCTTATCACTTCACTACGCTGCTTCTTGGGACGCTGGGTCTGCCCTCTGCCGGAGACAGGCAAATTTTCAGTGTCCCCCTCTCTATCTTCATTGGGGTCAAGTTTCTCCAGGCATGCCAGAGCACTTAGCGCCCCTCTAGGGACTGATCAGCCGGGAGTGGACCCTGTTCTGTCCTAGATTCCACTTACCTGAGGGGACAAGGACCAGTACCAGCAGCAAGAAGCAGGGAGACAAGCAGGCCAGGCAGGCGGGGGCAAGCATCATGGAGCACATGGCATCTTCTGTGGTCCCCGATACTTGGGGCTCCTCTGCTCTTTGGTGAGTGTTGGAGTCTGAGGTGGGGCCCGTGGACAAGGCAGTTTCTGTGTCTCTTGGCCACAGCTGTTTGGGGAAGTGTTTTCATTGCAGCAACACAAGGCTGTTGGTGCAATAGGAAGGAGCCCGGTCAAAGGGTTTCCTGCTTTTGTGTCTGGGCTGTGGTTCCTGTAATCACTGTGCTAAAACCTTGATGACCCCTTGCCATAGGCTCCATCCTAGGTGCCGGGGAGGAGGTGGGCAGTGAGGTCATAGGATGCACTCTGGAATCAGCTGGACTTTGGAGCAAACATTGGATCTTCCTCTTCCTGGCTGGGCAAGATTTCAAAGTCACTTGCCATTTCTGAGCCTTTGTTTCTTCATTTGCAGCATAGGAACAGCAGCAATCCCCGCTTCAGAAAAGTTTTGGTGAGACTATGAGAAAGAATGTGTGCGAGGGCTATGTAAATGCTAAACATATTAACTATTTTTATTTATGTATTTATTTTTTTGAAACAGAGTCTCACTCTGTCGCCCAGGCTGGAGTGCTGTGGCAATCTCTGCTCACTGCAAGCTCCGCCTCCCGGGTTCACACCATTCTCCTGCCTCAGCCTCCCGAGTAGCTGGGACTACAGGCGCCTGCCACCACACCCGGCTAATTTTTTTTGTATTTTTAGTAGAGATGGGGTTTCACCGTGTTAGCCAGGATGGTCTCGATTTCCTCACCTCATGATCCGCCTGCCTTGGCCTCCCAAAGTGCTGGGATTACAGGCTTGAGCTGCTGTGCCCGGTCATATTAACCATTATTATTCATGATATGCAGAAAATAGAGGAGGTGACATTGCTTAAGAAGAAGGATTTATTATAAAGCAAGTCCCATGGGGGCCTCCTTTTAGCACTGCAGGGAGGGTACAGGACTAATTCCTAAAAGTATAATCATGGGCAACTCTCTCAGCTTCTGTTTCCTGGGGTCCGAGTGAAACATACCCAGATTGTGCAAACATTTGTGTTTGTGGCATCTTTGTTTCCTGTAAGTGATCTGAACTTCCTCAGGAGCCTCCTGGAGCTGGCTATCGAGAAGGAAAAGCTTAACCTTGCCAATTCATGCAATCTAGGCAGTCCCTTTAGCCACACTGTCTGGGTTCAAATCTTGGCTTTACTCAGTCTGGCTGTGTGACCTTAGGGCAATCATTTGACCATTTTGTGCCTCAGTTTCCTCATCTGTAAAACAGGAATAAAAATATGGTAGCATGTGTGGGGTGCAGTAAGCACTCTATAGGCTTTCACCGTTGTCTTTTAGGTTAACTCAGTCTTTTAATTAACTCAGGGAAAAATACAAGAACAACTCAGTCTTTCATTATTTCACTTCCTCCTTCATGCTTCAGAAGGTTCTGGGTGCAAAGAAAGCTGAAGATTCTCCTGCAACAGGGTGGCAGGCCTTGGATCTGAGTATGTCCCCTGGGTCCCAGGGGTCTGGTGTCTACTATGAGGAGATTAGTCTGGCCTGGTCCCCAAGGACTTTGCACTGGGTCTGTGACTGGTCTTTTCTAGACTTTTGAGGCCTTGCATTGATACCCCTGCTCAATTCCATTACTCCCTCTACTTGTTCTCCTGTCAATGAGATCTATATAGTGAAGCTTCTTTGAAAGCGTCACAAGTCTAGATGATTCCACCAGACCCTCAGTACCTCCATGTCATTCTTACATGGAAATTTCTGAATCACCTGCTCATCTATGCAGATTTCTTTCTCAGCTATTTGTTTTTTTCTAAAGTTTCACTTACAAATAATTTTATTTATTTTAATAGGCAAGGCATTGTATTGGTTAACTATTGCTGCATAACAAACCACCCCAAAATTTAGAAACTTAAAAACTGTTTAGTTAACTGACGATTTTGTGGGTTGACAATTCAGTCTGGGCTCAGTTTGATGGTTGGGTCTTCTCATCTCAGCTGATTTTGGCTGGGAATGTTCATGCACTTGAGGTCAGCTGCAGGTTGGCTAGGTGGCTTTGTTACTGCAGCTGACTGATTGTTAACCTGGGTACCTCAGCTGTCCTCTATGTGGTCTCTCATCCTCCAGGGCACTCACTTAGGCTTGTTCACATGAAAGGGGCAGTTTTGAGAGAGAGTGCGAGGTACAAGGAAACTTCTGCCATATTCTTTTGGCAAGTTACAAGACCAGACAGGATTCAAGGAATGGAAAATAAACTTTGCCTCTTGTTAGGAGAAACTGCAAATGCTAATTGCAAAAGGTGTGGATACAAAGAGAGGGTATAGAATTGTGGACATTTTTGTGATTTATCTGCCATGAGCATCTACAGAGTACAAAATTCAGAGGTCTCAGTGTCTCATTTATAGGGCTTCCAGACATTACTTTCCTTAGGGTTAACCGCAGTCACCAGTTTTTGAAGACATTCAATTTCTCTTCTGTTTCTGATCTATTGCTCAAAAGCCAGGTTGGACATGGTTTCTTTGTGATGTCGTGGACTATGAACACCCTGGGAAGTCAGGCCCTGATCCTTTATGCTGTAGGAATCCCTAAACTCCATTCCCACCCCGCCCCAGCATTTGGACCTCAGGACTGTGGGGTTGGCAGGACTCTAGCATCTCAACCCCTGTCTTCTCCCTCTTTTTCTTACTACCTCACCAGGTCATAAGGGGAGGAGTTCCCCTTCTTTTCCTTCTGGTAGGGACTTTCCTAACCTCAGTCCTCTTCCTAACAGCTGGATTTCTTTGTTCTAGATGGAATCCCTCCTGCTCCTTTCTCAAGACAACAAGTCTCACACTCCGGCTTTAGAATAGGAAAAAAGAGCTTCCAGGGAAGGAATTAAACTACGGTGAGGTGGAAAAACACAAAAGGAAATAGTTAAAAATGTTATATCTGTCACATCATCTATAAAACACATGAAATGCGATTGCGCGTGAAGCACTGGCTCCCAGTAATTGCTCAGTAACCAGGAACAGTGGTATTCCTCCTGGTCAGTGTGCTGTCACACGAACCGTAGTGTCTATTACTAGCCTGAGTTAAGTTATCCTCAACAAGAGCGCCCGAGGTATATATAGAACACAAGTCTACCCATACAGCTTTTCTTCCTTCTACCACAAAAATGGAACTTTGTTAAAACAACAGCTTTTTCATTGTTTACCATAAAATGGAAAACATACTATGCAAGCACAGGGAAAGCATTCAACCTTAGCAGCAATCAAGTAAATACCAATTTTAAAAAGAGCAATACTGTTGTCTTTGCAATCAGCATCTATCTCCACTTTCTCTCTGCTCTCCTCTTTTTTGGAAGTTCTAAAAGCCTGGGAACTACATTTTCTGTAACTCCTTACCACCGTTATTCTAGAGGTTCTACCAAGGAGAGGTTCTTGCTTAGATTTGGAAGGTAAAAGGAGAGGCATGCTTGCTTCTCTAGCCATGAAGAGGGGGCAGATACGTGAGAATTGGTGGATTTAATTTACGGAAATGTGAGGTTTTGCAGTGCTCCCTGTCCTCTATAAATCACCTCTAAAGCACAGGCAGCTGGGATCATTAGCGGCAATTTCTGTGAGTCTCTCAGATTCCTGATTTTCCAAGAGCTACCAGTGAACTTGGGAGACAAAGCAGTGAGCATTTACAATGGTCTGGAAGCACCAAATGCCACAAGTCCCATGAGAACAAAGCTTGGCTTTTCATGACCTAACGCGAAAGTCATCCAGCCTCATTTCTTCCCTTCTTTTCATTTAGGAGGAAGTGTTTGGTGTCTCAATACTAAAGCCTCTAAGGTCCTTGAACTTGATTTTCTGCTATTGGCAATTTGTCCTGCCTAATGGCTTGGTTTGCCTTTCTTGCTCCCTTTTCCTATTTCATGTCAAATCCCATGGTGTGCTTTTTGGTGTTTTTGTTTTAAATTTTTATTAAGGTCTGACTTACATACAGAAAAAGGCACAAACATTAAATATGTAGTTCGGTGAATTTTTAGACCTTTGCATCTGTATACTTCTGTGTAATAACCACCTCAAGATGTAGAAAGTTACTTCTTGTTTCATTCCATTCAATCTCTGGCCCCAGAAGTAACCACCTCTGATTTCTATCACCATAGATTGGTTTTGCTTGTTCTTGGAGTCTTCAGATTTTTCCAAATATAAGATCATATCATCTGCAAACAAGGATAATCTGACTTCTTCCTTTACAATTTGGATGCCCTTTTTTCTTTCTCTTGTCTGATTGCTGTAGCTGGGACTTCCATTACTACACTGAATAACAGTGGTGAAAGTGGGTATCCTTGTCATGTTCCAGGTCTTAGAGGATAGGCTTTCAGTTTCCCTCATTCAGTATGATACTAGCTGTGTGTCTGTCATACATGGGTTTTACTATGTTGAGGTATAGTCCTCCTAAATCCAGTTTTTTTTTTTTTTGAGGATTTTTATCATGAAGGGATGTTAAATTTTATCAAATGCTTTTTCAGCATCAATTGAAATGATCGTATGGTTTTTGTCCTTCATTCTGTTGATATGGTGTATCGCATTTATTGATTTGTGTATGTGAACCATTCTTGATCATTGTATCCCAGGAATAAATCCCACTTGGTCATGATGAATGAGCTTTTTAATGTATTGTTGAATTCAGCTTGCTAAAATTTTGTTGGGAATTTTTGCAACAATATTCGTCAGAGATATTGGCCTGTAATTTTCCTTTTTCTATGTGCTTTTATGTGGTTTTGTTATCAGGGTAATACTAGTCTCATAGAATGAGTTTGTAAGTATCCCCTCCTCCTCTATTTTTTGGAATAGTTTGAGTAGGATTGGTATTAGGTCTTCTTTAAATGATCGGTAAAATTCAGCAGTGAAGCCACTGGGTACTGGGCTTTTCTTTACAGGGAGTCTTTTTATTATAGCTTCAATCTCGTTACTTGCTATTGGTCTGTTCAGGTTTTGGATTTCTTCATGGTTCAATCTTGGTAGGTTATATGTGTCTAGGAGTTTGTTTATTCTTTCTAGATTTTCCAATTTATTGGCATAAAGTTGCTCATGGAAGCCCTAATGATGCTTGGAATTTCTGCAGTATCAGTTGTGATGTCTCCTTTTTCATTGCTGATTTTATTTACTTGGATCTTCTTGCTTTTTTTCTTAGTCCGGCTAAAGGTTATTTCCATTTCATTTATTTCTGCTGTGATTTTTTTTTTTTTTTTTTTGAGGCAGAGTCTCTCTCTATTGCCCATGCTGGAGTCCAGTGGTGTGATCTTGGCTCCCTGCAACCTCCACCTCCTAGGTTCAAGCCATTCTCCTGCTTCAGCCTCCTGAGTAGCTGGGATTACAGGCACCCACCACCGTACCTGGCTAATTTTTGTATTTTTAGTAGAAATGGTGTTTCACCATGTTGGCCAGGCGGGTCTCAAACTCCTGACCTCAGGTGATCTGCCCTCCTTGGCCTCCCAAAGTGCTGGGATTACAGGTGTGAGCCACTATGCCTGACCTCTGCTGTGATCTTTATTATTTCTTTTCTTCTACAAATTTTGGATTTGGTTTGCTCTTTCTTTTTCAGTTCTTTAAGATACATCATTAGGTTGTTTATTTGAAGTTTTTCTTCTTTTTTGATGTAGGCACTAATAGCTATAAACTTTAATACTAGTTTTGCTATATCAAGTTTTTGTATGTTGTGTTTTGGTTATCATTTGTTTCAATACATTTTTCCATTCCTTTCTTAATTTCTTCATTGACCCACTGGTTATTCTGGAGCATATTATTTAACTTCCAAACATTTGTATAGCTTCCAAAATTCCTCTGTTATTAATTTCCAGTTTTACTCTATTGTGGTCAGAGAAGATACTTGATATTATTTCAATTTTTTGAATGTTTCAAGACTTGTTTTGTGACCTAACATGTCTATTCTTAAGAATGACCCATGGGTTGAGAAATAAAAAAGTATTCTGCAGTTGCTGGATGAAATGTTCTGTAAATATCTGTTGGATCCATTTGGTCTATAGTGTACATTATGTCCGATGTTTCATTGCTGGTTTTTTGTCTGAAAGATCTGTCCAGTGCTGAAAGTGGGGTTTTCACATCTTCAGCTATTATTGCATTGGGGCCTATCTCTCTCTTTAGCTTTAGTAATATTTGCTTTATATAGCTGAGTGCTCTAGTGTTGGGTGCATATGCATTTAAAATTGTTATGTCTTCTTGTTGTACTGACCCCTTTATCATTACATAGTGAGCTTCTTTGTCTTTTCAGTCTACACCTGTCTTTATAGGTGAAATGGGTTTCTTGTAGGCCTTGGCCTCCAAATGTGCTGGGATTACAGGTATGAGCCACTGTGCCTGGCAGGCCTTGTTTTTAAAAAAAAATCCATTCAGCCACTCTGTATCTTTTGATTGGAGAGTTTTTCATCCATTTACATTCAATGTTATTATTGATAAGTGAGGACTCATTCCTGCCATTTTGTTATTTGTTTTTTGGTTGTTTTGTTTTGTAGTTTTCGCTTTCTTCTTTCTTTCCTTCCTGTCTTTTTTTTTTTTTTTTTTTTTTTGTGAAGATGAGTTTTTCTGGTTATATGGTTTAGTTTCTTGCTTTTTATTTTTTGTGTATCTGTTGTATGTTTTTTGGCTTGAGGTTTCCACGAGGCTTGCAAATACTACTTTCTAACCCATTTTTTTTTTTTTTTTGAGACGGAGTCTCGCTCTGTCGCCCAGGCTGGAGTGCAGTGGCCGGATCTCAGCTCACTGCAAGCTCCGCCTCCCGGGTTCACGCCATTCTCCCGCCTCAGCCTCCCGAGTAGCTGGGACCACAGGCGCCCGCCACCTCGCCCGGCTAATTTTTTGTATTTTTTAGTAGAGACGGGGTTTCACCATGTTAGCCAGCATGGTCTCGATCTCCTGACCTCGTGATCCGCCCATCTCGGCCTCCCAAAGTGCTGGGATTACAGGCTTGAGCCACCGCGCCCGGCCGTTTCTAACCCATTTTTAAAGCTGATAACAGCACTGTTTGCATAAACAAACAGAAAGAAAATTAATCAGGACTTTATGCCTTAACTTCTCCCCACACCATTTTTAACTTTTTGTTGCTTCTAACTACATTTATTGTACCATGTCTTGAAAAGTTGTTGTAGTTATTATTTTTGATTGGTTCACCATTTAGTCTTTCTACTTAATATCAGAATACTGTATATACCACAGTTACAGTGTTACAATATTCAGTGTTTTTCTGTATACTTATTATTACCACTGAGTTTTGTACCTTCAGATGATTCCTCACTGCTCATTAACATTCTTTTTTGTTTTTCTGATTCAAGTACTCCTTTAGCATTTCTTGTAGGACAGGTGTGGTGTTGATGAATTCCCTCAGCTTCTGCTTATCTGGAAAATCTTTATTTCTCCTACATATTTGAAGGATATTTTCACCAGATACACTACTCTAGGGTAAAAGCTATTTTTCCTTCAGCACTTTAAATATCTCATGCCCCTGTCTCCTAGCCTGTTAGGTTTCCCTGAAAAATCTGCTGCCAGATGTATTGGAACTCTATTGAATGTCATTTGTTTCTCTTCTCTTGCTACTTTTAGGATCCTTTCTTTATCTTTGGAAAACGTTTTATTATTAAATGTCTTTGGGAATTTGATTATTAAATGATTATTAAAAGAAGACTTGAGGTATTCTTCTTTGGGTTAAATCCTCTTGGTGTTCTATAACCTTCTTGTACTTGGATATTGATATCTGTCTCTAGGTTTGGGGTGCTCTCTGTTATTATCCCTTTGAAGAAACTTTCTACCCCATCTCCTTCTCTACCTCCTCTTTAAGGCCAATAATTCTTAGATTTGCCTTTTGGAGGCTATTTTCTAGATCATGTAGGCATACTTTATTGTGTTTAATATTTTTTTGTCTCTTCTGACTGTGTATTTTCAAATAGCCTGTCTTCAAGCTCACTAATTCTTTCTTCTACTTGATCAGTTCTGCTATTAAAAGACACTGATGCATTCTTCAATATGCTAATGGCATTTTTCAGCTCCAGATTTCTGCTTGATTCTTTTTAACTATTTCAGTCTGTTTGTTAAATTTATTGATAGAATACTGAACTCTTTCTCTGCGTTGTCTTGAATTTCTTTGAGTTTCCCCAAAACAGGTATTTTGAATCATCTGTCTGAAAGGTCACATATCTCTCTTTTCTCCAGGATTTGTCCCTGGTTTCTTATTTAGTTCATTTTGTGAGGTCACGTTTTCTTGGATGGTGTTGATGCTTGTAAATGCATCTTCGGTGTCTGGGCATTGAAGAGTTAGGTATTTATTGTAGTCTTCTCAGTCTGAGCTTGGTTGTATCCATTCTTCTTGGGAAGGCTTCACTATATTAAAAAAGACTTGGTGTTATGATCTCATCTATTTCTGCTTTAAGAGGCACTCCAAGTCCAGTAACACTCTGGTTCTTGCAGACCCATAGAGATACTGTCATGATGACTTCTTTCGGACAAGATCCAAAAGAATTCTCTGGATTATCAGGCAGAGACTATTGTTCTCTTCCCTTTCTTTCTCCCAAATGAATGGCATCTCTCTATCTGTTTTGGGTCACCTGGAGCTGGGAGTGGAGTGACACAAGCAGCTTGTGGCCACCACCACTAGGACTGTGCTGGGTCAGACCTGAAGCCAGAACAGTACTGAATCCCAAGGCCTGCTGTAACCACTCCCTAGCTATGGCCTATGTTCACTCAATGCCTTGGGGCTGTATAATCAGAAGGTGGCAAAGCCAGTCAGACTTGTGTTCTTTCTTTCAGGATGGCAAGTTCCCCTTGGACTCTGGGCATGTCCAGAGGTGCCATTTGGGAGCCAAGAACTAGAGTCGAAAACCTTAGAAATCTACTGGTGTTCTATTGTACTGTGGCTGAGCTGGCACTCAAACCACAAGATTCAGTCCTTCCCACTCTTTTCTCTTTTCCAAATGCAGAGGGGCCTCATCCCATGACCAACACCACCACAAGCCTTTTGGGAGTTCTGCCAGACTACCACCAATGTTCCTTTAAGGCCCAAGGGCTCTTCAGTCAGCTTGTGGTGAATGCTGCCTGGCCTGGAACTCACCATTTAGGGCAGTGGGCTTCCCTCTGGCCCAGGACAGGTCTAGAAATGCTATTCACCAGCGAAGTCCTGGAACTGGGGACTCCAAAACCCTACTTAATGCTCCATCTCACTGTGGCTGTGCTGGTACCTAATGTGCAAGACAAAGTCCCCCATATTTTTTCCCTCTGTTTTTCTCAAGTGGAAGGAGCCTTGCCTCATAGCCACCACAGCTGGGAATGTGCTGAGTCTCACCTGAAGCCAGAAAGTCTCACCCAAGTCCCTCAACATAGTACCTGGGTATTGCTGCTGGTTATTCAGGGCACAATGTCTCTTTAGTTAGCAGGTGATGAATGCTACCAGGACTGAGTTCTTCCCTTCAAGGCAGTGAGTTCCCTTGTGGCCCAGAGTGTGTCAAGAAATATTATCCTGGAGCTAGGACCTAAAAAGGGGCCTCATGGTGCCCTATCCTGCTGTGGTTGAGCTGACATCCATGTGGGATAAGATGAGGCTTCTCTTCAAATAGCCTGATTAATCCTTTATTCTTTAATTCGTAGTACCCCCACACCCCTTTTTCCCTTTTCTCTTTTTTTCTTCCTTTCTGCCTTTGTTACATGCCCAGACATGCCACAGTATCAGGCGTTATCAGTACCAGCTCACGTTCCTTTCCTTATTTGGAAAGAAGACTTGCTCTCTAGCTCATTGCAGACACCCCATCCCCTTTCCCCTCTCTTCCTTACATACCCTCCTTATCTGAAAACAAGTTCAAATGTTATCCAACCGGGATTAGTTTAGATTGTACAGCCCGACCCCGGCCAATGGGGAAAGGGCATAGGGGCAGGACTTGTGTTAGGAATAAAGGCTCTTATGACCCTTTGTTCAAGTATGCTCATGGTGGCTGGCCAAGAAGAAGCACCCCTCTGTGCCGAAGTAAAATTGCTTTGCTAAGAATCCTTCGTTTGAGAGTTCAGTTTCCTTAGGATTTTGAGCATTATTCCCAACATCCAAGATGCAAGACAAAGTCCTCATTCTTCCCTCTCCTCTCAAGTGGAGGGAAGAGGTCTCTTTCATGAGCTGTGCAGCCTGAGGTTAGGGGAAGGGTGATACCAGCACCCTCTTAGCTGCCCTGGCTGGTGCCTCAGTAGGTTGCATGTTCCCCCAGTCTACTGTCTCTGGGCCCAGTTCAGCACCAGAACTTGCCCAGGAGTTGCAGCCCTTGGAGCCTAGACTGCCTTTCAAGTTTATTTAGAGCCCCAGAGTACTTTAGCCCACAGTGGAAAGGCTTGCAGGAACTGAAGTTCAGATCACTGAGATTGGATTAGCAATTCCCCTCTGGCTAAGGCTGTGTAAATGCTCCCTCTGTGGGTGGGTGTCAGCTGAGTTTGGTCTCATTTTGTTTTCTTTTATAATAGGGCAGCACTGAGTTCAATGCTTCACAACTGCTGTGATCTCCCTTTCCCCAGTGCACAGAAATGCTCTCCACAAACCATGCTGCCACTGCCAGGGGTTAGGAGAGGGGTGGTGTTGGCGATTCAAGGCTATTTTTTCTACCTCTTCAGTGCCTCTTTCAGTGATATGAAGTAAAACCAGGAATTGTAACTGCTCATTTGATTTTTAGTTTTTGTGAAGACTCTTTTATTTGTGCGTAGATAGTTGTTAAATTAATGTCCTTCCTGGAGCTAGGAGGGAGATGATTGGTGGGGCCTTCTATTCTATCATCTTGCTCTGCTGTTTTTGTGTTTTCTCATTTATCTCTTTTAATTGAGGTATTTAATTTATTTGTGTTTAAAGTAATTACTGACATGGAAGGACTTACTATTTCCATTTTGTTAATTGTCCATATATATGGACAAGACATTCAATATATTTTAATATGTCTTGTCCAGTGGTTTTTGCTCCTTTTCTCCTTTGCTGCCTTCTTTTGCGTTTATGTTTTTGTACTGACATATTTTCATTCTCTTTTCAATTCTGTTTGTGTATACAGACAGTACCTGAATGTAAACACAGCATAAGATAAAAAGTTCCTATGACTTACAATGGAGTTATGGTTTCTACTGAATGTGTATTACTTTTGCATAATTATAGAGTTGAAAATTTGTAAGTTGAACCTAAGTCAGGGACAGTATGCTGTGTTGCCAGCATTAAATGCAATTTTGACTTACAATATTGTTGACTTCTGATACGTTTATTGGTATGTTACCCTATCATAAGTTGAAGAGCATTGGTATTCTATGCATATTTTATTTGTCGTCACCATTGCAACTACACAAAGAGACTTAAAGTTATAGCAAGACATTTTAAACTGATAACAACTTAACTTAAATTGCATATAAAAACTCTACTTCTTTACATCTCTGCCCCCTTTATGTTACTGTAATAAAACAAATTACCTCTTTTTATATTGTGTATTCATCAACATAGACTTTTAGTTGCTTCCTATGCTTTTGCTTTTAAAATTCTATACCAAATTCAAAAGTGATTTATACACCTATGTTACAATACTTCCAGATTTTATATTTGTCTCTATGTTTATGTTTACCTGGTAGATTTACACTTTTGTATGACTTTGTGTTGCTGTTCATCATCTTTTCACTTCAACTTGAAGGATTCCTTTCAGCATTTCTTTCAGGGCAAGTCCAATGGTGATGAATTCCCTCAGCTTTGTTTATCCAAGAAAGTCTTCATTTCTCCTTCATTTTGAAGGCAGTTTAGTCCTATATAGTATTCTTTGTTGGCAGCTATTTTTTGTCTCATCACATCCCACTACTTCTAGCCTACAAGGGTTCTGTTGAGACTTTAGCTGATGATTTAATAGGAACTCCTTTGTATGTGACAAGTTGCTTTTCTCTTGCTGCTTTCAAGATTCTCTCTGTCATTTTTTTTTTTTTTTTTGAAACAAAGTTTCTCTCTGTCACCCAGGCTGGAGTGCAGTGGCATGATCACATCTTGCTGTAACCACAAATTCCTGGGCTCAAGTGATCCTCCCACTTCAGCCTCTTTTTAATTTTTGACAGTTTAATTTTGTCTTGGTGTAAATGCTTTTAGATTCATCCTAGTTGGAGTTTGTTGAGCTTTTTGAATTTGTATGTCTACTTTTTCCCTCAGATTAGAAAAATTTCCAGCCATTATTTTTTTTGAATAGGCTCCGTGGTGCCTTCTCTTTTTCATAATTTTCTTAGATTCTCATAGTGTGTAAGTTGTTCCATGATGTTCCACATAGTGTCCCATAAGTTTCTTATGCTCCTTTTACTTTTCTTAGTTCGTTTTTTCTCCTGTGTCTCAGTAATTTCAAAAGTCCTGTCTTTGAATTTGCTGATTCTTTCTTCTGCTCGGTAACATCTGTTGCTAAGCCCCTCTAGTGGATTTTTAAATTTAGTTATTGTATCTGCAATTCCAGAATTTCTGTGTGGTTCTTCTTCATAGTTTCTATCTCTTTTTTGATATTTTTCCTTTTGTTCATCCACTGTTTTCCTGATTTCATTTAGTTGTCTGTCTGTACTCTCTTTTAATTCATCTGACATTCTTATGACTATTATTTTGCATTTTGTTGTCAGATAATTCATATATTTCTTTGGGGTCAGTTTCTAGAGACGTAATGTGTTTCTCTGAATAGGCCATGTTTTCCTGTTCCTCTATGTGTCTTCTTATCTTCTCTTGGTACTTTGGTATTTGAAAACTCAGCTACCCCTCACAGTCTTTGTGGTCTGGTTTTCTACAGGGAGGACTTTCTCCAGTCAGCCTGGCTAGAGAATCTGGAGACCTGTCAAGCCTTCTCTGGGAATGCACCCTTTTGGGGCTTACGTGTGTAATCGCCTAACTGAAGAGGTTTTTCTATTCAAGCGCTCCCTCTAGTGTCTGCCTATGATGCTGTGGGCTGGCTGGGGCTGCAGTAAGCCGTGGTACTGAAGTTCCACCTGGTTTCTGTCTGT
Organism: Theropithecus gelada; assembly: GCF_003255815.1. Classification (NCBI taxonomy): domain Eukaryota; kingdom Metazoa; phylum Chordata; class Mammalia; order Primates; family Cercopithecidae; genus Theropithecus; species Theropithecus gelada. Next base: position 72,841,234 of record NC_037678.1, read on the forward strand.
GACACTGCAGACTGATGCTAGACCAAACCAATAGCTCCACCTATTATTTATCTGTAATACTGCATATTTTGGTGCTAGACCAAGCCACGTTGTTCATCTTTGTTTTCAGTGGCCTCAAACCTGGCCCTCATTCCCGTCAGTATTTAAACTCAGGCAAGATGGAAACTAGTCCTTGGGTAGCACCCCAAAAAGCCAAAACATTGGATCAATGTTCCACTCCTTTCCCCTCCCAAGGAGAAGCCAGGAGCTGTGGTTTCTTCCCAATTTGCATGATTATTACTGATACTGAGCACCTTATAATATTTACCAAAGTAGTTTTTTCCCAATAAAATACTGCACTTTCTCAGAGCCATGGTGGGTACTTTCATTAAACTAGTACTTCATTTTTTACTTCATTACTCAATGTAGCTGAGCAGTTTCTAGTGTACAACACAGTGACACAGATTTCCCTTGTCCAGGACTTAGAAACTGGTGCTAGATCCCTCCGTCTTGCTCCTTGGATCTGTCTTCCACCCCAGGTCCTATGTAGCCTGGCTCCACTTGGAGTTTGATTTCTTTCAATCACCCTGGTTTTATCCCCTGGTCAAGGTCAGCTTTAGTCTTAGGTCTCTTATCAGTAAGGAAGCAAGTCCCCTTCTGTCTTCTACGTGATGTGATTGATTTGAGCTGTGCTGTTTCGTGAGCATTGATCTGGTAGTCTCCCATCACGCTGGGAAGCAACACTTCCCTAAAGCACCCTGGACACCTGGATTCCAACTATTTCTCTTTTGTCTGTTATAGAGCTGGGCTGGTCAGATTAAATATTTTTAGGCTTCATTTTGACATGCCCATGTATGCAGTGCTTTTGTTCTTACCAAATATTCAGACATCATTATTTTGACAGCAGAATGTCTAGCTAGGAAGGACCTAAACGCCTTCCCCACCCCGTGTGTGTGCGTGTGTGTGTGTGTGTGAGAGAGAGGTAAGTGTGTTATGGCGAGTGTGTGTTATAGAGAGGGAAAGAGAGAGAAGTGTGTTAAAGCTGTGATGGAGTAGAAAGACCTCTGCTTCTGGTCAGGTGGATCTGGGTTTCAATCCTGCCTTTGGCCTGATGAGGTGGCGAGAACATGGGCAAGTCATAAATCACCCCAGCCTTAGTCCTTAGTTTCCCCTTTCCTCTGCTCCGGAGGTGGTCATGAGAGAAAGGGAGAAAGGAAAAGCAACATGGAAAATGACCAAGAAGCCCACCATCACTCGTATTGAATGAGAGACTGTAATTTTTATTACCTGAATAATAGGTACCATTACTGCCTCTTAGGAGGAATAATTTGGCAGATTTGAAAGGGCAGTGGTGAAGAAGAATGAAGCAGCTTTCTGCTTGAACCCTACTGAGTCCAGCATGTTCAGTAAACTGGCTACAGGGACTGGAACACAAAGGGAGACTGTTCAACAGGGTTGGATAAGCTTGACTTACATAGAAATTGGGGAAGGTTGTGTTATTTTGTATAGGCTTTTCCTTTCTCCCTCTTGTCTTGGTCTGCCATCTTAGTGGCCTTTGGGTTCAGCCTCCCAGCACCTTGTTCTGTGTACTTTATCCTACACACAGGAGGTCCCACAAGTAGTGTCGGCAGTAAAGGTGGCCAGGGGCCGCTGATGTGGGCGGATTGGATGTGGCCAGTCATGGTGCCTGGGGCCTCAGGCTCTGATAACTGGATTTAAACTAACAAGGCAGGGACAGGGCAGGTGAGTGCTTGGAGCCAGAGAGAAGATAGAGAATTTCAACCCTATTACTCAGAAGAGGTGAAGCAAAGGGCAGCTCTTTCTTCATCTTCCCTCCCTGGAACCTGGTAATGACACATGACAATGCCCCATATCAGAGAACGCATCTTTCAGGAGCCAGGGAAATGATAGACATTGATCAGCCCTGGGTTTGAGGCCAGAACAAGTGCACAAACTCCTCCTTACTATCCAGTATTCATTGCTACCTTCCCAAAGAATGATTTTCATAAATATTGTGATAACTTCTAGCCACAGATCATGGGACCAGCTATTAGAGCTGGCAGGACTAAGGAATGTTCTCTGCAGCCCCAGACCTAGGGACTCTCTCTTCTTTTTCCCCCTCTGTCTTCTGCTCTCTATTCATCCTTCTCTTCATTTCTTCTCTCACCCCGATATGAGAGATTGTAGGGTGTAATCATTCATTCATTCAACAAATAATGAGCATGCACTATGTACCAGAACTATTTTTGGTGCTTAGAATACATCAGTGAATAAGACAGACAAAACTCACTGTCCTTATTAACTGAAGTATACATCCCAACTGGGGAGGCAGGCAATACACAATAATAAATAAAGTAAATAAGTTAATGATATAGTATCTTAGAAAGTGATAAGTCCTATGGAAAGAAATGTAGAACAGGGAAAGGGGGTTGGGAAAAGCAGGCGGTGAGGGGCTGTGGGGGCCAAGGTAAGAACTTTGGCTTTTACTTGCAGTGAGATGAGCAGCTATAGCAAGGTTTTGGGAAGAGGAGGGACATGATTTGGCGTTTGTTTGAAAGAATTCCTATGTTGGCTATAGGGAGACCAGTGAGGGGCTAATTGCCGCAATCCAGGAACAAGAGGATGAAAAGTGAATTTTGGCAATGGGGATAGTGAGAAGTAGTCAGATTCGAATATATGTTAAAGCTAACATAATCTCCTGACATAAAGGGTGTGGGATAAGAGAGGAGAGGAATTAAGCATACCTCCTAGGTTTTTGGCTCTATCAGCTGGAGAGATGGAGTTTCTATCAGCCGAAATGGGGGAGTCTGTGGGTGGAGAAGATTTTTGGGGGATAAGCAGAAGGCCAGATTTTGAGATGTAACCTTTGAGATATTATTGGGCAGACAAATGGAGCTGTTGAGTAGACAGATGGACATGAAATTCATGGGGGAAGTCCCAGCTGGAGAAATAAATTTGAGTTCTTGAGCTATATTTCAATGGTATATAAGGCCATTGGACTGGACAAAAGTATCAGAAGAGAGTATGTGGTAGTTAGGAGCAAGGGGGTTTGAACCAGACTGCCTGGGTTCAAACCCCAGCCAGGCACTTAGGAGTTCTGCAACCTTGGACAAGTCAATAAAATTTTGTGTCTCATTTTTTTCTAATTTGCAAAATTAAGGTAAGTATAGGTTATACCTCATCTGGTTGTTACGAGAGTAAAGCAGTTTATAACATGGAAAGTACTCAGAATAGTCTGGCATGCAGTAAGCTTTCAGTGTATGTTAGCTATCTATCTGTTTTGCAATGATATGAATTGTTCCATGATACCTGAATATTACTTACCTAAAATATTTTTTTTGAAACAATCTCCTTCTGATAGAAAATTTACAAGTGTGGGATAAAGAACTTTTATTCAGAAACATCTGTGAATAAATTGCTGACATATTGCCTTATTGTCCCTTGTTATGGCTTGGATGTTGGTATCTCCCCAAATCCATAAGTTATTACCTAATATTCAGTGTGATGGTAGTAAGAGGTAGGGCCTTTGGGAAGTGATTAAGTCATGAGGACTCCACCATCATGAATGGGATTAGTACTCTTATAAAATAAGCTGAAGAGAGCTCCTTAGCCATCTTTGGTCATGTGAGGACACAGCGTTTATCCCCTCTGCCATGTGAGGACAGGGAGCAAGGCGGCATCTTGGAAGACAGGGCAAACCCTCACCAGACAGTGAACCTGCTGGTGCCTTGACCTTGGACTTCTGAGCCTCCAGAAATGTGAGAAATGAGCTTTTGCTGTTTATAAATTACCCAGCTAATGGCATTGTGTTATAGCAGCCCAAATGGACTAAGATATCCCTGAATATCTCAGTGCGTCTTTCCTACAAATAAGAACATTTTCCTGCATGACCCCCAGACCATCAAAATCAGGAAATTAACATAGGCACATTATTACCATCTTATCTTAAGATTCCCTACAAGTTTTGCCCATTGTTTCAATAACATGTTTTTATAGAGAAAGGATCTAGTTACATTTAGTTGTGATATCTCTCTGGTTTTCTTTAATATAGAAAAAAAATCTCCTTTCCTTTATGACTCTGACACTTCTTAAAAGTATGCACCAGTTATTCTGTAGAATGTGCCTCATTTTGTATTTTTCTGATACTTCTTCATGACGAGAGTCAGGTTTTGGCAGTCTTGGCAGGAATATATGGAAGTGATGCTGTGTTCTCCTTGCTTCCGGTTAGAAGTCACATAATCGGTCCCTCTACTAATCATGTTCACTTTGTTACTTAGTGATGTCCTCCAGGCATCTCCACTGTATTCTTTTTTCCTTTGTAATAAGTATGTAATGTTAAGATTTTTTTCTTAATCCTATGAAATCCAGTTTGAGCACGCACCCTTACCATGGTTGGAGAGAAAGTGAATAGTAGCTATTTTCCATAGCTCCCTGCTCCATTCTTGGATTGGATCATGGCACCGGGGCTGTTGCCTTCCAAGACAAATGGGATGAATTCTGGTTCTTAGTCTTTATGGGTCACTATGGCCATTGCTCTTTTTTCCAGGCCTAACTGGCCAATTTGAAGTTGGCCAGTCCTGCTGCCTGCTTCAGTCTTTCTATGACAAGCTCTTTCTTGGGGATATTTGATGAGCCTTTCAAAGTTCTAGTTCTTGAAGCCAAAATCTTCTCTGGCATGAATTCAGTACCTCACAGGCCTGGAAATGTCTAGGGCTTTGCATCCTAGCAGGGTGCAGTATTCCACAGCTCACTGAATTCACCATCCATTGTGGAAGACACCCTTGTTTGGGCCTCTGCTCAGCCAAATGTTCCTTCTGCCTTGCTAACGGAATAGCCATTCCACCCAGGAATGGTTTCAGGGAAACCTAGGCCCTTGCCCACCCCCAGAAGATGAATCTTCATTGGTCCAAGCCAGTTAAGGCAGCCAGTCCCCTGAGGCTGGGACACAAGTTGAGATTCTGGCCAATCAGATGTGAAGGGGAGTGGCCTGGAGGCCTCTGGGGAAAAAATTCCAGTAGCTCACTGTCTCTGTGCACAGAGAATGAATATGGTAAAACAGATAAACACACAAATAAACAAACAAAAAACCCTTGTATATGGATGAGTCCAATACTACCTTTATTAAAGCATCACAGAAACTACAGACTGGGGATTTTGAGCTTTAGGTTCTGAGAACCAGGTAAATAAATAATAAATAAATCTGAACTTTCCTTCTATCTGACTTTTTTTGCTTTTACTTGCCAAGCCTGAGATCACCTCCATCAGGGACTCTGGGAAAAAAGTGAGGGTTCCAAACGGTTTTCATGAAACTCATTCTTTTCTCTCTTTCCACATTTTACTAATGGAAGAGTATCAGAAATTTATAGGGATAAGGCACACAGGGAATTGGTGTGTTTTGCATGGTTAATGTAAACATCTTTTTTTTTTCTTTTCTAGCTTTGCTGAGATATAACTTATGCATATAAAATGTATAGTTTGAAAATTCGAGTATATTTACAGGGTTGAGATTCACTGGACTTTAGCGTGTAGAGGCTTCTGACCCGTTGTTATAAAACATGCCTGCTGGTGTCACTGCAGAGCTCTGGCAGTGCAGTTTTCAACGATACCTTTTCAGTATTGTATGTTTTTCAGTGACCAAATCAGGCAGCAGAAAAATGTGATGCATCTGCCTCATGGGAGGCTGTCACTGCAGAAACAGAGAGCAAATGCACCTTTATTTTTGAAAGCTGAGATCCAGATGGAAGATGCAGACGTTTGGAAAAATATGGGCTCTGCAGAGCCAGCCCCTTCCTCACCACTTACCCCTGACCCAGGCTCTGTCTTGACTACTTGAGGGGGCATTGCCCAGTTTGTGGGATAGGGGAGGAGTGCTCAAGAGAACCAGCACTGGTGGGCCCCTGACAAGAGTCCTACAACCTGCTCCCTCAAACCCCAGGTCAAATTTGGAGGAACTGGGGAGTTAGGAAAACTTGTGTCTTCCTTCCTTGTGACATGGTTCCTGGAGTTCCTGCTCCCAGCCTGGCCTGGCAGCAGAAGAGCAGAATGGGCTCTATGCTTGGCTTAGAGGGAGAGGACCTGAGACCATCTTGCAGAATTTTCTGGGGGTGCCAGAGTAGCCACATTTTCCAGTGTGCTTAAGAAGATTGTGGGTGGAGCTGAAATCCACTGGTGTGGAGAAGCTCTGGGATCAGAAAGAAGTTATTGCTAGAAGCCCCTATGTGGATCTACTGCCAAGAGCTTCACAGGGAGTGGACATCTTACAATCCTACAAGGACTGATGTCACCAAAGCACCTTAGACAACACTGGGGATGTGGAGGCCGGGGGACCCCGTTTTGATGGAGGAGATCCTAAATTGACCACGATTAAGCTCATGGGTAGGGTGCTTAAAATAGAAATTATGTTCAATTATGGAAAATTTTTAAAAAGTAATACTTTTGCATACCTGGAATTGTGGCTTGAGAGTTGTGTTGTTTTATTTTGATCATATCACCTCATACCTTTAGGACACAATTTCCACATTTGTGAACTAGGACTGGGGAGAAGAGGTTGTACAAAGTAGTACCAAAAGCTTTACTAGCTCAGATTGACTGTGATGCTAAAGGTGCAGTGGCTCTTAGATGTCTCACTGCCCACCTTGAATGCTTTCTGTCTCTGTTACTCTCTTTGCAGGACCTTCTCCCAGGTTCCATCGAGGCTACTGAAGATCACCAAGACAGACCAGGGTGACAGGGAACAAGGGGGCATTCCCAGCCCCTGCAGATATCAGATCTTTTTACCACCAGTTCAGACCATATTTTATTATTTTTAAAGTGATTTGTTGAATAAATATGCCAACAACTCTCAGTAGATATGAAAACAGAAAGGAAAAATATATCTATCATCATGCCATCTTGACACATAAAAGCATTTTACCTTTCTGCTTTCTTTTCCAATCCATGCCTGCATAAGTATTAATACTTGTTTTGCACCAGAGCATGGAGACTGCATTGTATCAAAGGGATTTTGGGAGACCAGAAGGATGGAAAAGGAAAATCTGGAAAGTTTAGCTCTCCTGATTGGCTGCCCTGGCAACAGACCAAATGACTCCAGAAATAACTCTCCAGCTCTGACCTCTCTCCTGAACTTCAGATGCATCTGTCCGTGTGCCTACTTAACAGCTCCACTTTGATGACGAACCAACATTATATTTAACATGTTTAAAATGGAACTGTTAATTCAGTTCTATTTCACCACCAAACCCATCCCTCCACCTGTCTTCATCATCTCATCCATTGCTCAACCTTGTCATGAATCCATCCCCAATCCTCCCTCTCCATTGCCTTTCCTATTCAATCCCCAAGCAAGTCCTGTCACTTCCAATTTTAGGCTCACTTCCCATTAGTCAATTTCTCTCCATCTCTGCTGGCACCACCTAGCTCAGACCACCACATTGCCTCTGGATTTACTGCAATAACCTCACATTTGAATTTTCTGATTATTTGTTTTCCCCTTGTCTACTTGCTCCACAGAAGTCATGGTGATTTCTTAACATGTAAATATTGTACTTTGCTTGGTGTAATTTGCAATCTGGGCAGTGAGACATCTGAGCGTCTCTACCTCTGCAATGTCATCCCATTGTTTACATAAAATCTCAAAGTCTCCACCGTGACCAGTATCCCTGTGTAATCTGGCTCCTGCCCATACCTCCAGCACTGTCCCATGTCCCATTGCCCACACTCTCCAGCTTCACTGTTTCCCTACCACTTCCTGAACATTCTATGCTCCTTCATACCTTAAAGTTTGGCATAATAGGTTCCCTCCAACAAGAAGGTATTTCCCAGGCTCTTTGAAACTTCCAGATATCAGCTCAAACGTTCTCTTTTCAGAAAGGCTGCTAGCTTACCATTCTGTCTAGCTAGCAGCACTTAATTATTAACTCTGTGAAGATCTCTATCATTGCAATCCCCATTATTTTGTGCACTCTTTTATTTTCTTCATAGCACTCATCACATTTGAAATTCTTTCTTTCTCCCTTGCTCCCTCCCTCGCTCCCCTGTATCACTCCCACCCTTCTTTCCTTTCTATCTGTCCTCATCAGACTGTACCCTCACCACAAGGGTGAGGACCACTTTTACCAATGCTTACTAATGTTTGCTCAGTGTCCATACAATGCTTGAAATATAGTGTGTGCTCAGGAATATGTGTGGAATAAACAAAGGCCTACCCTTCTTTGCAATGAACAAATATTCATCTGGAAATTCTGAGCTGGGCTTGCTTAGGACATGGGTGGTTTCCTTAAAGGGATAAGAAATCTTTATGTTCAAGCTGGGATTTTTCTGGCAGGTTCATTTTTCCTCTGGCTTCAAAGTATGCAACACCTGGGACATTCTCTGTGTCCTTCTTGAAATGTGATTTGGGGACATCCTCTATGTCCTTTTTGAAGCATGATTTGGGGAATGAGGAACTAGCTAAAGTTTTTGAGAAAATGTTATATATATCACACACACACACACACATATACACACACACATTTTTGAGACAGGGTCTTGCTTTGTTGCCCAGGCTGGAGTGCAATGTTGCCATCACAACTCACTCTAGCCTCTTCCTTTCAGGCTCAAGTGATTCTCACACTTCAGCCTCCTGAGTAGTTAACAGGTGTGTGTTACCAACTGTTTTTTTTTTTTTTTTTTTTTGTAGAGACCAAGTCTCACTGCGTTGCCCAGGCAAAATACACCCAGGTCTTGAATTCTTGTTATCAAGTGGTCTTCCCGCCTTGTCCCTCCAAAGTGTTGGGGTTACATGTGTGAGTCACTGAAACTCCAAGAAAATGTTTTAAAAGGCCATTTTGAGCAAGACCTGAGAGGAGGCTGTTGGAGTGATCCAGGTAAGTACTGACAAGGGTCTGGGTGACCATGCAGATGAACAGGAGGGGACAGGATTAATGGGACTTGGAAACTTAGGGCACCTAGGGCACAAACTGTAGACGCAAGATGTATTGGTCCATTCTTATGCTGCTAATAAAGACAACCTGAGACTGTGTAATTTATAAAGGAAAGAGGTTTAATTGACTTACAGTTCAGCATGGCTGGGAAGGCCTCAGGAAACTTACAGTCATGGCAGAAGGGAAAGCAAACATGTACTTCTTCACATGACAGCCACAAGAAGTACACAGTGAAGGTGGGGGGAAGCCCCTTATAAAACTATCAGATCTCTTGAGAATTCACTCACTATCATGAGAATAGCATGGAGGTAACTTCCTCCATGATTCAATTACCTCCCACCAGATCCCTCCCATGATACATGAGGATTTTGGCAACTACAATTCAAGATGAGATTTGGGTGGGGATACAGCCAGACCATATCACAAAGTGTTATACATGCTGACACTGCCCTTGCTCAGGCCTCAGAATGAGTGTCTTACTTTTTGTTTCCTAGGAACTTTACCTCATCCTAGTCCTGGTCCTGCTTCAAGGGGGAGGTAAATTATAATTCTTGCTTCATGATACCCTCATCATTGAAGACAGCCAAGATATCCTCAAGGTTCTCAACACTGGAGCCCAGGAATGGGAATATTGAAGCTGAAGCAGCTCTATTGTAAGTAGAAAATTTTGAAAAGGAGATGCCTATCTGAGGGGGAATATCTCTGTTTCTGTGACTACAAAGGTTCAAAGTCACAATAAAACTAACAGAGCAGGATGTTTATCTCCTCTGGGCATACTTACCCTTTTACAAAAAGCCTTTTCTGTAAAAGACTTTCCTGGACTACACCATCTTCCCAAGTCTTCACAGGGCCATTTTGGTGCTTATATGATGAACCCTTGATCTACTCCAGGACCACATTTCAAACCTGGGAAAGGGCACACATATGTTCTTCCTTCCCATCACCACCCATAGGCACCAAGTGGACTTTACTGTAGAACAGTCTGGCTGACAGGCCAGGAAGCAATGGATTGAGGATGGGTGAAGATCACCTTATCTGTGTCTAGAATGCTGGGCCATGTGGCTTCTTGGAAAGCAATGACAAGAGTTGGGTTTGAATCTGCATTTCTTGGTTCTACCACTCATTATCTAAGTGACACTGGTCAGGTCCCCTCACCTGCAAAATGGAGCACGGCGCCCACCTTGTAAAACCGGTATGAGGATGAAATGAGATACAACTGCACTTGAAGTCCCAGGCCCGTGGTGGCACCCAGTAACTGTTTTTCTTCCTTATATGGAACTGTAGAATGTCACAATAGGAAGGGAACTTGGGGTTCTCTAGATAATGACCCTCCATTTATTTTTTTTCCTTTGAATCTTAAGTACACATAATTGTATCTATTATAATTCATGCTGTATGATACTATCATTATTGACAATGCATGACCCTTTTTATTAATTTGTTTACCTACCTCTTCATCTATACAACTGTCCATTGGTCATTTGTCCACCCATCTCTCTGCCCATCCATCCATCCATCCATCTTGTCCATCCATTCATCCATCCATTCATCCATCCTCCCTCACTCCCTCTGTCCCTTCCAATCAACCATGCATCTATCTATCTACTTGCATACTTATATCAATTTTATATTGTTAATCTGTCAATTTAAAAAAATCTTAATATAAACATTTGTGAAGCCACCATCCATTATGGAAGTTGGAACCTTCACAATAACTTCCACCTACCTTTATGTACTCCAATTTCTCATCCTTCTGTCCGCCTACATCCAAGGTCACTGCTATTTTTAATCTTGTGTTCCTTGTTCCTTTTAAAAATATATGGGTTTCATTATATTTCTGTGTATTTCTAAAAACTAATGTTAGCTGTTTTTAGCTTTATTAAAAGACTATCATTTTGCATGAAACCTCTGGGGCTTATTTGCCCCTATCAATATTGTATTACTAAAATTTATCCATGTTGCTATGTGCAGCTGTGGTTAATTAGTTTTGCTTTCTATAGAATATCCCATTCTGTGAATGTGCTAAGTTTATCACACATCATACTGTAGATGGGCATGTGGATTGTTCTCAGGTTTTGCTAATTTTAAACAATGCCTCCATGTACATATTAGTACATATCTCCTGGTGCACATGTGCAAATTTCCTTTGGGTGTAACCCAAGAGTGGAAGTGCCAATTATAGGGTATGTGAATGTTTAACACAACAAAATTTTCCAATGCGTTTCCCAAAACAGTTGTGTCCATTTATGTGCCCACTAATAATGCAAAAAAGATCCAGTGACTTCTTTATTTTTGGTATTTGAACAGGGACAAAATGACATCTCAGTGTGGTTTTGCCATAGCTTTTCCTGATTACTAATGAGGTTGGCCATTTCTTCACATGTTTATTGGCCATAAGTGTTTCATTGAACTCAATTTTAATGATGGAGCTGTAGAGGTTTCATGGCAGAGCTTGGGTGCCCACAAGGGGCTTTCCTTGATGAGCCAGGAAGGAGCCATGAGAAATGCAGGTATCTATTTTTCTCAGGGTTGGAGCCTGTCCTGCCTCTGCTGGGTTTCTTGGTCAGCATCATGGACTCTGAGGTCAGACTTTCCACAGAAAATTCATTCCTGGGTAGGGCATGAGAATCTGCCTCTTACTGTTGACCTTTCCAATCTAGGTGCTCCCTTCCTCTGGGGGCTGCAGGAGATAGCGAGGGATGGCCAGTGCTGTTCAGGTCTCAGAAGGCTGATGAGGCAAGAGAAGCTGGGGAAGCAGCTACAGGCATCATGGCAGGTCCTCCTCTGAGGCCAGTCCTTCTGAATAAGACAGGAGGGACTAAGGGTCCTACGTCACTGTGGAGGACTGTCTTTGCAGGGTCTGTGACCTGTAGAGGAAGGAGGGGCTGAGGCACAGCCCATGATTTTCTCATACCTCTCCTTAGAGTCTACCTCAAGGGTGTTGTCTTCATACCAATTCTCTCTGTTTCTTCCTCCCTAAGTGCCCTCTCTCCTTCCCTGACCAGGGAACCTGCCTCTTTGCACATCCTCAGGCTGACTATGCGAGAGACAAAGGAAGGTCAAGGGGATAGTGGTGCAATTCTCAGGGACCCTCTGGATCAACACCCATTCAAGGTACAGGAGAAATGGGAGGGCCCCACAGCCTTCTTCTCACAGTGCCCCTGTCAGCTGGAGTCCCACCTTTGGGAGCCTAATCCCATCTGGGGTCCCCCCTTACCTGGAAGAAAGTCTCCTCCTAAAGACATAGATGGCAGAAAGTTCCAGCCAAGGAGCAGGAGGGAGTTGCACACAGGGGTACCTGGTGACAGAACAATGTCAGGATGAGGTTGGATCCTGTTTCCATTAGACCCCCAAGCAGGCTGAGCCCCACCTCTAACTCAGGTCGCAAGACTATACCCTCGTCTTGAGGAGAGTCACCTCACCTATATAAGCCTCAGTTTCCTTCATCTGTAAAGTGGGAATTATAACACGCATTTCAGAATGTTTTTGTATCAAATGGGAGCACCCAAACAAAGTGCCTAATAGGTGCTTAGCAATTGTTGAATCTGAATGGCTTTTGGAGGATGGGTGGGAACTGGGGAAAGATATTTCATATCAGCTTAGTTATTTAAAGGAGCATTTGGTAAAATGAGTGGGTGGTCAGGATTCAGCTGATGAAAGCAGCACTTATTGCAGTTTGGTACTGGAGACACAATGCTCTAAAGAGGATGCCATAATTGTTGTCCCATGTTATAGATGATTCAGAAAGAGATGAAGTGACTTTTCCGGTGTCACACATGGTGAGCACAGCAAAGCCTGCATTTGAACCCGGCCTGTCTATCTCTAGGTCTGAGCCTTTACCTGCTTGGTTATTCTGGTCCTACTCTCCCAGACTCCATTGCTCTTCTTTGGGTCTGCTCAGCTGCCTGCTAGCCTGGACCAGAGCCTGGTTATTCTGCCACGCTTGGCAGGTGAACTGTTTTTTATCTTTCCACTCTGAAGTGTTGACCAGGATATGATTGTCTTGGCTGAATGTGCCATCTGGGTTCTTGGTGGGGCCAAAGGCCTCACAGGTCTTGAAGTATCCATTTGTCTTTAGCCAGGCAATGCCTTTGGGGTAAAACCTTTGCACATGGCAGGTGAGAATGGCAGCCTGGAGTCCTAGGAGGTGGTGTGCAGAGATATTCACTGTGGGCACAACTGAAACAATAGCACTGCCTTTGTTAGTTTCTTCCTTTATGCAAAGCATGCTCAAGGGGTGTCCACACCTTTCTAGGCAGTGTGATGGGTTCTTGGAATACAGCATGAATCAAGACAGACGTGTTCCCTGCCTTGCCTTATGGAACTCCCACTCTGGTGAGGAGGACAGGAAGGAAACAAAGCAGTCACATGACCCCTAGGAGAGTTCCAAGAGCCTACAATAGGGGCACTTGACCTGGTCTGCCGGAAGGCAGGTTAGGAAAGGGTCTCCAGAGGAAGTAACCTTTGAGTGGAAATCTTTGAGTGGAAATATGAAAGACGAGTAAGAGTTAACTCTATGTGGCAGACTGCATTTTCTAAAAATGATGGCAGCATACCCCACATGCTTTTCCAGAACTCTGCTACTCTGCATTGGAGGAGGAGTCTATTTCTGCTCCCCTGGACTTTGTGACTGCTTTAATGAATAGAATTCAGTAGGGACAACACTGTATGACTTCTGTGGCTGTGTCATAAAAGCTGGTATGGCTTCTACCTAGCTCTTTCTTGGGACACACCCTTGGGACACAACCACAAGCTATAACTAGCCTATGTGGAAATGTTGGGGAAGCAGGAGCCTAGGACAGCCAGACTAATGCTACTTTAAGTTCAACTCCATCTTGGAACCAACAAGGCACATTCCTTGCTGGTCACCACCCACAGTTACAGGATATTTACAACTGAAGAAAAAGCCTAAAGATTCCTACAAAGACACATTTCTACAACAGTGGAAAGTCCACATGTCCCAATACCTATAACAATATATGTTTTCAATATCATCATAGTTATTCTTTGATGTACTCACACTCTAGAATGTCAAGGATAGTTTTCTTTAAATCAATAGAACAATACATTTTGTCATGTTGTCTGCTCACGTGCATGTAGACACAGCTTAGCTTAGCTTTTACATGGACAAGACGTCTTTATAAGAAAAACTTAAAACAAAGATGAGGCATTCCTCTGCTTGCTTTCTGAGGACACCCCGCCCTGTAAGTGAGTAGTTTTCAATAAACTATCTCTTCTCACTGTACTCTGTGACTTACCTTTAACTTCTTCCTGTATCAGATCCAACAACCCCCTCTTGGAACCTGAATAGGGACTCTTTTTCTGGCAGCAGAAAGATAATAAGGAAAAGCCCATGCCAAGAAGAACCAAGGCCCCAAGCCAACAGCCAGCACTAATGGTCAGGCATGTTAGTGAAGGAGTCTTCAGGTGATTCCAGCCTCTGAATTGTCCAGCTGAGGCTTAACCATCATGGAACAGAGCAAGCTGTCTTTGCCCAGCCCTGCTGGAATTCCTGACCCACAGCATCTAAAAGCATAATCATTTAAGGGAATATGGTGTAAATTTGGAATACTGGAATAAATTTGGGGATAATTTGTTATATACCCCTAACAATTTTGAAATATTAGGCAAAAGGGTTTGTGGGGCAGGAGGAAGGGGGTGCTGGGAGAGGGTAAGGGTGGGGATGGCATCTCAGCAGATGGATGGACCTGGGCAGAGGCCCTGAGTTTCCATGGACTTTAGAAAGAAGAGCAAAGTGAATGAGAGAGGATGGGTGAGTGAGGCTGAATTCATAGCCAATCTGGAGGCTGGCTATACTTATAGGTGCCCTGGGGGCACTTAAAGACATTCTAAGGCCTACGAACATTATTTTAATACAATTAATTTCCAGATCCTGAACCCTCATAAAACTGTTTACTTATATTGATCTGCCTGAGAATGAGCATCAGGGCCACTTTCTTTTCTTACCTCCGGTTTCTCAATTTTCCTTCTCCCATATCACAAAAGAAAGGCCTTCCTCCCACACTTCCTGAATCTAGCTATGGGTCATTGTCCTTAGTGTAAAGACTTTGGGATGCAAAATACTTTACATTGCAAATACTGCTGGCCAGGAAGCCTGCTTTAACCAAAGCACCATCAACTCCCCCATCTACCTCGCCAAACTGCAATTCCAATACCATGTTAAAGGCTATTTTAATAATTACTTATCAAAAATTTTTATACATTTAGATTGTTTGGATCAATTGTGTAATTCAATCCAAAAGAATGTTTTTTGACACTGAGAGTCTTATGGTCATAAAAATTTTATTTTAAATTTCAATTTATAGATGTGGTTTTGCTTGAGTTCTGTGTTCTCATAGTTCTCTGTGATATGTATCTGTATGATTTTATAGTCAATAAAAGATTTTCCAATGTAAAATATGTTACATTAAGGTAAAATTCTTCATGGGAGTTAGAATGGAAATACAGCATTAGGAAGTAAAAGGAATGATATAAAATGCCTGATTATTAAAGAAGAGCTTCTTTATGTATGTTTAAATGGATGATAGTGGAAATTAAATTATGATGATGTTATTTTTTTCACTGAATATGTTTTGGAGTGATGCAACATTTGTAATACTCCAGGAGTTATGCTCTGTGCAACTATTTAAGTTATAATGAAAAATCTTAGATGTCAACTTTAAAATATATGATAGACTACATGGTTTTTCACAATTATTTTAGGGAAATGTGCACAAAAGTGCTTGAATATCACAGTTGAACATCCCAGTAAGATTTTTTTTTTTCCCCAAGAGAAGTGATGAGCTACTGTAGGGTTTTAAGCAAACGAGAGACATGATCTGGTTTCGTTTATAAAATCCCCTTGGCTGCTGGGAGTTTGGGGATGGACTGTAGAGGGCAATGGTGGATATTAGCGATCAATTCGGAGGCTCTTGCAATTGCTCAGGTAAGAGATGGATGTTGGCTTGAACTTAAGTATTAGTTTAAATAGTGGCAGTGGAAAGAAATGTATGAGTTCAGGAAATATTTGGGAGTGGTATCTGATAGAACTTGGTGATGGGTTGGGTGAAAACAGGCTTTTGGCTTAGATGACTTGGTTGATGGGGAATGTCTTCACTTATACGGGTAGGACAGAAGGAGCAGCAAGCTCTGAGAGGGTTGGGGGAGCAGCACAACGCTCATCTCTGAGCTGACCATGACTGAACCACCACTCTTGGGAAAGGTGGGGTTGGGTATTGCCTTTCTCTGGTATCTCTGCATAGGTGGTTCTTACAGGAGGCAGCTCAGAGGTAGTTATCTGAAGAGGTTTAACACTGGATTCAAATTCCAGCATGCTTACTGAAGAACCCTGTGACCTTGGGCAAGTCACTTCACTTTTCTGGGCCTCAGTTTCCTCATCTGAATGAAGCAAGGACACACAGCTGCCTCTAGTTTCTCTGGGATGATTGATGTGGAGGCTAGAATTCACTTTCCAGGCTCGAGCTCTCTTGTGGTATCTTTTGGTTAAGCAAGACAGACTTCTATTTTGGGATGGAGGCGTTTGAGTAATGAGGAACTAGAGTTTTGACAATGATACCATAAATTATCTCCCTTATGGGGTTGCTGTGGAGACTATGGTGCTATTAATGGGTCTCCTTGGTTTTCTCTGGCTGGAGCTGGAGAGAAGGAAAGATGGAGTTCTGGACCCCTGGAAGGAACTTCACCCATCTGCAGGAGGTAATTGAGACTACACTATGCTGAGGTTGGTGGGGGGCAAAGGACAGTACAGGCCCCTGGGGAAAGCCCCTTTGAAGGCAAAGGCAGATGGACTTGAAAAGCAGTGAGGATAATTTCCTTTGCCTTTCTTTCTATATTTCTGCAAAGTTGGATTCAACACAACAGCCTGGACTTGCTCTCAGGAAATAAACAATGGACTCTGTCCTTAAGAAGTAAGAGCCAGAAAGGGCATGTGTGTGTCGCCTGCCTTGCTGTTTCTCCTGTTGCTGGGTGAGTTTAAGAAGCGTGTTTCAAAGGTGGTGACTGGCGGCAAGGCAGTGGTGGCATGGTGGTTTGAACAACGGTGTTGGGAGTTCCCACGGAGAGTTCAGGTGGGAGGAACTTCTTTGCTGTGAAGTCCTAAGTGATCAGGTCACTGCCCCTCTCTTGCCAGCCTCTTCCTTTTCCATGCACTCACCCTCTCACTAGGCCTCAGCCACACTGGCTTCGTCTTTGCTCCTCAGACATGTCTTGCTCCCCACGGCAGCACAGGGCCTTTGCATGCTCTGTTACCTGTGCCTTGAACACTCTGCACTTTGCTTGGCTGACTTCTTTTCATTCTCCATGCCTTGGCTCAAACATAATTTCTTCAAAAAGGCATTTCCTGAGTAAACGCGATTTCTCTCCTTTTCATATATTTCAGCAATTTGTTCTTTCTCTTCATAGCAAATGTGATGAATCATAACCATATAGTTGTTTGCGTCTTGGTTGATTGGGTTCACATGACTGTAAACTCAGCAAGGCAGAACCAGGTCTGCTCGGTTTACCATGGAATCTCCAGCACCTAGAATGATGCCACCACATAGCAGATGCTCAGCAAAAACCTGTCGAATTAGTGAATGAAGTTCCACCTCCCAAAGACATTAGAGGGAAGGGAGCTCTGAAAGAGAAGAACCCGATCATGGCATTATGTAGAAGGAGGATGGTCATATAAAACAGGGAACCTCATCATCACCTCACTGCGGGTTTTGTGAGGAATGAATGGGAGGATGCAGGTGACATGATTCAAGCAGGGAGCCTACAGTGGTCACAAAAGGTTGGCCCTATTTGTGTGGGGGGCTAATCTTGGAGAAATTGGGAGACGTTCACATGCCTTCTGAGGGGGCTCTGCAATTCACTGTGAGCCAACTGGCAGGTGACCTGGGAGTGGAGTGAGGAGAAGCCAAGGGTCACTGTAGCAGTGCTGATGACGGTGTAGGAGGAAGCATCTGCAGGTGAGGAGACCTGGGTCTGAAAGGCTGGAAGCTCCATGCCATTTTTGAGTCATTTCACATATATGTTTTTGGCAAAGAAGCCAGTTGAGGTGCAGGTGAGATTCACTAGTTGGCCTGGGCTATCCCTGTTGGAGTGGCCAGAAATCTTTGGAAGAGAGGGCTTAGCTTTGATCAGGGCAAGGGTGAAGAGAAGAAGGAGAGAGAAGAGTGAGAAATAAAGAGGGAGAGTTACTCTTTAGCACAATAATCACCCTCATGGTTCACTCTGCTTGACTTCTTGCCCCAATCTCTCATCTCCAGTTTTCTCCTCTTCATAAACTTTATCATTACTCTTCTTGTTATAACGGCCAATCAACTGACCTCACTGACTTTACCTCTCAGCTCTTCCAACCTACAGTTGGAAACCAGACCATGGTGATCTTGCTAAAATGGAGATCTGACCATGTTATTCCCTTGTTCACCTTCCTCCTGTCCCCTCTTATCCTCCCTATCTTCTTCCCAAAGTATATTGTTTGAAATGTCACATAAGGTATACCCCGAAAAACAGCAGACCCCTGGTTTCTTCTCCTTGCAAGTATTATAGACCAACAACTTTTAACTATGTTAGCGGATTCTTTGGGCATATCTCTCTGCATTTCTATGTTGATACTAACATACTTATACTGTTATTTTCAACTTTTCCCCTTTTTTTTTACAGTTTTATGTAGTATGGATCTACCTACTGCTATGGAAGATGATGCTTTAGCTCTCTTACAGCTCCTTCTACCTGCCATCCACATTTCTCCTCCTCAAATCCTCCTATTAAAGACACATAATAATTTTTTGTTTTATCAGTATTCAGCATTTATATTATTATGACCAAATGAGCATTGTTCACAATTGGGCCATGTAATATATGATAATTATATTTCCTGTCTTATACAGCTTTTTGTTTTCCGATGAGGTTTTTTAACATGTATTTTTAAAATTTTCGTTTTTGTGGGTATGTAGTAGGTGGATATATTTACGGAGTACATGAGATGTTTGGATACAGGCATGCAACGTGTAACAATCAAATCATGGATAATGGGGTATCCAACCCCTCTAGCATTTACTGTTTTTGTTACAAATAATAGAATTATACTCTTTTAGCTATTTTAAAATGTACAATTAAATTATTATTGACTGTCATCATGTTGTTCTTTTAATAGTGTCATAATTTTCTTTTGCTTCATTTTCTATGAACAATTCATCTTATGACAAATTCATCCCCAAGCTTTCTGCCAGATTTCCTTCATGTTTGAAACTACGAAGTACTGCACTGGACTTCCCTTTAGGGTACATGTATATTCAGGAGTACACAAAGATTTTTCAGGGGATTGTATAGACTTGAATTAAAACATCTTTTTATTACGATAAATTTGTAAACATACATAAAAACAGAGAGAAAGTATTCAGCATGGCATTTTAACAGCTATCAACAAATGGCTGATCCTGTTTCGTCTACACTTCTCCCATCAAGTGCTGGGTTAGTATTTTTTATTGTATATATTTGAAGTGTACGACATGATGTGTAGCTATACATATACTTAGTGAAATGATTACTACAGTCAAGCAAATTAGTATGTCCAGTATCCCACATAGTTACCATTTTTGTGTGTAGTAAAAGTATCTAAAATCCTCCCTCTTAGCAAATTTCCAGTATACAGTACAACACTATTAACTATAGTCCTCATGCTGTACATTAGATCTCTGGGTTTATTCATTCTACATAACACATTTTGTACTCGTGGACTTCCATCTATCTCCCCAGTTTTTCAACTTCCCATCCCTGGTAACCATTGTTCTACTCTGTTTCTGTATATCCAAGTTATTTTGTTTTTTATATTTTACATATAAGTGAGAGAAATTAAAAATAAAATTACCATGTAACCCAGCAAGGTTTTTTTCAGGTACATACCCAAAGAAAATGAATTCAAACCTTGTAAATGTATCTGCACCCCCATGTTTATTGCAGCATTACTCACAATAGCTAAGATACAGAAACAACACAAATGCTTGTCAATGTATGAATGAATAAAGAAATTGTGGCATATGTATACAATGGAATATTATTCAGCCTTAAAAATAAAGAGATCTTGCCATTTATGACAACATGGATGAACCTAGTGAGCATTATGCTAAGCGAAATAAGCCAGACACTGGATTTCTTTTTTTTTTGTTTTTTTTTTTTTGTTTTTTGTTTTTTTTTGAGACGGAGTCTCGCTCTGTCGCCCAGGCTGGAGTGCAGTGGCCGGATCTCAGCTCACTGCAAGCTCCGCCTCCCGGGTTCACGCCATTCTCCTGGCTCAGCCTCCCGAGTAGCTGGGACTACAGGCGCTCGCCACCTCGCCCGGCTAGTTTTTTGTACTTTTTAGTAGAGACGGGGTTTCACCGTGTTAGCCAGGATGGTCTCGATCTCCTGACCTCGTGATCTGCCCGTCTCGGCCTCCCAAAGTGCTGGGATTACAGGCTTGAGCCACCGCGCCCGGCCGACACTGGATTTCTTTAAGGTAAGTACCAGACATGATATTATTTCATTCTTGACTACTTGTAGAAGAGTTAAGAATTCCTTTTTTAAAACAACCAAAATGCCATTATTATACTTAAAATTTAATAGTAATTCCTTAATATCATCTAACATTTGTCAACAGTCAAATTTTTCTGCTTGTCTCATAAATATAATTTTACAGTTGGTTTCTTTGAATGAGGATCCAAATTAAAGCCATATGTTACATTTTGTTGATGTCTTTTAAACCTCTATTAATCTAAAGGAGTTCCACTTCCTCTTTGTTCTCTTGCCATTTATTTGCTGAAAAAACCAGGTCATTGACTCTGATGAATTGCCCACATCCTGTACTATTTCCCAGTTTCCCAACTGCATTCAGCTGCAGACGCTTGCAGTGGTAGTGGGCTTGATAACACGCCCTTTATTGACTGGCTTCACCATTCCCTACTGGTGTTAATTGCACTCAAATCCTTGTCTTAGGGTTGTCTTCTCACTGAACCTATCTCTGTGTTTTAAAGTCCCTTGAAATAATTAGTCTTTGTTTAGTTACGCCATGAATATATAGTTAGATTAATTAGTTTTACTTTAGATTTAGTAATTTAGATTTTTAGGATTTTTTTTCATTTTGGAATTTATCAATTATTTAAAAATTCATGTGCTTACAAAGTCAAAACGTAAGTCACAGCACATTCAGAGAAGTCTGGCATCCCCCTTGTCTCTTCCATTCTGTTCCCTTTCTCCTTTACATGTAAATTTTTAAATTATGATTTTAGTTTATTCCTCTTTTTCTAAAAAAACAAGAGACAAGGCCGGGCGAGGTGGCTCACGCCTGTAATCTCAGCACTTTGGGAAGCCGAGGTGGGTGGATCACGAGGTCAGGAGATCGAGACAATCCTGACTAACATGGTGAAACCCCGTCTCTACCAAAAATACAAAAAAAATTAGCCAGACGTGGTGGCGGGCGCCTGTAGTCCCAGCTACTCGGGAGGCTGAGGCAGGAGAATGGCGTGAACCCAGGAGGCAGAGCTTGCAGTGAGCCGAGATCGCACCACTGCACTCCAGCCTGGGCGACTGAGCAAGACTCTCTCTAAAAAAAAAAAAAACCCCAACAACAAGAGACAATACCCATATGCTTGTATTTCTCACTCTTGTAAACATAAAAGGTAGTGTGCTCCACACACTCTTCTATATATTGCTTTTCCTGTTTAATGATATGCTGTGGGTCACTCTGAAGTGGTGTGCTGAGTTCCTCCTTATGCCCTTTTAAAGTCACATAATACCCAATGTGCGGCTGTACCATAAGCTTACTCAGCTTTTGCTCTTACAAATAGTGTTGTGATGAAGAGCCTAAGGATAAGTCATCCTGCACTTGTATTGGTAGATCTTTGGGATACATTTCTAGAAGTTCAATTGTTGGATCATGAGGTAATTTTGCTAGATATTGCCGAGTTCACCTCTTTATGAGTTATATGATTTTGCATTCCTAACAGCAAAATATGGAGTACTTGTTTTGCCTTAGCTTACCCAATTGTTACGCTGTTGAACTTTTGGATTTTTGGTCAAGTAGATATGTGAGAAACTGTGTCTCAGTATAGTTTTTAATTTGCATTTCTTCCTATACAAGGATGGTTGAGCATATTTTTATATGTTTGAAACGTTTGTATTTCATTTTCTATAACTTGTCTTTTCCCATTTATTGCCCTTAATTCTAAAAAGATGACTTTTTCTTCTAAAATTTTAGAAGCTTTCTCTATATTAGGGATTATTTTTTGTTTATGATGTAAATTGCAAAACAGTACACACACACCCCTATACACAAGTTTCTTTTTGTACAATGTGATCAAAATTATAATTTTTTAATCTTTCTGCATTTTGAGTTACAGTTGGGAAGGTTTTCTCCATTTTTAGGTTATAAAAGAATATATATATATATATAGATGTTTTCTTTTAGTACTTAAATAGCTTCATTTCTTACATTTAAATCTCTGATCCACTTGGAATTTATTTTGGTGTATGGTGGGAGGAACTAGATAGATACATTTCTGGATTTTTCTGTGCTGTTCCATTGGTCTATTAACTCTTCAAATGATCCAACACCACAGTTGAAAAGTCTCTTTTTTCTCCACTGACTTGCCTTCATACTTTTTTTTTTTTAAAGCAATCAATTGACCATATATATGAATCTATTTCTAGAATCTCTATTTGGTTCCATTGATCTACTTGTCTATCTTGATGCCAATAACACACTGTATGATTACTATAGCTCTACAATAATTTTCTGTTCATGACAGATGTTGATCTATAGTTTTGCTTTTCTGTGATTCTTTATCTGTAATGCTGGCCTCATAAAATGAGAAGCCTCACTTCCTCTTTAATTTTCTGAAATAATCTGAGTAAAACTGTTAGTACTTCTTCCTCAATTGTTTGATGGAATTCCTCAGTGAAGTCATCTGGGTCTGAATTATTCTTTGTGGGCGGCTTTTTAAACTACAAGTTTAATTTATTTAACAGATATAGAGATAATTAGGCTATTTATTTCTTCTTGAGTGAGCTTTAGCAGTCTATGTCTTTCAAAGAATTTGTCCATTTCATCTAAGTTGTCAAGTTTATTGGTATAAAGTTTTTCATAAAGTTCCATTATAATCTTTTTAATATCTGTGGAGCCTGTAGTAGTGTCACCTCTCTCGTTATTGATATTGGTAATTTGTATCTCCTTTCTTTTTTCCTGATTAACTGTGTGGATATGTGTTTATTACTTTTATGAATTTTCTCAAGGAACCAGCTTTTGTTCCTATTGATTTTTTCTATAGTTTTTCATTTTATATTTCTGATTTCTGCTCTGTTCCTTATTATTTCCTTTCTTCATTTTTTTCCTACTTTTTGAAGTCTCTGAAAAAAACCTTTCTTCTGTCCTAATATAGGGATTTAGTGCTATGAATTTCCTGCTGACTACTCTTTTGGCTGCATCCTACAAATTTGGTATGCTATGTTTTCATTTTCATTCAGTTAAAAATATTTTCTAGGCCAGGAGTGGTGGTTCATGCCTGTAATCCCAGCATTTTGGGAGGCTGAGGCAGGCAGATCACTTGAGCTCAGGAGTTTGAGATCAACCTGGGCAACACAGCAAAACCCAGTCTTTACAAAAAAATACAAAAATTAGCTGGGCGGGGTGGAGTGCGCCTGTAGTCCCAGCTACTCAGGAGGCTTAGGTGGGAGGATCACTGAAACCTGGCAGGTTGAGACTACAGTGAGCCGTGATTATGCCACTGCACTCCAGCCTGTGAGACAGAGTGAGACCCTGTCTCAAATAAATAAATAGATACATACATACATAAAATACTTTCTAATTTTTCTTCTGATTTCTTTTTCAGTAATGTGTTGCTCAGAAGTATATTTAGTTTTTAAATGTTTGGAGATTTTCTAGAGGTATTTGCTTTTTAAATTTAATTTCTATGACTACTGAGGGTTAAATTAAATAAAAATTAAAATGAAATAAATAAATAAATTTAATTCCATTGCGGTCAGAAAACACACTTCACATGACTTGATTTATTTAAAACTTACTGAGACTTATCTATGGCTGAGAATACAATCTATGTTGGTAAATGTTTCTTTTGTAGTTAAAAAGAATGTGTATTCTCTTGTTTTGGGATGGAGCATTCTATAAATATCAGTTTGCTCAAGTTGGCTTATAGTGCTGTTCAAGTCTTCTACATCTTTACTGTTTTTCTGCCTCCTTGTTTTACTGATTATCGAAAGAGAGGTGTTGAAATCTGACTACAATTGTAGATTTTTCTATATATTCTTGCAATTCTATGAATTTTGTTTTATGTATTTTGAAACTCTATTATTATATGCATCAACATTTAGAATTGGTATATTTTATTGATTAATTTTTGATCAGTTTATTATAAATGATATTCTATATTCTCATAATTTCTTTATTCTAAATATACTTTGACATTAACGTAGGCATTCCATATTTTAAAAATTATTGTTAATGTTGCATATATTTTTCTGTCCTTTTATTTTTAATCTATTTGTGCCTTTATTTTTGAAGAGAATTGATCCTCTGCAGGCAGTAAATAGTGGGTCCTACTTTAAAAAATCTAATGTGAAAATCACTTTATTTTAATTAGGGTGTTTAAACCATTTACATTTAATATGATTATTTATTTGACTAGGTCTAAATCTATGATCTTGCTACTTACTAGCCTCATCTCTTCTTTGTTCCAGTGTACCTCGTTTTCTGTCTTCTTTCAGATTGATTTTTATGATTCTGATTTATCTCTTTTGTCAGTTTATTAGCTGTTACTCTTTGTTGTGTTATTTTACTGGTTGTTTTGAGATTTCTGGCATACATTATTAACTCATCATTATTTATCATGAGTGATAAGATATCACTTCACATATAGCATAAAATTCTTACAGTAATATATTTCTATGTCTCTCTTCCTGGTCTTTGTGCGATTTTTCTTACACATTTTACTTTCCATGTATGTTATAATCTGTCAAATATATTATGATATTTGCTTCGAACAGTTGACTATGTTTTAAGTACATTTAAATGTACTTTAAAAATATTTTCCCACATTGTTACTATTTCTCTTGCTTTTAATTTCTTTGTATATATCCAGGTTATCTGGTATCATTTTACTACTGTTGGAAGGACTTCTTTTTAACATTTCTTGTAGTGCGGATCTGTTGATAATGAATTCTTTCAGCTTTTGTATGACTGATAAAGTCTTTATTCTTCACTTTAAAAATTGTGGTAAAGTACACATAAGATCTGCCATCTTAACCATTTTTTAGTGTACAGTTCAGTGACATTGAGTACACTCACATTGTTGTGCAACCATCACCACTATACATCTCTAGAATGCTTTCCATCTAACAAAACTGAGAAAATATATGGAATGCATCACAAATTTGCATTCCATCCGTGTACACAGGCCATGCTAATCTCTGTATCGTTTCACTCTTAGTATCTGTGCTGCCAAAGTGAGTACTTAACTCCAGCCTGGGCGACAGAGCAAGACTGGCTCAAAAAATAGATAAATAAATTAAATGCTTAATTAATTTATTTATTTTAAAAGATATTTTTGCTAGGTAAAAATTCTAGAATGACTTTTTAATTATCGTTTTCGTTTAAAAAATGCTTTAGCCGGGCGCGGTGGCTCACGCCTGTAATCCCAGCACTTTGGGAGGCCGAGGCGGGCGGATCACGAGGTCAGGAGATCGAGACCATCCTGGCTAACACGGTGAAACCCCGTCTCTACTAAAAATGCAAAAAATTAGCCGGGCGAGGCGGCGGGCGCCTGTAGTCCCAGCTACTCGGGAGGCTGAGGCAGGAGAATGGCGTGAACCCGGGAGGCGGAGCTTGCAGTGAGCCGAGATCGCGCCACTGCACTCCAGCCTGGGCGACTAAGCGAGACTCTGTCTCAAAAAAAAAAAAAAAAAAAAAAAAAAAAAATGCTTTAAATAGCCAGGCACGGTGGGGCATGCCTGTAATCCCAGCATTTTGGGAGGCCGAGTGGGGGTAGATCACCTGAGGTCAGGAGTCCGAGACCAGCTTGGCCAAAATGGTGAAACTCCGTCTCTACTAAAAATACGAAAATTAGCCAGGCATGGTGGCAGCCACCTATAATCCCAGCTACTCGGGAGGGTGAGGCAGGAGAATTACTTGAATCTGGGAGGCGGAGGTTGCAGTGAGCCGAGATCATGCCACTGCACTCCAGTCTTGGTGACGAGGGTGAAACTCTGTCTCAGAAAAAAAAAAAAAAAAAAAAGCTTTAAAGATGTATCTTAAGCTTGCATTATTTTTGATGAAAAATCTCCTGTCTTATTTATTTTTTGTTCTTTTGTACTTAATATTTCTTTTTAGGGGGCTGCCTTTAAGATATTTTCTTTATTGGTTTGTGCATCTTGGTTTGTGCTTGGGGTTCATCGAGTTTTTGGATCTGTGGGTCTGCAGTTTTCATCATATTTGGAATATATGTGACCATTATTTCTTCAAATATTCTTTCTGTCCCATCTTCCACTGGTGTCTCCAATACATATCTATTAGGCCACTTGAAATTTCCCCATAGCTGCTGATTGATGCTCTGTTTATCTTTTATACAGTTTTTAATTTTTTTGTCTTATATTTGAGTGTGGCTTTATATATTCCATTTCTATCTCTCTATGTGTCATTTTTAATAGTTTCTGTTGTTGTGGCTTTAAGTTCATTAATCTATTTTCTTCAACGTCTTATCTGCTATTAATCCTACTCAAAAGCTGAAAAAAACCTGAAAAAGTCCCATGCATCTCTAATAAACCTGCCTAAAAAATTATGCTTTTATAATGTTAAAGTCCATTGTTGCACATAATATTGTTAAATTGATGTCTAATAATACATTATTGTTTAATTACCTAAGCTATAATTGTCAACGTTCCATCAATCTAGTATACATTCTGAAAGTAATAATGATGAAAAGTGCGCCAATAATTTTAAAATGTATGCTACTGAATTATCTAAAGTAAAAGAGACTCCATCAGTTATTTTTAATATTTTCCTTTTTTGTATGAATAACAATCCTTAAATAGTTTGGATTCTTAAAAAGTTTCCTGCCAATAACATATTACAGATTTAATTTATAATAATTATAATAATAATTGTGTTCTTTTTCCATTCCTGGCATTAATTGAAATGTTGCCAACTCTGTCTGAATAGGGGTCATTTTAGTTCTGGTATAACATACTGTAACATGTTGTACAATTGATGTCTGTAAGTATTTTTTTAATGAAGTAATATACAAAAATGAATATTTTGTGATAGGGTAGGTATTTTTTTTCTTCTTTGTAACAAAATTTAACTAACTGAAATTAGTATGCAACTCCCTTTTGAAAAGCTTAAGAAAATTTTTAAAATTCCAACATAATTCTGTCATTCTTCTATTCCCGTAACTGTAGAGCACTTACAGTTTTATGGATAATTAATTTATGATAGTAATAAAACTGTTTTACAGCAAATCCTAATTTTAGTAGAAATAAATGCAAGATCAATAATCTTCAATGTAAGGAGTCTAACCTTGAGCAGGATACAGTATCAGCTTTCTAAACTTTTACTCGGATATAGCTAGCATCCTTTTACAAATTTTAATGTTTTCATTTAGCAGCAAATATTGGCAAATTGAATATTTGTATTCAGTTTATTAATGTGTTAAGTATCTATGTTTCAAGTGTGACCAATAGTTACACAAACTTTGAATATGATACTTCATACTTTGGCAAAGGTTTTTCAGCAATTATTAAGTTGTGATTTCTTTTGTTTTATGTATGTTAAGCCCTACTTGGGAAATGAATACTTTTTAAGTACATGTTGATATTTTATAAACTATACTTAAGTACAATAATTTTTCATATATCAGCAAGCAGATATTTTGCTAGTGATGCAATTGTATAATAAAATTCAGAAATATAAGTAAAAAAAAAAAAAAAAAAAAAAATAAATTATTACTTGTTGAAACTGCCTTTCCCAAGTTCAGATCATTAAAAGCAGAGTTCACCTACTTTGTTTGAACACAAAAGACTGTCTAGAATGACCAATATTACCTTTTAAAGTATCTCCCTTTGGTTGATAATTATTTAATTCACTTATTGAATAAATATTATGGTGAGGGACTTATTACTTGCAAGGTCCTAGTAAGATAGCAGTGAATAAAATGGACCTGATCCCTACTCTCATAGAACTTTAGCAAAGAAAATATTAAGTCAATAAAAGCACACATAAAAATATAATTAAAATTGTAAAAAGTTCTGACTATTACATAAAGTATGCAATAAAAATCTCGTTAATTCAAAAAAAAAAAAATCCTACTCAGTCTATTTTTCGTCTTAGACATTGCAGCTTTCATCTCTAAAAGTTCAATATGGATCTTTTAAATGTTTTCCATGCATCTACTTCACATATTCAGTTTTTCTTCTAGCTTCCTGAATGTACAGAGTATACTTATAATTAATTTCTTTGTGTACTAATTCTATCATCTGTCTTTTCTGGTTAGTTTCAAATGATTACTTTTTCTTATTATGAATCACATTTTCCTGTCATTTTCATGCCTGGTAATTTTTTATTGGATGCCAGATATTGTGACTTTTACTTCATTGGGTACTGGGTATTTTGCCTTTCTATAAATATGCTTGAGCTTGTTTTGGGACATGGTTAAATTACCCGGAAGCAGTTTGAACTTTTCGTGTTTTGCACTTAAGCTTTGCAAGGCAGGCCTCCAGCATCATTTGGTCTAGGGCTAATTCTTTTTCCTTTACTGAGGCAGAACTCTTCTGTGTATTCTACCAGATGTCTCATGAATTATGAGTTTTTTTTCACTCAGGTTGTAAAGATCAGGCACTATTCTTAGCCTTGTGTAAGCTCTGGAAATTTTTCTCTTCTGTACTTTTCTCATGTACATAATACACTTTTCAACACTTCACTGAATATTCAAGGGGGACCTTTTACAGATATTTGGAGTTCTCTCTCTGCTCTTTGGTGCCTTACCCGAAAAACTGTAGCCACTTGGCCTCTGTGGACATCCAGGTCCTTCTTATCAACTCAGGGAGAACTTCAGGCTCCACCTGAGTTATCTCTTTCTGTATGGTGGTCTTAAAGCCTTCTCAGAGAGAACTCTTGGGGCAGCCTTAGGGCTCACTTCATTTGTTTCCCATTTCACAGGGATCACTGTCCTTTGTTGCCTGGTATCCAATGTCTTGTCTACCATTGTTTTAAATAATTTGCCCAGAGTTTTAGCAAGAGAGTAAATCCAGTCCCTATCACTATTTTGGTAGAAGTTGCCCCAAATATTTAATTTAATTTTATTTTGCTATTGTATATGTGTTTGTCTTTTTTCACTGTATATTCTAACTGGTTTTTCTTTGTATATATGAAGGTTATTGATTTCTGTTTGTTGATTTTATAACTTGCTATGTTACTTAAATTATCTTGTTTTTTATAGTAGTTTAATGTTGATTCTATTAAGTTTTCCAGATATCATATCATCTACAAAGAGAGATAGTTTTCCTACTTCCTTTGCAATTAATATGCTTTTTGTTGCTCTCTCCTTTTAAAAGCATTGACAAATACTTCAACGTAATGTTGAATACTGTTAGAAATGATGGGCATGAGTTTGAAGACTATTTAAGTATTCTACTGATTCTATCTTTTGGAGATGTCCCTAGTAATGTCACAAGTCCTTCTGTTCTGGAATGGCCCAGTGGCCATTTCTATGCCTCCTGCACAGCTGTTATCTTAGGGTTTCCAATCCCCTATTCCTAGTTCTCATTCTTACCTTTTTTGTTTGTTTGTTTGTTCGTTTGACTCCTATTTTGGTAAAGCACAAGGGGATATAAAAAGCAATTCTTGATGATCTTGCAAACTCCATAGATTGGCTGGGTAAATGATTTTAGCTTGGAAATAATTTTCCCTAAGAATTTTGAAGGCACTATTCCTTGTGTTCTAGGGTCTAATATTGTCCTTAGGCATCTCATGCTGATGTCACTCACAGTGCTTTGTCCATAATTTGCTTTTTAGTTTCAATTCTTTAAAATTGTATGACATTCTCTTTGTCCCCAAAGACTACCTACCATTCTCTTTGTTTCTCCATGGCTGTAAGGTGCTAAAATTTGAAAGTCCCCTAAATTATCGTGATGTATGTTTCTGTTTCTATGGTTCTGTTACAGTAAATTATCATACTTATTTTTTTAAAGAATCATAATCATTAATTCACCAATACAAGTATGTCTGAACTAACTGTTGGGCTTCCCAGGCTTTCCTTTAATGAGTGCTGTTTAGAGTATCGCAGGGTTTGTCTTCGGCCATGACTGAATCAGCCAGGATCAAACCCAAGAATATACAGAACTTATAGAAATACAGAACAAAATTTAAGAAATGTAGGAATTACATATTCTGTATCAATAATCTACATGTGATTGTTATAACTTTCTGCCTCAATAAATTTATCATTCATATCTTATGGCAATCTATGGTTCCATGCTTTTAAGATTATGTTTTTAAGTTTAATTGGTTGTAGTATCCTGAGTACTGATGATATATAATAATATAATTATTATTATACAGCACTCTTCTAAGTGCTTTCCATTTATAAGCCCATTCATATTTATAATTCTTATAACAAACCTATGAAGTGGATACTATTGTTATCCCTACCTTAAACACAAGGACATTGAGGCACAGAGAATTTAACATTAAGAATCTTAATTAAGAATTAAGGTCACATAGGCTGGGCATGGTGGCTCATAGGCCTGTAATCCCAGCACTTTGGGAGGCTGAGGTGGGAGGATCACTTGAGGTCCTGAGTTCCAGATCAGGCTGGCCGACATGGTGGAACCTCGTCTCTACTAAGAAAAATCCAAAAACATTAGCCGGGCATGATGGCCTATAATCTCAGATACTCAAGAGGTTGAGGCACAAGAATCGCTTGAACCTGCGAGGCAGAGATTGCAGTGAGCTAGGATCACGCCACTGCACTCCAGCCTGGGCAACACAGAGAGACCTTGTAAAAAAAGAAAAATAGAATTAAGGTCACATAGCATGTAAATGGCAGAGCAAGAAGTTGATCCCACGCCATCTGGCCCTGTAGTCTACTTTACCCACTGTGCTTTGTGGGCCTTTGGAAGCTGTAAGATTCTAAAGAGTTAGGAGTCTACTGATAGATGATCCTGGGGTTACATTTCACCCTGCTCCTTCACTGTGACCTCTCACTATCCCTATCTTCTATTCATATTCTTGGCACAGGGGCTAACAAAGGGGGAGCCTTGGGCTGGGCTCCCAGGGATTGTAATTTGTTTTAGGACAATGCGCTGGATTTCTAGGGATCTGTACTCACCACGCACAAACATCTGGGTTCCTGGTCCAGACTTAATCTCCACGTTAAGCTCCCTTTCTGGAATTTCACACGGTAGTAGGTGCCGGCTCTGCTGGCATGATGCTACAGATATGGATGGAATAGTTCATCTTGTTTCTCTTTGTGATGTCTGAAACAGTTCTTATCCAGGGGAAGTTGCCTTCCTTTTGGCTGTAGATTAATTCCTGGCCTGGTCCAGTTCCTCTGAACCGCTGGATGGGCCCTACAGGCAATAGGGAGGTCACAGTGCAATGACCAGTCTCCAACTGTGACACAGTCTCCAGCTGTGACTGACACGGACTTCTCAGGCTGAATCCCCTGCAGCTCCTCCTCACCTGCCACTCCTAGAAGAATACAGGTCAGCTCCAAGCTCCAGCTGGGGCTGAGGCTGCGGTCCAGGTGCCTGGATTCAGATTGCATTTGAAGCCCCATTAATTCTTTCTTTCCATATCATGTATTAGCTTTTAGGATGGTCACGTTTCTTAACTGGGTATCAAGAGAAACATAGAGACAAGACAGACAGACAGCCCTTGCTAAGGACACAGTCAGGAAGTCACAAGAGAAGACACACATCTAGAAAAGATGTTCAACAACCCCAGTAATCCCGTGAAGTGCATAGTTAAACCACAAACAAATTGCTAACCTCCGTGACAGACTAGCTGGAAAAGTTTTTCAAAAGATGTACACAGGTTTCAGCACATGAAAGTTGGAGCACATTTTCAGGCTGCAATAAATACTAGAGGCAGGCTGGTACCAAGGCAGGCAGAGAGGTCGATGAAACAGAAGAGAGAACCTAGAACCGGACCCAAGTAAATAGACAGATATACTGTACGATCAAGCTGGCATTTTATGTCAGTGGAAGAAAGCTCTCTTGAAGAAGGCAAATGAAACTCCTAAAAAGTAGCTGTCTCCAGGGAGCCAGATGAGTACGGGGCTTTTCTTGTTTACTTGTACGTTTCTTCCCTGTTTGGATTATTTTGACAGCAAGCCTGAAATACAATAAAAATAAAATAAAATAAAATAAAACATTTCTCCCTCCTGCAAGCTAAGAGCAGCCACAATTTTTAGAATATTAGCTTAGCAAACATGAAAAAGATTGCCAATTTTCTGTGTTGCTAAGGGTGTGGTGAGGCAGGCACTCCCACACACTGCTGATGGGAATAAAAATTGACACAATCTCTCCAGATGGCAATACAGCATTATAGTCATGATCTTATGGTCTATGTACCTGTGACAAACCCATATTTAAACAAGTAAAGTGGGGAGATACTTTCACCAAATCTGTTTTGGTCACAGATGTTCAAAATACCCCTGTCCATTGCTGCTGCTTCTGTGCTGTGTGGTGAGATAACGTATTACTGATATTGAGACACTCACGTTTTATTGGGAAATGGTTTTTGAAACCAAAAAACACTTTTGAAATGCAATTTCCCAATAAAACTCACACTCTTTGACTTAGTAATTCCTCTTCTAGGGCCTTATTCAAAAGAAACAATCAGACAGGGGTGAATATGGTTTGTAAAGGAATGGCAATCATAGTATTTACAATCTAGAAAAGTTTGATGTAAGGCCCATGTCCAAGAATAGGAGTGAGTTAGAAAAATGATGGTACAACCACAAAATGGAAAACTATGTAGTGACTGAACTGATAATGTTGATGTATATATTGGGGATGTATTGATGATGCTGCAGACACATATATATTTACATGAAAAAGGATCCCCCAATATATCACTGAGTAAAAGAACGAATAAATCACCATGTTTTGTGTAATCCTATTTTTGTTAAAAGTTCGGTGTATATAGAAGCAGCACAGTGAAGAGGTCGAAGTAAGAGCTAGTGGAATCCCATTGACCCAGGTTTCAATACCTCCTCTATTGCTTGATTGCTATAGTTTAAATATTTGTCCCCTCCAAAATTCTTGTAGAAATTCAATCCTCAATGTGCAATATTGAGAGGTAGGGTCTTCAAGAGGTGATTGGGTCGTAAGAACTCTGCATTATTTCGTAAATTAATGGATTCATTGGTTATCATGGGAGGGGAACTGTTGGTTTCACAAGAAGAGAGAGAGAGACCGAAGTACAGTATGCTAGCATGCTCAGTGCCCTCACCATGAGATACCCTGTGCTGCCTCAGGACTCTTTAGAGAGTCCCCACCAGAAAGAAGGCTCTCACCAAATGTGGCCCCTTGACCTTGAACATTTCAGCCTTTATAACTATAAGAAATAAGTTCTTTTTCTTTATGCATTATCCAGTTTCATGTATTCTATTCTAAGCAACAGAAAATGGACTGACATTGATGAAAATAACCTCCCTGAGGCTCTGATTTCTTATCTATGTAATGTATACAACATGGAAAGTAAAACTTCTCGTGCAATTTTGTTGTGAGACTGAAACCTGAAAATCTTTGAGAAACCCTCAGGACTGTGCTCATAGAAGGACTTCTGTGAAATGCACTTTCCATTTTTAACCACAAGTCCAGTAGGCTAGGTTCCAGCCCTGACAACCTGGTGATTCTAGGAAGCCCACACCCTTCTGTGGCTTTTAGTTCCTTTTTCTACCAAGCCTGATGGACTATTCTCATTTCCCATGACTTTTGTGAGTTCTAAGTGAAGACATAGACTTGCCAAAGACACAGAATGAGTGGTGCAATGGCCTGATGCAGCAGGACGATTTTCATGTGCTCATATTCACACTTCCTAAGCCCTAAAAGGCTGTAACAGCCAGAGTTCATGTAGGTGGTTCTGTGTGCTACACGTTACTCCAAACACTTAACTATATTAATTAACTAGTTTGATTCTCACCACAACTTTATTGGAAAGGCATTATTGTTTATCCTGATTTCACAGACAAGAAAAGAGTCACAGAGAAGTTGAGTAACTTTCATAGTCAAACAGCCTACAAATGATGAAACTTGGATTTGAACCCTGGCCTGTTGGCTTTTTTTTTTTTTTTTTTAGATGCCTGTGCTTTTCACCACTTTATTAGGTGGAGTCTAAACTGAGATGTTAACACCACTGGGAGAAGGATGGGCGCCCCTCCTGACTGTCCAGATCAGCTTTGGAGAGAAGGGAGTAGACAGGCAGGAGAAACGCCCACATCAAGAACATAATCCTAGGTTACTGAGATTCTGGGAGACTTACTAGTCTAAAAAGGACGAATTAGCATTTTTTTCTAATAGTTCCACATTGTATGTGTAGTACTTGTTATCTATCTATCTATCTATCTAATCTATTAATCACCTATCCATCTATGTGTATTCATCTTAATGACAGCACCCCTGCCTCCCTCCTGGGGACGGAGGAGTCAAACGCTGCTCCTCTACTTCTTCCCTCAGGATGGCATCAGGTTCTGCAGGTCAGGCCTATGGGGTCGTGGAACCTTCACAGGGTGTCAGGGGTGTAGGAAGTGAGAGGGACTGGGCACCCCTGTCACGGGGAAATGCCTGGATAGGAGAGAAAGCAACCCCTCCAAGCGATAAGAATTCTGGAGGGATTTGTTTTGGAGACACATGTTATAAAACAAACTGTTTAGGGAAGTGTCTTAAAGAGGAAGGGGCAGCAAAGAAAGAGGCCCTAGAACAACAGAGATTCATCTGCCCCACTGCAGGTGGCCAAATGATACGGCCGCCAAACTCAGGAGCGCATCCCTGCACCATGGTACCTGAGGGTGGGGGCACTCCCCTGTGAGTCCCAGCAGCCAGAGGCAGCAGCAGGGATGGATGAAATCGTTTCTGTTGTTTCTCTCAGGCAGGGCCGAGAGGCAGGGACGGGCATCGTGGTGGACCCTGGAGCCTGCTCTGCCTGTAGGTCTGTTTTGGGGAGGTCCTGGATTCTGCTCTGCTGAGAGAAGCAGAACTATATCTTCCATGATGTAAGAGGAAGTTACTATGATGGGAGGAAAGGGCTGTGGGATTTTGACAGTTGCAGTTTCTAGATTATGAGATAGGAATCAGACAAAAGCTAAGAAGTTACTGATATAAGGGTCCCAAGGTGCTTGGAGGGGGCCTGGCAGACACCCTTAGTACCAAGACTCTGCCTTTTGGGCCCCTCACTTTGTGTCAGGTGTGCTGGTGACCCTTCCTCATCCAGGAGCCCAGGAACAGGGTCTGTCATAGAGAAAGGTGTGTCCAGCCTCCTGTGATGGTCCAAGACCTGGGCTCAGATGAGCTGTGCAGCTAGTCAGGAGGAGGGCTCCTGGGAATGGGGCTTCACAGGTGTGGGTCCCTGTTTTTCCCCACTCCAGAGGTGTCAGTTGTGAAAATGAGCCTGAAGCCACATCTGATGGGAGGCTTTGGCTCTTCAAAGTACACTTACAGGGGAAGTGGCTTTGAGTGAGCAAGGAGTTAGATCTTGGGAGGAGGAGGATAGCTTCTGTTTTAGAGGAAAGGGAAGAAACCTGTGTGTGTTAAGCGGGAGGTGCAGGGCCTTACGGTGCTCATACTGTAGGAACAGTGACATGCAGAAACACAGCTGGGAGGAGGAGGGGTATCTCTTTTGTCTGTCCCTAGTCTGGGGCCATCTCTTGGGAGAAGGGAGTGGAGGAGCTGTAGAAATGCTCACACCAAGAATGCATCTCCTCTCCTCCTTCTGAGCAGTAGCCACCTGCACATGAAATCACATCCAGAGCCTCTAGCCATGAGCTCATCACTTCTGTGGGCCCAGTGCCAGACACTGCCTCCTGTGACTTAGTTTCCCCACTGCTCCCGACCCCTGCCTCCTTGCCAGTGGCTGACCGGATGTTGGTGATGTGAAGGGGTGGAATGAAAGGGGCCAACCAGCGATGGGATTTGATTACTCTGTAGCATGATGAGTGTCCCTCTCCCCTCGACACCTTATTCTAGCTTGTTAAACATTTTTTCTGAGAGGGATTTCTTGACAAGGAACTGGTCAGAGTGTTCCATTTAGCACTCATTGTTCTAACTCTAATCTCTGTCTTCCTGATGACAATTCTATTCTCCAGAGCTGATTTCAACAAGGTCCCTCTTCCCTCATGCTCTTTGACACTCTTCCCATGGAGATGTAGGCATATGTTACCTCCCGCTGAGTCTGGGCAGGCCTGTGACTGTAACAGAAGCTATGTGATGTGACTTCTGAGGCTAGACCATAATAATTCCCTGTACCTGGCTCTCTTGGGATGCTCATTTTTGGAACCTTGCCACCATGCTATGAGGAAGCACAAACTAGCACGCATGAAGAGATCACATTGCAGGGACACATGTAAGAGTTCTAGCTGACATCCCAGCTAAGATGCAGCCAATATCCATTATCAATCATCAGACATGTAAAAGAAGAAGCTTCCAGATGACCCAGCAGTTGAATCATCCCCAGGTGAGTTTCCTAACTGAGACCCCAGGCAACATATAGCAGAGACAAGTCATTCTCGTACCCTGTCTGAATTCCTTACCCATAGTGTCATTGATCATAATAAAATGCCTGTTTTTTTGACCTTGTGTTTTGGGGTGTTTTGCCATGCAGCAGTAGTAACTAGACAGCACCCTTGGCAACATTTTCCTTACCACCACTCATTAGCTTCTGCCTCCTTCACTGGACTTGCCGTTCCTTGTTGGCAGGAACCACTGAATACGGGGATTAAAAGGCAGGCTTTGGGGCCAGAAGGAACAGTGGGTCAGAATCTTGGACTTAGGTGGTATTTGCATGGAAGTGGGCAAGCCATTCACAAGCCTATGCCCTGCTGTCTGCTAAGCAACTACAGAGCATAGTCATCACTCACATACCATCAGCTCTTTTTTCTGTGTCCTCATCTCAGTGTATGTCATACATTGAGATGGGATTTGATTGTTAAACCAAAAAACCTTGGTGTCATTTTTGATTTTGATAACTCCTCCCATTCCCAATATCCTTTAATCTAAATACATCTTTAGTCTGTTCGGACCACTATAAGAGAATACCATAGACTGGGTGGCTTCTAAGCAACATGAATTTATTTCTCACGTATCTGAAGCCTGGCAGGTCTAAGACCCAGAAGCCGGCAGATTTGGTGGTTGGTGAGGGCCCACTTCCAGGTTCATAGACAGCTTCTCACTGTGTTCTCACATGGTGGAAGGGGCAAGAGAGCTCTCTGGGGCCTCTTTTATAAGGACACTAATCCCATTCATGACTCTACCCTGATGACTGAATCACCTCCCAACAACAGCCTTCCTCCTAACACTGTCATATTGGGCATTAGGATTTAACATATGAATTTGGAGGGGACAAAAACCTTCAGTGCATAGTGATCTTAAATCCTCCTGCATCTTTCTCTCCACTGTCATCTCTGGCTTGGACAGGCTACCATTTTGCCTCCCTTACTCTTTCTCTATTTCAGTCTTTTCCTTACGCTGTAGTCAGAGTGATACTTTTAGAAATTTAGAGAAATCTGACCATGCTTCTCTCTGGTAGTGGCTTCCCACTGTTCTTAGGGAAAATGAAAGATTTTTCTCTTGTTCCTGACTGATCTGGCTCCAAATGCTTTGCCAGCCTCAGCTGCTAGCCCTTTCACTCCCAAGATGCTGCTCTTTCTTCCCTGAACTTCAGATGACCACTCCCTTCTCCTCCTTTTTGTAGATAAACTGAGAGTGCCCTTAGTACCTTGTAAGAATTGTAATCAAATGTTTATGTTGGAAGTCTTCCTTACTTGCTAGAGCACACACCTCAATGAGAACAGAGGTTGGCTCAACTCTCTTTCCCACTGAGAATGCTCAACAGGTGTTTTGTACCCAGGAGGGAATAGCCAGTGGATTCATGGTAAGTGTTCACAGTGACCCCAGATGTTTGATCTCTGATCTAGCTCTCCCCAGAGGCATTAATGCCACAGGATCCCTATCTGTTCAGGGATCTCACAGTTGCCCTTTCTTTTTTCCCCTTTTTGGGGCTCCCCCATCCCTGGAAACCCTGGGAGCCTGACACTGATTAACTAAACCACAGTAGTAGCCTCACAGCTACCTCATCCTTGATCTCCACTTGGTCAGGACTGGGTTCTACCCTTAATTTTGGATGCTCCCTTGGATGGATGTTGCTGGAGGACAAAGAGTTGATATCTAGCCTTGTGAGATGAGACATTGCCTCCTCCTTGGGTCCTAATCCCCTCTGCTTTCCTGAAGACATCTTTTGCAAATGCTTGATCAAGTCCCTCTTCCCCCATCACCACATCTGAGATGGAGCTTCTTAATGTATTCCAGGAAATTCCTGGGGAAGTAAGAGTGATGTGCTCCTCTCTTGCCGCCAGATGAACCTGGGCACCATGTGTCCTTGTGGGCTCTTCTTGGAATGACTTCTTCCCTAACTTTAGCCTGATCCCAGACCAGGCTGTGGCCACAACCTTGTCCTGCCTCCCTGGACCTCCCCTCAATTTACAGTTAGGCCATCTACTTCCTGTAGAATGGAGGGTGAAGACTCCATCACCAGCAGCACCTTGTGGCCTAGGAGGAGAGTCACAAAAGGAAGGGTGGGCAACAAGTATCATCAGAGGCCACAAGGGGGTCCATCCTCCAGGACTTTCACTTTCCCATCTGAGGCTCCCAGGGCCCATCTTAGACAACGGTTCCCATTGCACTATGCCTTGCCAGCACAAATACCTGAGACAGGAGCCCAGGTGAGAACACACGCATCTCACACTGCTGGGCTAGGCCTTGTCTAGGAAAAAGGAGGCAGCTCCAACCATTTAACTACCTTGTATTACCTTGTTAGCACTCAGCATAGTCCTATGAGATGGGTATTATGATTTCTATGTTGCTGAGAAAATCAAGGCTCAGAGATTTTAGAAACTTTCCAGGATCACAAGGTAGTGAGAATCAAACTCATGTTTGTCAAACACTGTGCTCATCCTTGCTGCCCCTCTGAATCAAGAAAGGGCAGGAGATCCAGACACCCGGGACATCCAGAGCCTGGAGCCTGGGAGAACACCACCATATCAGGGCACAGAAGGATGTGTCTACACTGACAGTAAGTGGAACGTAGATGTGTTCCTATTGAGAGAATTTCAAGGCTGCTCTGCTCAGCACCAGGAAGGACCTGGGTTTAATC
Organism: Theropithecus gelada; assembly: GCF_003255815.1. NCBI lineage: Eukaryota > Metazoa > Chordata > Mammalia > Primates > Cercopithecidae > Theropithecus > Theropithecus gelada. Next base: position 72,880,549 of record NC_037678.1, read on the forward strand.
AGAAAATGATAAAAACACTAAAAAAATCTCCTGGCAAGAAACCATTAAGATCATTCAAGGAAACATAGGCTCCCTGTCTTGGCAGGAGTTTCAGACATTATCTAGTCCTCTTATGACCTTGTACCTTAAAATCCTAGTACCTGAAATCCTGTTTGAGACCTTAAAAGAAAGGGCAATAAATAATATATAAGAGATCTCTCTAGGGAGTTGGATTGGGTGTACTTGATTCCTAATAGAGATTTAGTTTTGGATAAATACCTATACGATTTTGCGTTGTGTGTGTGTGTGCCCATGCACTTCTGTGTGTGAGGGAGAAGGAGAGAGTGAGAGTGTGTGAGTCAGCAAGAGAATGAGAAAGAGAGGGGGCTTTGCTTTTATAATTTAAACTTTTATAAATCTGAAAAAGAACGTTTTATGGAAAGATGAAGGAGCCTCCTTAAATAAATCATGGAGGCCTTGCTATTGGCTACAACTGAGACCTATCCAGGTGAGCAGAGGCCCAAAATGTCATTTTTACAGTGATCTTCTGCCATCCGTCTTGTTCCACCTGGCAGGTGAGCATAGTGTCCTCCTCATGGTCACTGTTTTCCACCAGGATGGAGCTCTGCATGCTGTACAGTCCATCTTTGCCCTTGGTCGGGGTCAGGGTCTCATCTCTCTGGGAGACACTTCCATCTTTCAGCCAGGTCAGTTGCATGTCCTGGGGATAGAACTTCTCTGCCTGGCAGGTGACATTCATCTTGTTATTTGAGGCAGGGTGCTGAAGAATGGACACCTTGGGTGGAACTGAAATAGCATAGAACACATGCTCAGATGTCATGAAACAATCAGATCCATCTGCTTATTGCTTGGTGGCCATTTACTTAGCACCTACTTAGCATGTTGCTGTGCCTAGCACATAGTAGATGTTCGGTAGTTGGAATGACCTGTTATTATTTAAGCCTATTCCCTGGAGCAAATTTGGGAAGAACTATGCTCCAAAGACACGTGAAAGCCGGGTACATGTGGTGTTACCTACCTATTATGGTCTCAGACAAATCAGCTTTCCCATGAAGAGGGTAATGCAAGCTCCGGTGGTACACACTGCAGGTAACATGAGAGTTTAGGTCATCTAGAGCTGGGACTACCTCCGTGGTACTGACGATTTTGTAGGCATTGCTGTTCTTTAACTGAACCACGTGGGTCTGGAGGGATGAGAGTTTCTTCCCATTTTTGAACCACTTCAGGGTGACATTTCTGGGATAGAAGCCGTAGGACATGCAGCTAAAATTCACAGTCTGCCCGAGCAAGGCCCTCTCCAAGGGGCCTATTACCACAGGGAGAGAGGGTGGAGCTACAAGAAGGAAGATGAATAAACAATTAGTGTTGGTAAGCTATAAAGTATTCTATGTGCCTTATAAAATTTTAATTCTGACAAGTCCGTGATTAGGTATGATAATGTCCATTTTATAGATAAGGAAATTGAAGCTGGTAGAGGTAAAATAAAAAATACTAGCAACTTGCAAAGCCTGGACCGGAAAACAGGTTTATCTGACCACACAGCCTGTGATCTTGACTCAGGTGACACTGTTTCTCTGTTCAGGAGCCATATTCCTATATCTTTCTCACTCTTGGTATTGATTACTCCTACTTACCCATTCTTATTTAATAAGGTTTAGACAACAAGGAATAGAAGGAAGTGTTCTTAGCCTAATGCTTATCTACCAAAAATCCTAAAACAAAATATCTTTAATGTGCAACTTTACAAGAATGTTCTTTAGTCAGCAACAACAGGATACCTACTCTCATTGTATCTATTCAATGATGTACTGGAGATTCTGGCCTAAGCAATGAAACAAAAAGTGATGAATAAACAATAATTGAGAAGAAAGAAAAAATATAATGTAAACTGATACAAAAAACTTAAGTGAATCTATTTGCTGACTAAAAAACTGATAGATTAGAAAACCAAATGAATAAAAATTTTTAAATTATTATATTTGACTGAACACAGAATAAATTCCAAACAGATTAAATTCTTAAATCTAAAATTTAATAAAACTATAAGAAGGAAAAAATAAGGGAATATCTATATGTCTCTGAGGTGGAAAAGAACTTTAAGACAAGATCCTAAAAACACAACTCATTGAGATTTGTAAAGTTGACTTTAAAGATTTATAAAGGTAACTATAATAAGGGTCAAATTATACACGACGAGAAACATAAACAAAACTTAAAAGCAATCAGTAAATAGGAGAGGAAAGGAAGTAATACATATAAGATAATGTGAATGAAACAAAAAGCAAGCATAAAATATAGAGGATCAACAAAACCAAAAGTTGCTTCTTTGAAAACATATAATTTTCTGGTGAAAATGAAGAGAGGAAATAAAATATTGAGAGAGAGAGAGAGAGATAAAATCACAGATGTGCAAAAGGGGCGTTACTATAAATCTTGCAGGCATTAAAATGATAAACATTGGATATATTGAATAGCTTTTGCCAATATAAAATATAAAATTTAGAAAAAGTGAAAAACTATCTGGAAAAATGTAGCTTATCAAAAGTGAATAAGAAGAAATAAGAAACCTGGGCAGTATCAAAATTATTAAAGAAACTGAATCAGTAATTTAAAAAATTTTCCTGTAATGAAAATTCTAGATCTAGATGACTTCACTGGAAAGATCTGCCAAACATTTATGTAATGAATAAATTTTATCTTATGTAATCTTTTCTTAAAAATAGAAAAAGGAGATAGACTTCCCAACTCATTTTTTGAAGATAGCATAACTTCAACAACAAAATTCCAACAAGAATAATATAAAGAAAACACATAGATTATTATCTTACTTCTGAATATACGTTCAAAAATCCCAGACAAACTTCAGCAAACTGAATAACACACTATCACCAGAGTGGTTTTATTTCAGGAATAAAAAGTTGAATTAATATTAGAAAATCAGACTGGGAAACATGGCAAAACCACATCTCTACAAAAAATGCAAAAATTAGCCAGGTGTGGTGGCATGGGCATGTAGTTCCAGCTGCTGGGGAGGCTGAGGTGGGAGGACCCCTTGAGCTCAGGAGGTCAAGGCTGCAGTGAGCTGAGATTGCACTGCTGCACTCCAGCCTGGGTGAAAAAGCAAGACATGGTCTCAAAAAGATAAAAATAAAAATAAAAAAGAATATCAAATAATGTTATTCATCACATTTCCAAATTGAAAGACAGTAGAACCATATTACCATTTCAATAGATGCAGGAAAAACATTAAATGTTAATATTTATGTTTAGAAATTATTTGTAAACTAAGAATAGAGGTGAATTAATCTGATAGAGATAATCCATTAGATTGAACCATATGCAATTGCTATTTTTATTATATGAAAAATGATATAATACAGGCAATATATGGTTCATCCTAATTTTAAAAATACAACAAACATTGTAATCAAAGGTAAAACATTGAAAGCTTTGAAATCAAGTTGGTGTAATCTGGTTTGCCACCAGAAATTAAATCCAATCTTTTATCAGAGATTCTAGTTTGCTTAAGAAGTCATAAAGGAATATAAAACATATAAAGATTAGGATGAAACACGTTAAACTGTTATTATTACTACATGATACCACTGTGCCTTAAGAAAGGTCAAAAGAATCTATAGACAAATTTTTTGAAATAGTATGAGAATTTAACAAGTTTGCTAGGTACAAAATTGATGTAAATTCAATTTTAACAAACATTAGAAAATTAAAAACATTTTTAAATGATCTCATTTATAATAATATTAAAAATATAAAGCGTGGAGGAATCAATCTGATAAGAGGTGTACCATGTCTATAGTAAAAACGACAAAACTTTATTGAATGACATTATAAAGGATTTAATGAATGAAAAGACATACCATGTTCATTGATAGAAAATAATATTGTAAAAATAAAGAAATGTATGCGTAGGCATATATGAAGATACAAACATTTGAATTATTCCCAGTTGATAAGAAGTCAGTGTAATCACAATTAAAATCCCATAAATTATGTGTGTGTGCATATGTGAGTGTGTGCTGAACTTGACAAAGATATTCTAAACTTTTCATGGAAATGAAAACGGCCAAGCATAACCAAAAAGAATAAGGTGGGATGACTTGTTCTACCAAGTACTAAAACTTATTACAGAGCTGTAGTTATCAAGATAGTGGTGTTTGAAGGAACGAACAAAGAAAACATGGAAAAAATTAGAGAGCCCCAAATCAGATCCATCATATGAATGCTTAATTTTTGACAAGTTTGCACTGCAGAGCAGTGAAGAAAAGGGAAATTTTTAAAATAAATGAAGTTGGAACAATTAGATATTCATATGGGGAAAAATAAAATCTCATATCACAAATATGGGGATTCAGACTAAATGTGAAAGGCAAAACGATAAAGCTTAACTATAGGAAGCTATGTAAGAGTCTGTCTTCAGGATTTAAAGGATTAAGGAAAGATTTCTTAAACAAGCACTGAAAGCTATAACCATAAAGGAAAAGGTTGAAATTTTGACCACACTAAAATCAAACCTTTGTCACTGTTTTATTAAATTGTTGTAATGGATGCTTTTATTACTGGGTTTCAATCATTTTTATTTTTCTGACATAGGGATTTAAGGCTATAAATTCCAAGTACAGCAGTAACTACATGCCTCAAGTTTAGTGTGCAGTATTTTAATTATTATTTAGTCCAAAATATTTTCTAGTATCCGTGATAATTTCTTTTTGATAAATCAGTTATTTAGATCATTCCCCATTTTCTTAACATATGAGGATTTTCTAATTATCTTTTTGTAAATATTTATAGTTTAATTCCACAATGATCAGAACACATACTTATGTAATTTTGATATTTCAAAATTTGTTGAGACTTGCTTCTTGACCAAGCACATGATTAATTTTAGTTAATATTTCACATGGGCTTGAAAAAGATATGTGTTTTTCAGTTGTTGGGTGCAGTGCTCAATTACATCAAATTTGTTAATCACATTGATCAAATCTTTTGTATCCTTACTGACATTTTGTCTGCATGTCGTCCTAGTTACTGAGAGAGTGGCTGTGGTAGTCAACCTTTAAGATGATCTCCAGCTCCTGGCATTCACACCACTATGTAATCCCCTCCCCTGGATCTAGTGACTCACTTCTAATGAAAAAGTAAAACTAACAGGTTGTCACTTCTGAAATTAGCTTATAAAGAAATTGTGACTTGTATCTTCTTCTTCCCCTCTCTCCTGCTTCTTGAGGAGAAGCAGCTGCCATGTTGTGAGCTGTCCTATGGAGAAGCCCATGTAGCAGATATCTGATGTCTTCAACCAGTTGCCCGCAAGGATCTGAGGCCTGCCAATAAACATGGCAGTAAACTTGAAGTGGATTCTTCTCCAGTTGAGCCTTTGGATTATTGCACTATTGGTAGACACCTTGATTGCGGCCTTACAAGAGACCTTAAACCAAGGTCTCTCAACCTAAACCATGTCTACAATCCTGACTCACAGACAACGTGAGACGATAAGTGTTTGTTGTTTGAAATCACTTAAGTTTAGGTAATTTGTTAGATGACTAATACAGATTGGTTAATAATCTGGTACCATAATTGTGAGAAGGCAATGTGAAAATGGAACACAGAGAGATTTAAAGACACTGGCGTTGAAGATTTAAGCTATGCTGCTGACAGGCCAGTGATGCTGGCAGCAACCAGAAGCCAAAAGAGAAAGGGAATATGCTCTCTCTTAGAATCTCCAGAAGGAGCAGCTCTGCTGATGCCTTGATTTCAGTCCAGAGATATTGATTTCAGACTTCTGGCCTCTAGAACTGTGAGAGACTAAATCTGGTTTTTAAACAACTTTATTGCGATGTAATTCACATACCATACAATTCGCACATTTAAAATGTACAATTCAATATTTGCAGATATTTGTTTGTAGATATGTGCAACCATAACCACAGTCATTTTGAACATTTTTATCATCTCAAAAAAAACTCCATGCCTTTCATGTAATAACCTCCATTTTCCCCATCTTTCCACTATCCCCCAAATCATAAGAAATGTTCTGTCTTTAATCTACTTTCTGTCTCTATAGATTTGCCTATTCTGAGTATGTCATATAAATGGAATTATTTTTAAAAAGTGATTTTTTTATTATACTTTAAGTTCTGGGATATATGTGCAGAACCTGCAGGTTTGTTACATAGTTATACATGTGCCATGGTGGTTTGCTGCACCCATCAACCCGTCATCTACATTGGGTATTTCTCCTAATGCTGTCTCTCCTCTTGTCCCCCACCACCCAACAGGCCCTGGTGTGTGATGTTCTCCTCCCTATGCCCATATGTTCCCATTGTTCAACTCTCACTTATAAGTGAGAATATGTGGTGTTTGTTTTTTTTTGTTCCTGTGTTAGTTTGCTGAGAATGATGGTTTTAGCTTCATTCATGTCCCTGGAAAGGACACGAACTCATTCTTTTCTATGGCTGCATAGTATTCCACGGTATATATATGCCACATTTTCTTTATCTAGTCTATCATTAATGGGCATTTGGGTTGGTTCCAAGTCTTTGCTATTGTGAATACTGCTGCAATAAATGTACATATACATGTGTCTTTATAGCAGAATGATTTATAATCCTTTGGGTATATACCCAGTAATGGGATTGTTGGGTCAAATAGTATTGTAGTTCTAGATCCTTGAGGAATCACCGCACTGTATTCCACAATGGTTGAACTAATTTACACTCCCACAAGCAGTGCAAAAGCGTTTCTATTTCTCCACATCCTCTCCAGTCTCTGTTGTTTCCTGACTTTTTAATGATCACCATTCTAACCGGCCTGAGATGGTATCTCATTGTGGCTTTGATTTGCATTTCTCTAATGACCCGCGATGATGAGCTGTTTTTCATTTGTTTGTTGGTTGTACAAATGTCTTCTTTTGAAAAGTGTCTGTTCATATCCTTTGCTCACTTTTTGATGGGATTGCTTGTTTTTTTCTTGTACATTTGTTTATGTCCTTGTAGATTCTGGATGTTAGCCCTTTGCCAGACGGATAGATTGCAAAATTTTTCTCCCGTTCTGTAGTTTGCCTCTTCACTCTGATAATAGTTTCTTTTGCTATGCAGAAACTCTTTAGTTTAATTAGATCCCATTTGTCAACTTTGGCATTTGTTGCAATTGCTTTTGGTGTTTTAGTCATAAAGTCTTTGCCCATGCCTTTGTCCTGAATGGCATTGCCTAGGTTTTCTTCTAGGGTTGTTACAGTTTTAGGTCTTACATTTACATCTTTAATTCATATTGAGTTAATTTTTGTATAAGGGGTAAGGAAGGGGTCCAGTTTTAGTTTTCTGCATATGGCTAGCCAGTTTTCCCAATACCATTTATTAAATAAGGAATCCTTTCCCCATTGCTTATTTTTGTCAGGTTTGTCAAAGATCAGATGGTTGTAGATGTGTGGTGTTATTTCTGAGGCCTCAGTTCTGTTCCATTGGTCTATATATCTGTTTTGGTATCAGTACCATGCTGTTTTGGTTACTGTAGCATTGTAGTACAGTTTAAAGTCAGGTAGCATGATGCCTCTAGCTTTGTTCTTTTTGCTTAGGATTGTCTTGGCTATACGAGCTGTTTTTTGGTTCCATATGAAATTTAAAGTCATTTTTTAAAATTCTGTGAAAAAAGTAAATGGTAGCTCAATGGGAATAGTATTGATTCTATAAATTACTTTGGGCAGTATGGTCATTTTCACGATATTGATTATTCCTAACCATGAGAGTGGAATGTTCTTTGTTTGTGTCCTCTCTCCTATTTCCTTGAGCAGTGGTTTGTAGTTCTCCTCGAAGAGGTCTTTCACATCCCTTGTAAGTTGTATTCCTAGGTATTTTATTCTCTTAGTAGCAATTGTGAATGAGAGTTCACTCATGATTTGACTGATTGTTGAATTATGGCATATAGGAATGCTTGTGATTTCTGCACATTGATTTTGTATCCTGAGATTTTGTTGAAGTTGCTTATCAGCTTAAGGAGTTTGGGGGCTGAGATGATGGGGTTTTCTAAACATACAATCATGTCATCTGTAAACAGAAACTTCCTATCTGAGTACGCTTTATTTCTTTCTCTTGCCTGATTGCCCCAGCCTGTACTTCCAATACTATGTTGAATAGAAGTAGTGAGAGAGAGAGGGCATCCCTGTCTTGCTCTGGTTTTCAAAGGGAATGCTTCCAGCTTTTGTCCATTCAGTATGATACTGACTGTGTCATAAACAGCTCGTATTATTTTGAGATACATTTCATTAATACCTAGTTTATTGAGTGTTTTTAGCATGAAGCAGTGTTGAATTTTATCAAAGGCCTTTTCTGCGTCTATTGAGATAATCATGTGGTTTTTGTCATTGGTTCTATTTATATGATGGATTACGTTTATTGATTTCCATACGTTGAACCAGCCTTGCATCCCAGGGATGAAGCTGACTTGATCATGGTGGATAAGCTTTTTAATGTGCTGCTGCATTCGGTTAGCCAGTATTTTATTGAGGATTTTTGCATCAATGTTCACCAGGGATACTGAACTGAAATTTTTTTTTTTGTTGTGTCTCTGCCAGGTTTTGGTATCAGGATGATGCTGGCCTCATAAAATGAGTTAGGGAGGAGTCCCTCTTTTTCTATTGCTTGGAATAGTTTTAGAAGGAATGGTATCTGCTCCTCTTGTACCTCTGGTAGAATTCAGCTGTGAATCCATCTGGTCATTGGCTTTTTTTGGTTGGTAGGCTATTACTGCCTCAATTTCAGAACTTGTTATTTGTCTTTTCAGAGATTCAACTTCTTCCTGGTTTAGCGTTGGGATGGTGTAAGTGTCCAGGAATTTATCCATTTCTTCTAGATTTTCTAGCTTATTTGCATGGAGGTGTTTATAGTATTCTCTGATGGTAGTTTGTATTTCTGTGGGATCAGGGTGATATCCCCTTCTTCATTTTTTATTGTGTCTATCTGATTCTTCTTTCTTTTCTTCTTTATTAATCTAGTCTATTTGTTTTGTTAGTGTTTTCAAAAAGCCAGCTCCTTGATTCATTGATTTTTTGAAGGGTGTTTCATACCTCTATTTCCTTCAGTTCTGCTCTGATCTTAGTTATTTCTTGTCCTCGGCTATCTTTTGAATTTGTTTGCTCTTGCTTCTCTAGTTCTTCTGTGATTTTAGGGTGTCAATTTTAGATCTTTCCCGTTGTCTCCTGTGGGCATTAGTGCTATAAATTTCCCTCTAAACACTTTTTTAAATGTGTCCCAGAGATTCTGGTACATTGTGTCTTTGTTCTCATTGGTTTCAAAAACTTATTTATTTCTGCCTTAATTTCATTATTTACCCAGTAGTCATTCAGGAGCAGGTTGTTCAGTTTCCATGTAGTTGTGCAGTTTTGAGTGAGTTTCTTAATCCTGAGTTCTAATTTGATTGCACTGTGGTCTGAGAGACTGTTATGATTTCCATTCTTTTGCATTTGCTTAGCAGTGTTTTACTTCCAATTATGTGGTCAATTTTAGAATAAGTGAGATATGGTGCTGAGAAGAATGTATATTCTGTTGATTTGGGGTGGAGAGTTCTGTAGATGTCTGTTAGGTCTGCTTGGTCCAGAGCTGAGTTCAAGTCCTAAATATCCTTGTTAATTTTCTGTCTCATTGATCTATCAAATATTGACAGTGGGGTATTAAAGTCTCCCACTATTATTGTGTGGGAGTCTAAGTGTCTTTGTAGGTCTCTAATAACTTGCTTTATGAATCTGGGTGCTCCTGTATTGAGGGCGTATATATTTAGGATAGTTAGCTCTTTTCGTTGCATTGATGCCTTTACCATTATGTAATGCCCTTCTTTGTCTTTTTTGATCTTTGTTGGTTTAAAGTCTGTTTTATCGGAGACTAGGATTGCAACCACTGCTTTTTGTTCTTTCCATTTGCTTGGTAGATCTTTCTCCATCCCTTTATTTTGAGCCTATGTGTGTCTGTGCCTGTGTGATGGGTCTCCTGAATACAACACACCCATAGGTCTTGACTCCTTATCCAATTTGTCAGTCTGTGTCTTTTAATTGGGTCATTTAGCCCATTTACATTTAAGGTTAATATTGTTATGTGTGAATTTGATCCTGTCATTATGATGTTAGCTGGTTATGTTGTCCATTAGTAGATGCAGTTTCTCCATAGTGTTGATGGATTTTACATTTTGGCATGTTTTTACAGTGTCTGGTACTAGTTTTTCCTTTCTATATTTAGTGCTTCCTTCAGGAGCTCTTGTAAGGCAGGCCTGGTGGTGACAAAATCACTTAGCATTTGCTTGTCTGTAAAGGATTTTATTTATCCTTCACTTATGAAGCTTTTTTTTGGACTGGATATGAAATTCTGGGTTGAAAATTCTTTTCAAGAATGTTGAATGTTGGTCCTCACTCTCTTCTGGCTTGTAGGGTTTCTGAAGAGAGATCTGCTGTTAGTCTAATGGGCTTCTCTTTTTGGGTAACCCAATCTTTCTGTCTGGCTGCCCTTAACATTTTTTCCTTCATTTCAACCTTGGTGAATCTGATGATTATATGTCTTGGGGTTGTTCTTCTCGAGGAGTATCTTTGTGGCATTCTCTGTATTTCCTGAATTTGAATGTTGGCCTGTCTTGCTAGGTTGGGGAAGTCTCCTGGATAGTATCCTGAAGGGTATTTTCCAACTTGGTTCCATTCTCCCCATCACTTTAGGTACACCAATCAAACGTAGGTTTGGTCTTTTCCACATAGCCCCATATTTCTTGGAAGCTTTGTTCATTCCTTTTTGCTCTTTTTTCTTTAATTTTGTCTTCACACTTTATTTCATTAAGTTTGTCTTCAATGTCTGATATCCTTTCTTCTGGTTGATAGATTTGGCTCTTGATACTTCTGTATGCTTCATGAAGTTCTTGTGTTGTGTTTTTCAGCTCCGTCAGGTCATTTGTGTTCTTCTCTAAACTGGTTATTCTAGTTAGCAGTTCCTGTAACCTTTTATCAAGGTTCTTAGCTTTCTTGCATTGGGTTAGAGCATGCTCCTTTAGCTTCAAGTAGTTTGTTATTACCTACCTTCTGAAGCCTACTTCTGTCAATTTGTCAAACTCATTCTCCATCCAGTTTTGTTCCCTTGCTGGTGAGGAGATGTCATCCTTTGGAGGAGAAGAGGCATTCTGGTTTTTGGAATTTTCAGCCTTTTTGCACTGGCTTTTCCTCATTTTCATGGATTTATCTACCTTGATCTTTGATGTTGGTGACCTTCTGATGGGATTTTTTGCATGCTCATCCTGTTTGTTGATGTTGATGCTATTGCTTTCTGTTTGTTAGTTTTCCTTTTGACAGTCAGGGCACTCTTCTGCAGGTCTGCTGGAGTTTGCTGGAGGTCCACTCCAGATCCTGTTTTCCTGAGTGTCACCAGTGGAGGCTGCAGCACAGCAAAGATTGCTGCCTGCTCCTTCCTTTGGAAGCTTCATCCCAAAGGGGCACCTGCCAGATGTCAGCCAGAAATCTCCTGTATGAGGTGTCTGTCGACCCCTGCTGGGAAGTGTCTCCCCATAAGGAGGCATGGGGGTCAATGACCCACTTGAGGAGGCAGTCTGTCCCTTAGCAGAGCTCAAGCACTGTGCTGGGAGATCCACTGCTCTCTTCAGAGCTGGCAGGCAGGAATGTTTAAGTCTACTGAAGCTGCACCCACAGCTGCCCCTTCCCGCAGGTGCTCTGTCCCAGGGAGATGGGAGTTTTATCTATATGCCCCTGACTGGGGCTGCTGTCTTTCTTTCAGAGATGCTCTGCACAGAGAGGAAGAATCTAGAGAGAATAAGTGATCTTTTGTTATTTTATTCTTTAACTTAGCATATGATTTCAAGGTTTATCCATGTTGTTGCATGTATTATTAGTAGGTCATTCCTCTTCATAGTTTAATAATAAACCACTGTATGTATAGATCATATCTTGCTTTTCCATTCATCAATTGATAGATGTTTGGATTGTTTCCATCTTTCAGATAGTGTGAGTGCTGTTATAAACATTTGTGCACAAATTTTTATGTGAACATATGTTTTCATTTCTCTTGAGTAAATACCTAGGAATGGAATTGCTGGGTCATATAGTAATTTATGTTTGACTGTTTTAGGAACTGCCTATCTATTTTCCAAAGTGGCTTCATTTTGCATTCCCACTTGCAGTGTATGAGGTTTACAATTCCTCTACATTCTCATAAACATTTGTTATAATTTGATTTTTGATTTTAGCTATCCTTATTAGTGCAAAGTTTTATCTCATTATAGTTTTGATTTGCATTTCCCTGAGGACTAATTATGCTGAGTTTCTTTTGATGTGCTTATTGGCAATTTGAATATCTGCTTTGGAGACATTCTTTATGTATTCTAAATTCAAGGCCTTTATCAGATATGTACTTTGCAAATATTTTTCCCATTCTTTGGGTTATCTTTTTACTTTCTTGATAGTGTCCTTTGAAGCATAAAAGGTTTTAATTTTTAAGAAGTCCAATATATCTATTTTTTCTTTTGTTTCTCATGCTTTTGATATTATGGTTAAGAAGCCAATGCAAAATCTGATGTCATTAAGATTTATCCCTATGTTTTATTATAAGAGCTTTATAGGTATTTTTAGGCTTTCAAACCATTTTGAGTTAATTTTTGTATATTGTGTGAAGTAGGGGTTCAACTTCATTGTTTTCTGTGTGTGGCTATCCAGTTGTTTCAGCATTATTTGTTGAAAAGATGCTTCTTTCCTCATAATCACACTTGTTGAAAATCAGTTGACCACGACCACAGATACATGGGCTTGTTTCTGGACTCTCTCTTTTTCATTGGTCTATAGGTCTATCCTGTTCCAGTACCATATTACCTTGATTGCTGTGGATTTGTAGTAAGCTTTTATTTTTATTTTATTTATTTATTTTTAGAGATGAGATTTCACTATGTTCACCAGGATGGCCTCAACCTCCTGTCCTCAAGTGATCCTCCCATCTCAGCCTCCCAAAGTGGTGGGATTATTGGTGTGAGCCATTGCGCCCAGCCAGTAGTAAGGTTTGAAAGAAAAACCTGTGTTATCTTACTTTATTTTTCAGGATTGTTTTGGCTTTTCTGGGTCCTTCATATTTCCACATGAATGTTAAGATCAGCTTGTCAATATCTACAAAAAAGTAGGTTGGGATTCTGATAAGGATTTTGTTGGATCTGTAGACCAATTTGGGAGAATAATGCCATCTTAACAATTTTAAATCTTCCAGTCCATGAAAATGGGAAAATTCTCAATTTATTTACATCTTCTTTCATTTCTTTCAACTTTTTTTGATAGTTTTCAGAGTATAAATTTGCACTTCTTTTGTTAAATGTATTTTTATTTTTAGTGTTCATTACAAGTGTGTGGAAATGTAATAGATTTTTGTATATTGAACTGTATTCTCAAGCTTGCTGAACTTGCTCAGTAGTTTGAACAGTTTTTTAGTGGGTTCCTTAGGATTTTCTATATACAAGAACATGTCATTTGTGAATAGAGATAGTTTAACTTCATCCTTTCCAATTTGGATTGTTTTTATTACTTAATTGTCCTGACTAAAAATTTTGGTACAATGTTGAGTAGAAATGGTGACAGGAGACATCCTTGTCTTGTTCTTCATCTAATAGGGACAGCTTCTAACCATCCTCATTAATTATGACATTGGCTGTGGGTTTGCTAAATATGATGTTAGCTGTGGGTTTTGCATCCGTGTGCTTTATCAGGTTGATAAAGTTCCCTACTATTCCTAGTTTGTCTAGTACTTTTTTAAATAGAAGAATTTTAGATTTTACCAAATTCTTTTTATCATCTTGTGAGGATTATGTGGTTTTCTTTTTTATTTTATTGATATTGTGTTGTATTAAATTAATTGACATTCAGATGTTAAACCAACCTTGTATTTGTGGGATAAATCCCACTTGGTCAACATGAATAATGCTTTTTTTATGTTGCTGGTTTCAGTTTACTAGTATTTTCTTAAGGGATTTTTGTGTCCATATACATAAGATATATTTGGTCTGTGTTTTTTTCTTGTGATATCTTTGTCTGGTTTTGATATCAGGGTAATTTTTTGTTACCAATTTAATCTATTTTGTTGTTATAGGTATCTTGAAATGCTCTATTATTTTTGGGCCAGTTTTGGTAATTTTTGTGTCTTCTAGGAATTTGTCTTTTTCATCATATAAACCTAGTTTATAGGCACACGTTTTTTCATAGTATTCTTTAATATTTCTTTTTATTTCTGTAAGGTTACTTATAATATTCCTTCTTTCATTTCTGATTCTAGTAATTTGAGTTTCCTTTTTCAATCTTCAGTTCAGCTAAATAAATAAACTTGGGAAATTTTCAACTATTCTTTCTTTGAATATTTTTTCTGCTGTTTTCTCTTTCTCTTCTCCTTCTGCTATCCCTATTACATGTATGTGGTGTGCTTAATGATGGCCTATGTTTCTCTGAGGCTCTGTTCATTTTTTAAATGTTATTTTCATTTAATTTTTCTCTGTTCTTCAGATTCCATAATTTACATTAATCTATTTCAAATTTGCTAAATCTCCTTCTTAAAATCTACTGTTAATTCCCTCTAGGGCAATTTTTCTTTCAATTGTTATACTTTTGAATAAGAAAATTTCCATTTGGTTCTTTTTAATAATTTCTATCTCTTTATTGATATATCTTATTTGATGCAACATTATCATCTTACTTTCCTGTACTTATTTAATCATGGTTTGTTTAATCACGTTTCTTTGAATATATTTGTAATGGTTACATCAAAGGCTTTGCCTGTTAAGTTTGACATCTGGTGGTCATAACAAGCAGTTTCTGATACCTTCTTTTTTGGTTTGTTTTTGGTATATGTGTCATATTTTTCTGTTCTATTGCATGTCTCACTTTTTTTGAAACTGGACATTTTACATAATATATTGTAGAAACTCTGGATATTGATCTCCCTCACAACCACCAAGGCTTGTTATTGTCATCTGCTTGTTCAGTTGTTGAGTGACTGGATGGATTATTTTGGTACAGTTGATTCCTCTTCTTTGCCATGGGGTGTAGACTTTGACAAGGAAAAGGGAGGTTTTGGTTCAAATATCAGGCTTTTACTTTTCTTCCCCAGTTTTAGTAGTTTAAAAATTATTTCTTCATTTATGATATGCCCTTAATACTATTTCCAGAGACTCTAAATATTTTTTAAAAATGATTTTCACCAGTTTCCATGGAGTGGGCCCTTGGAACTTCTTGTGCTGTTATGCCACCCATAAGGGTCTATTTCAGTTGTTTTAAGCTGTCAAATTTGTATCCATTAGTTACACCAACTACAAGAAACTAATACATAGCTAAGTATTTTAAAAATATATATAAACTTTTTTATTTATTAAGAAATGGCATAAGTTTGGTACATTTCTGACTCAGAACATTTGAATGTTAATAAGGATATTGAACTCATTCACAGTATTCTCCCTCTAAACAGCTGTCATGCACTCCTACACCTCCACTCTAACTAGAGACTTCTTATTAAGAAGAAGGCAAAGCCATAAACCCAAAGGGTTCTGAGAAGAGTCTACTGGGGTTCCAGTACCCATAGCCTGGAAGACAAGCCCATTAGCCTTTCAGAGGCTCAACTTCCTCATCTGATAAGGTAGGGTGTGGACCATGTGGTGGATGAACATATTTTATTTTCAACCTGCTTAGCATTTGTTCCATTGGGTTGACTGCTTATCTCTCATGGCATCTCATCTCCCTAGCAACAAAGAATAAAATGTTGACAACAAGGCATACAAAAGGCTAATATGGATAGTTCCCTAGAACTCATTTGTGAAGGTTGGTAGGAAAAAGTTCTCTTTCCACATCGGTTGTAAGATGGGGGAATGAATATCAACACTTTCTGCATTTATTTTCACTATCGTATACTGAAGGTTTTTATGCAGCAGGAAAGAACAAAGCCATGAAGAGATTAGACAATGTCAGAGAGCCGTAATCTTGGTAACACTAAGCCCTAAATCCAATGCTTTAGTCCCTGGTTCCAAAAGTTCTGCCTTGAATACTGTGAGTAACCCAGAATTCTCTGCAGGTACAAAATCAATCAACTCATATTTTTGGTTGAAATTAATGCATTTGATATTCTCTCTTGTAAGTAAATGTTCTTCACTAATATAGAGCATACTGGACTGGGTCCAGACAGCCCCACCTCTTTATTCTCTACTATGTACACTCCTGAAATCTCCCTAAGTTAGGTTCCTCATCTGTACAGTGAGTACAAGCATCCAGCAATTCAAATGTTGCTATGTAGATAATATAGATGAAATGTTTGGAATATAGTAGATGCCCAATAAATGTTAGCATTATTGTATGACCAATTTAATAATTTCTCAGGCTGGATATTGCCCAAAGTTCACACGGCACCACAAGTAGCAAAACACTAAGAAAAAGGCTTTGGATGCAGGAAACATAGATTTGTACTTGCAGTTCAACACACTACAACACATTGTGGGATGTGGGACCTTTATTATTCTTGTAGCCCTTAGGACATTGTTGATTTAAGCAAATTGGCTTAGCAAGGAGATGTTTTCTTTCACATTATTAGAAGTCCAGAGGTGAGATTGGAACAAGGAGCAGTATGGTTGTGCATATTGTCAAATCTACACTGGTTACATATCTGCATTCATCTAGACTTTTTCTCAACCTTATTCCCCTCATAGTCATAAGATGCCTGCTTAAAGAACCTGGAGCAACACAATTGCTTGTTTCCAGCCAAGAAGGGGAAGAATTGCTTTAGATTACCAGATTTCTCTGCAAGCCTGTATTTTTCTCTGATAGACCCAAACTGGCCAAGTTCATCCCATATTTGAGTAAACCTCTAGCAGGGAACATGGAATTATACTAGTTGGCTTAGGTTAGTCATAGGGGGTGGATTGAATATTGAGAAATCAACCAAAATAGCTCTCATCACTCAGCACTCAACCTTTTGAGTCTTTTTTTCTTCCTGTAAAATACCTAACTCACAGTTTGCTGAGAGAATTAAAAAGATCAAATGTATGTTGTACCTTCAATAATATTTGGCACATAGCAATTGTTGAATGAATAGAAGACGTAACTGCTGAGATGATATTATACTCCAGGGGGTATGAGATATAGGAGACATACTGACCTGTAACAAACACCTGAGTGCCCTGACCTGATTGGTACTCCTCGGTAGCTTTCCCTTTTATGAACTTCACGCAATAATAGGTGCCAGCATCAGCAAGAGAGATTTCATGGATGCGGATGGAAAAGTCTGTGTTGCCAGGCTTGTTGGTGTCTCCAATCTCTTTTACTCTGGGAAAGTGACCTTGTTTGAAATTGTAGATTAATTTCCGGTTTGGCCCTGTTCCCTTGAACCACAAGACAGGTCCATTTGGTAAGGTATCTGGTACACTGCAACTCAAGATGATTGACTCCCCAGTTGATACAGTCTGCGACATCTCTGTTTGTTGCACATGGAACATATGTGTGGCTCCTGGAAAGAAACTGAAAATCATTTCTCATTTCCCCTTCTCTGGCTTAAGCATGGGTACAGGTCATGGTTGGGCCTCATTCATTAATTCTTTCAACGACATGCATAAATGCCCATGCACTGAGTAAAGAGAGGCCTTTGCACATGGAGGCAGCTTCTCCCCAGAGTGCTGAAGGAGGGGAGTTAGTCCAGAGGACCAGATGTATTCCTCCTCAGTTCCATTCCTCAGCCCTCAACCACGGTAACGGGAGGACAGGGAGGGAGAAGGGGGAATTATCAATGGGTAATGTTCATGGAGAAAGACTAGTTCCCCTATCCATCTAATTGCCTAGAGTCACTCGGTACATTTGGAACTGGGTTCAAGTCCTGTCCCTCAACCCCACATCTCCACTGAGTTTGGGATTGGCCTTCCTCTCTCCTCTGAAGGGTGATTATTCTCTGAATTTGTAGAGAAGTTCATGCTGAGAGATGTGGAGAAGTTAAAACAATTAAAGAATGAGGTGGTCATGGCAACAGCATATAGTTCCACTGCTTATCTCTTCAAGAGAAAGAAGGGAGAGGGTTTCCTTTCCTTAACAAAAAGAGATTAGAACCTCAAGGGCCCTCTACAGTTTTGGAGGTTCTAACCGGCCACCCTTTACCCTCCGACACAGTCATCATCACTACCCTACAATGTGTCAGGTCCTGGTGATAATCTCTCCTATTAAGCTTGGTTGTCAAAACCACAGACTGCCTAAGGAGCAGGTTAGAGAGAAAGGGAACTCCTGGTTGGCAAGGCCAGGAGGTAGTGTGGGAAAGCAGTCTGCATTGACATTATGTAACTTAAGGGAAACTTGTGGATTTTCCATTGCCATTTGGGCATTATGGAATGTGTCTGGATTCAAGGGAAACATTACTGGGAAGGTCAGTTCTCCTGGAAGAATAGAGGGACACCTAATATCACTGTATTTCATGACGTTAATTCAGGGGTGGTGAGGAGAAGGAATTACTGGTTATCCTGGGAATAAAAATACTTGGAATGAAAGAACAGTGGGGCTGGGCGTGGAAGTCTCAGGACAGACCTGGGAAAACTCAAGTGTCAGGAAATGACTCAACCCCTCTGGGAAGGCTTTCTGCAAAAAAGACTTTGGAGAGATCGATACACAAGACCCCTCCTTCTGGTCTGAGAATTCCCCAACAGTGCCAGGCCATGGTAGGAGATCACATCCACTCATTGACTTGTATGGGGAATGGGAATGTGATCTCAGACTGGACTGTGCTGACCACTCAGGTACTTGCTATCAGGCCCCAATCACATTCTAGTTGGTAATGGGAAGGTGAGTGGGATCATGGAGGCATGTAGAGAGTCTACCTGCCTGAAGAGCCCTTTGTTTTGGCCCAGGAGATACTGGGCATTTTGGGGAAAACTTCACCTATGTTGATATTCGATCAGAAGCTAAGATGTGGCTGCTAGCATCTGTGACTGGAAGTTTGGGGTCATGAAATAAGTCATAATATACGCAATGCATATACCTGGGCCCAGGTTTCTTCCTAGAACCTTAGAAGTCAGTCAGCCTTCTAGGGCCCAGTTTTCTTACCATTTAGGCCATGCAGTGCACACATGTAGTTGCACTTTGCATACCCAGTATCTTTTTATTTTTAAGTGTCTCCTATGTCATGGGTTCTGGTGGGGTTGGCATCAGGGAAGGATGTGGCTTGTCAACATAGCTTGATTCAATATTTGGCACAGGTTGTCCAGAATGGCTTACTAGAAAGGCCATTGGTAGAAACCTAGTCTACAGGGTAGTTTGTGGATAAAGGAGCACAGCATTCAGTATGTAGTGATGATTTGGTACACGGTGAAGGATTTTAAAGAGTCATCTTCATAAACCCAGGGAATAAAGTGCATCAGGCTGTGCTCACCATTCACATACACGATGGTGCCTGGACCAGAGAAAAACTCCATGTCAGGGTGTCCTACCCTTAACTTCACACAGTAGTAGGTGCCAGCATCCTCTGGCAACACGTCACGGATGCGAATGGAATAGTCAGTTTGATCGACCATTGTGTTTTCCACCGGAGTTACTCTGGGGAAGTGGCTTCCATTGAAACTATAGATTAATTGTTGTCCTGGCCCAGTGCTCTTGAACCACAAGACAGGCCCTTCTGGGGACAGAGCAGACATATTGCAGGCCAGGGTTAGGACATCTCCAGGATTGACTGACACTAAAGTCTGAGGCTGGTTCACCTGGAACTCTTCATCTGAAGTTCCTGGAAAGAAACGTGGAATCATCTCTCATGTTCTCTGTCTTGGCTCAAGATGCTCTGAGGGTCTGGTTATAGGTCAAGGTGGGATCTCAATATGATAGTTTTATTTCAGCATCATGTGATGGCACCAGTCATATAAAAATTACAATGCTAGGTGCCATGTGAGGTGAAGGGGAGGGTATCAGTGTACAAATAGGAGAATGGCGCTTTCCTTCTGCATTGGGGCATGAGGATGGCCTGCAATATATTAGGCACTAAATAAACATATTTTAAATAAATATATGAATATATTTTTATTAAATGAGAATATACAAAATATAATTTGGGTCAGATTTTTCTAATTGTCTCAGAATCAGGGATATGGCCCCTGCTAAGGACAGTACGTTGATAACCAACATACTGCATACAGAGTGCATATGGAGTGACCTGCATATGGAGGCAGCTCCCTCCAATACCAGGTCTTCTATGGTGTGAAAGGCCACTCATTCACCTCTCCCAGAGTAAACACTGAGGCATGCATTCTCAGTGAAGTTACTATTTTCCATAAAAGGTGACAATTGGTTTTTGGAGTATGGGAATATCTTAGATGTTACAATGGTTGGTTTGTCAATGCTCAATCCTACCCAATAAAATCTTATTCCTTACTAGTTAATTGCTCTTGTCATGTGTTCTTAGGTATCACACAAGCCACACTGACATTGAGTTCATGGCAGATACACAAAATGTCTCCAAGAGAAGTTCTACAAAATTGCAGTGTTATTCATGATAGCCAAAATATAGAAACAACTGAAGTGCCTATCAATGTATAAATGAATAAAAACGTGATTATACACACACACACACACACACACACACACAGTGGAACACTATTTATCCTTTAAAAATCAGAAAATTCTGTCACTTATGACACCATGGATATTATGGTGTGAAATAAGCCAGGTACAGAAAGACAAATACTGCATGATCTTGCTTATATGTGGAATCTCGCTTATATGTGGAATCCAAAAAAGTCAAACTCAAAGAAGTAAAGAATAGAATGTGGTTACCAGGGTCTGGGGTGGTGGGGAGTTGGACAAGGAAATGGGAGATGCTGGTCAAAGCCTATAAAGTTGTAGTTAGACACGGGGAATAGGTTCTGATGATCTATTGCACAGCATGGTGATTATAGTTAATGCATACTTCAAAATAGCTAAAAAAGTAGATTTTAAAAGTTCTTACCACAAAGAAGTGATAAGTATGTGAGGTGATGGATATGTTAATTAGCCTGATTTGATCATTTCACTGTATATACATGTATAAGAACATCACATTATACCACATAAATATATACAATTGTTATTTGTCAATTAAAACCAAAATAATATTTAAAAAACCACCAAGTTGTACACCTTTAAAAACAAATAAGTTCTACAAAACAATGGAGGACTTTATTTTTGTATGGTTTTGCAATCTTACTAAGTGTATTCCTTTTCTATTGCTGAATAACAAATTACCACAAACTTAGTGGCTGAAAACAACACATATTAATTACTTCACAGTTTCTGTCCATTTGTAATTCAGGTATGGCTTAGCTGGGTTCTCTGCTTCAAGGTCTCACCAAGCTCCACTCAAGGTGTCAGGTGGGCTGTGTTCTTATCTGGGGGTTTGACTGGGGAAGTGTTCATTCTAAGTTCACTCAGGTTGTTGGTAGAATTCAGGTCTTTGTGGTTGTAGGACTGAGGCCTTCAACTTCTAGGGGCTTCCCTCAGTTCCTTGCCACGTGGGCCTTCTCACAGGCAGTTTTCAACACGGCTCCTTGCTTCTTTAAGGCCAGAAGTTGCAAGAAAAACTCTAGTGTGATAGATCTTATACAACCTAACATACTCAAGGGGGTGACAGTGCATCACTTTGGCCATATTCTATCAGATAGAAGCATGTTACACACAACACACAGATAGAAGCATGTTACCTGAACAAAGAGATTTGCAACAGACATGGCCACTGGGAGATTTTGTCAGAATTGGGGGCCATCCCAGTGTAGTCTTACATAAGAGTGGGATAGTTGGGAGTCACCTTACAGTCTGTGTGCCACACCCAATAAGTACAGTTAAAAATTCAAGTGAGTTTTACTAGCTTTCAGTGTCTTAAGTTAGCTTTTACCTAAATATTTTTAGTCATCCTTAACTCTGCATTGAATAAAAAGAGCAAGCTTTATACTTACCCTTCCTATGTATAAAGCACAGACAGATATAAATGCAGTACATAAACCAACAAAGAATATATCTAAGTTATTAAAATTTCATGTTGAGGCTATTATGAGTTGAATTGTATGCCTCTGAAATATACGTTGAGATCTTTTTTTTTAATTAATTAATTAATTTATTTATTTTTTATTATTATTATACTTTAAGTTCTAGGGTACATGTGCATAACGTGCAGGTTTGTTACATATGTATACTTGTGCCATGTTGGTGTGCTGCACCCATCAAC